>NC_053161.1:3513377-3865877 GCF_016835505.1 Polypterus senegalus
ATTTGTAGGATGTGTTGTGTTCAAGTTACATTCCGTGTTTGTCAATCGTTGTAAAGATGACAGGTTTCATTCATCGATTCGTTTCTTACTGCATCAATAAACAGCTCGTCTTCCTCTTTATCTGAGACGTGACACACTGCATGCACAGGTTTTTTACACTGTCTTCCTTTAGCGGAAATTGACTTTTCCACCGTGTGCTTTGTTTCCACAGTAGCTGCACTTATGAATATGCTTGTATGTATCAGACGCTTCATATTTTTTTTCTGCCTTCTCAATTGTGTAATTCGGTTTTTGTTCAGCACTCTTTGGAACTGTAGCTTTTTGTCTGTGCACTGCGTCAGTTCACGTGAGCCACACGGTGTACATGCATCGAAGTTTCCCAGCTGTGCTTGTGCCATCTCATGTGATGTCCACGGCTGTCTTTAATGCTAGCTAAGACCCGGCACTTAAAAGTTTCTCTCGCAGTTTCGCTGAGTTTGTGCCAAACACCACCCCGACCATCTCATCTTCCTCTGCATAAGCACAGTCCTTCATCCGTGAATATTTAGCGGTAGTGTTTCTATTGGATTTCCGCTGACGGACGGCCTTATATGGGCAGGCACTAAATTAAAAATGGGCATCGAGCAAAGGTCTATTATAGTATTTGGACGAAAAAATAGGTTCCAGTTATGACCATTACGCGTAGAATTTCGAAATGAAACCTGCCCAACTTTTGTAAGTAAGCTGTAAGGAATGAGCCTGCCAAATTTCAGCCTTCTACCTACATGGGAAGTTGGAGAATTAGTGATGAGTGAGTCAGTGAGTGAGTGAGTGAGTCAGTGGGGACTTTGCCTTTTATTAGTATAGATATAATTCACTAAGACCATGGCAAGCAAGACGCATAATTGCTAAGGAAGGAAGAGAAGGTAACGAAGGTAAAGAAAGTGATTGTTATGGGATGTTAGCTAGCTGGCTGGCGCGGCACATGATGATGTCATCAGGCTGAGTCAGCACCGGCTTGCTTTGGAGTGTATTATTACAGTAGTTCACAACACGGCCAGCTTTGAACTAAGTGCTCGACTACTGTCATTATTAACTTGAGAGACAGCGATCACAATCGAAACGAAGAAGGAAATTGTGTGGAAATATGAGAGTGGCGTTCGTGACCGATCTCGCTAATATGTAAAGCATGTCGAAATCCACCATCTCGACAATTTTACAACGAAAAGATTTGCATAAGGAGGCTCCTTCTAAACAATAACCACCTTCTGTTTCATTCTCCTCCTCCCTTCCTGCAGACCAAAGATGTCAAATTAAATGGTGAGTACAGTATGAAATTGTTGTTTCTGGTAGGCTAGGCACTTTTTATAACTTTTTGGTTAGTACTTTAGAAAAATTATTGGTGTTTTGGTAAATTATGCGTGTTATAAAACCCTTTTTTATTATGAAAAGGTTAGGTAAGTGTTGCTGTGGGAGGTTCGGAGCGCATTATGGGTATTTCCATTATTTCTTATGGGAAAAATAGTCTTGACTTACAACCAACTTGAGTTACAACCAGCCCTCGTGAACGAATTGAGTTCGTAAGTCAAGGGTCCACTGTATAAGTGACTATAAAAAATAAAAAGAAAACATCTCCAAAAACAAACAAAAACTCAATGACTCTAGTCTCATTCTACCTTTTCCATGCAAAATTAACCATTTGGAACTTTTGAAGTACAAAACAAACATGTCAAACGCCTAAGTACTTTCCCCCTTCACCTTCTCTCTGGTTGCTCCAGGAACCATCAAGGACTTCACACCACACACACACACACAAAGACTCAAATAAAACAAACATCCTGCTCACCATAATCATGCCGAGTTCATAATACTCTAGGGCAGTGATTCCAAACTATTTCTATACCCTGCACCCCTAGAAAATGATTGATTTATGCTTACACCTCCTACGAAAGTAATATCACATCAGAAGATGAAGTTAAATTTCTCATTTTTGAACCACAAATTGAACTACATACAGTACTGTGCGTGAACAAATTGAACATGAAAATTAAGCTTTTAACAATCCAGGGGTTGGAGTATCCCATGAGGCATCAAGCGGTGAAAGAAAAGGATACACAATCAAATATTGAGGGGTTTGGGGGATTAGAGACCCCGCTGAAGCAATGGGGGTCGACGCGCCACTAAGCAGTGAAACACAATCAGTAAACTTTGTCCCATATAACAGCTGCAACACAGTTCAAAAACAGATGTTCTGCACAGCTAAAATTGCTGCACTACTGCCAGGACCACTAGCAGGAGATATGGACTAAGTTACAGGTGTTGCATCCAATATAGCCCCCTATGTCATCCCCTAGCAAAAATGTCAGTCAAGCCTCAAAATCCGTGTCATTTCACAATCGGGCCTTGCAGAAATCAATACTAGGCCTTACCATCAAATTCAGTTCCCTTAAAAAAAGTTATTCTCCTTTACAAAGGTTCCAAAGGCAGCAAGGAACCCATGAGAGCACACATTTTTGTGGTTATCTCACAGGTGACAATTGTGTGTGCAATGCTTGATGCTTTTCATATCATAGAACAAGAGCACCAACTAATAAACAACTTACAAATGATGGCACACTGCAAGACACCACTTACAACACGATAAAGTCAAATAACACACCTCACTCAATTTTGGCAAATCTTAACACAGCCTTCCTCTTTGTTACACCCCCTGAAATGCCATCTCACTTTACCCCAGGTTGTGAATCCCTCCTTTAGGGGATAGTCTAAAGTCTGTGGACAACCCCCATCCTTACCTTCTGTCTGTGCTGGAATTCCACTGTGCATCCGCCACTAGAGAAAGACCTTTTCTGAAATGAAGACGCCCTCAGACATTGCCCTTCCTCTTCTTATATGCCATTGGGATCCCTTCCACCAATCACAATGGATGTCTCCCTCTCTTTCCTCTAATTACTAAGCATACCTTATGTATACTGCACTGCACACCATAACTTGGTAGGATACCTTCTAAATCTGTGACCCATGCTCACGTATGCAAGCAGAGACACAGATATCCAACCTCTGATTACTTTCTGGTAAGGAACCATTTACTTGTCTCTTTCATGGGCATTTTTTCTCTCATTAAAATGGCTTCACTAATTTTTCTTTACACTAGCAGCTTGTTACCTCACTGTGTCCAGCAGGGGGTGCATGCTCTATGGGAATGTATTCATTTTAGAAATGCATTTTATATTTTAACCTGTGTAGATATTCCTTCATTAACCATAGTGGAAATATTAAGACAAGAGAAATATGGTACAAAAGAAGGACTGTATTTAACTTGTTTGAAAATGTAGCTTTTGTTCCTAATATACATTGCAGTATAATTACACATACAAATACAGCCAAAGAGAAACCATTGGAATCAATACAGTCATCTTGAAGTTCTTGAGTGGGATCTTTCACAATTACAGTTCCGTCATTTGGCAAAGCACAAATTCATGATTCTTGGCACAGTGCTGACATCACAGGCTTCTGAGGCTGCCTAGAAAACATTTTATACCCACACTTTCCTCTAGGTATGGATTATGAGCTAATTTAGCACATTCCATGATCTTTTTGAAGGTTTTCACACCATGTATGAATTAGGCTCTTCAAGACCATTCTACCCTTCTTCTGTCAGTTCTTCTGTCATTTACAGCCCTTATTGTAGTTTGACAGAGCTGCCTGAAAACACTTTTTCTGCTTTCTTCCGTCTATCCATCAATTTTCCAACCCGTTGAATCTGAACACAGGGTCACGAGGGTCTGCTTGAGCCAATCCCAGCCAACACAGGGCACAAGGCAGGAACCAATCCCGGGCAGGGTGCCAACCCACCACAGGACACACACAAACACACACTAGGGCCAATTTAGAATCGCCAATCCACCTAACCTGCATGTCTTTGGACAGTGGGAGGAAACCCACGCAGACACGGGAGAACATGCAAACTCCATGCAGGGAGGACCTGGGAAGCGAACCCAGGTCTCCTAACTGCAAGGCAACAGCGCTACCCACTGCGCCACCGTGCTGCCCTTTTCTGCTTTCTTTTAGTAAAAAAATATATGTATGCTAAACAAAACAGTTACAGTAACAAAAACCATGCTCATAAATCACCATATCAAATAGTTATTTTTCAACTCTGGTTACACTCATGCAATGATTCCTCCTCACGTCCTGACTGGGCTGACTCGTGTTGCGCATCATGAGAACTATAAAACCATTGACACACACACCTATGAAGATGCTGCGCCATTTCTCTCTCACTACTGGATTTCTTTCTGATACCAATTCACAGTGCTCAAGGTAAGCATCACTTGTACAGTATAACTCTTTAAAGCTACATCATCTTGAAGTGTTCGTGAAGACACCCAGATTCTCACTGCTTTTTAACAATGGTTTCTTTATTTTATTTAGAGGACTGCAGGAACACACCCAGCCTTGACTCGCACATTCATACACAGCGATACGTAAAGAGGCACAAGTAAATTGGTGAAAATATATATTAAACAAATAAAAGAAGCAAAAATAAATTTTGTTAAAAATTAATATTTATGCAAAAGCTCTCCCCAATTCCCCGATGGAGTTAATAATTCAACAGACACTAGACAAATAACATCTGAGAAGCACTGTACACAAAACAGTTAACAATAAACACTCACAATACAGTCCACAAGCTGTCCAGTTTCACAGAGGCGGGGAAAATGAATTGAGATGTTAAGTGAACAGTTTCCTGAATGTTATGAAAAATTTGTCCTACCATGTTCCAGAGAAGATCTGTAGAAGTTGGGCTCGCTCCCAGGATGAAGACATCTGCCACCTCAGACAAACAAGCAGGCATATGACAAACACATAAATCCAGAATGAAGCTGCAATTCAATGGTTGCTGTATTTCAGAGATGGGGTAAGAAACTTAAAACATAAATACAAATAATCTTGATCTCTTTTGACTCTTGTGGCCTAATCATCCTTTTTCCCAGCAGCTCGTGCAACACTCTGAAGCTGCCCAATGGCGTAACACTACAGAGGCTGCTGGGATTTATAGGCCATTTAAGTAGTGATACTACAAGCCCTGCATTGAGAAGTCTGAGGATACTCCGAGAACTCCTGTTGTTTTATCTGCCATTCGAATGGATCTGTCAAGATGGCTTGTCAGCTTGTCAAGTATCTTCAGGCTTCCCAATGCAGTATGAGGTGTGGACTACACCAAGCCTCCCCCAGTTGTGTCTTATGGCACAAAAATAGTTACACTCACACATGCACATACACACAGGGAAACACCGTCACATTATAATAAAAATCTACCAAACTTAGTTTTTTCTTAATTTCTATGTTTTTGGCAAGCAGAAGGAAATGCAAAGAAATTCAAACTCTTAAACTGGAATTCTGCAGTGATTGAGTCCATTAGCACAAAACCTCAAGGCAATACAACTCCTTTTCATTGTTCCATCTTCTACCTACTGTGAAATTGAATTGTACTTAATGTTCATTGAGCCCACCTGGGAAAGGAGTAGAGAAGGAAGTCTGAATACCATTAACAAACTCTCTGTGTGATTGACCTAATGAATATTTCATCATAATGAATATAACCCTAGCTTTCTTGTTAAAAAAATAATGGCAGAGTCAAATCTGTTGTGTATTGTTTATTACATCAAAGAAGAACTAGGGTGTTGTACCATGTTAGCCATTATGAATTCAGAGAAAAGCCAAGCAAAATCTCACCTTTTATTGGCTAACTAAAAAGATTACAATATGCAAGCTTTCGAGGCAACTCAGGCTCCTTCTTCATTACACGAAAGACAGATTTATCAAATGTTAGGTTTTGGTGAGAAAAAGATGATTGTTAGTTATGGAATGATGCATTAAATGACAATGCTGAAAGAGGGTGCACTTACTTGTTCATATGACTATAGCATTTGAATTTTAAACCTCCTGCTGTTAGGTAAGGAACACCCTGATTTACTTATGGAAATTGTAGCACCTATAGCACAGCCTCCAAGTCCTGGTCATGCTGGAGGAAGAGCAGAATTTTCTGGCTGTGTTTTGAAGTAGTGTCCTGTGACAAATGACCAGTTGTACACATCCAGAATGATATACAGATCAGGGTGAGACAACAAAGAAACAGGCATGATGAATAGTTTATTATACAAGTCCGTAATTCTAAAAACAGGAATCAGTAAGGCAGATAGGAGGTCAGAATAAAAGCGCATGTACCCAAAAGAACCAAACAGAATATCAAAATGGAGAATGGTAAACAAGGGAAAAAAACACACACAACTTTTATTACTATACGGGATGCTTTTGCAAAGGCACGATGCACAATGCGACACCAAATACCTTCTTTGAATATATGGGGTTTCACACCTCACAGGAAGGTGGATTATCATCTCCAATGGTGCTGGAGAGAGAGGCAAATATGACTAATTTATATTCTACTACCCAAACCTCTTTTAAGGCAAGTTACAATTCAGTAAAAAATCAGTAAAAAGTGGAGTGACATTTATTCACTGATTACATAAACGTAAATGATGAGGAACTCGGAAGAAAAAACTACAGGAACATTTTGAAGACTTTTTTTCCAAGTTACTGTTGACCCAGCTTTTACTGGTCAGAGTTTGCTTTTACTGGAACTACTTCAATTTTAATTTACTGTTCTACTTCAAGAGTCAAACCGGATAAAAAAATGTACTTAGTGTTTTGGAATTGACTCATTAAATAATAACTGTGTTTTGTGTATGTTTTGCTAATTGAATACACCTTATGGAAAATTAATGATAAACCAAACTTGAGTGCATTATTTACTGTATAGGTATAACTTGTGCCAGAGTCATATAGCACACAGTCAGCTCCTTATCCTTTTAAGCTTTCTTCCATTTTTTTAATGTTTTGAAATTCTGTTAGATGAGCAATACAGTTATGTCAAGCTAAAATAGACATGAAACAATTTAGGAACCAAAAAGATCAAAAACTACAGTGTGAAGCAGTTTTCTTTTGGTCCCCAACACCACAGTTTACCACAACCAGTACACGTCCTATACTAGAGAAGTAAGCATAAGGTGGAACTTATACTTAGTATGAATTGTTTCTGGAATTTAAGAGAGCTTTTTATAAATAGCAGTGTTTTCAAAAATGTCAGGAAGAAGTAAAACAACCCAAGAGAGAAGAATCAAGTCAAATATCCTGGCTTTAAAAGAAAAGAAACAGGAGATACACACAGACCATCTGGAAGCTGAAGTACACCATCGGCTTCAGGAATGATAATCGCTGATTTCAGCTTCGAGCTACATAGGGGAATATGGCATAGCTCTAACTATTAGAATCTTTTTCAGACAAACTCTGTTTTCATTCAGTGGCTAATGAAATCATATCTACTACTCAGGAAAAACTGAAATGTTAATATCTTGACATTTGTGTGAACTTCAGGAGGGTGGGTTTGTATTTCTGTAAATAGGATTATTTGCACTGTTGCATTGTGATTGCATCAGTCCAACACTTATTACTGACTGTCATCTTTGTGTCTTTTTGAATTATATAATATATTCACTGGTGTTTGACCAAATTTGTGTTCAATTATTGTTATTTTTTATACTCAAGGAATTAACTGTTTAAAGCGAAGGCATACAGTGGAGTGCTTTGTGAAGTAATAACTAACCATAACTTCATCACCTTACTTATTAGGAAGACAAGAGGCAGCTGTTTTCCCAATGTTATCATTCAAACTTGGTCTGTTGCACATTTAAGCTTTTATCAATAAACTTGGATGAAATCAATACTGAAGTTCTGGGTTATAAAGTGTCTCATAGTTCACATCCACTGAAAACACACAATGTGTCTGTAATGACAGAATCCCAAAATACTTGCAACCCTGAAAACAAAATGACACCATAACATGAATAAATCATAGCATTGACAAAAGTAACACACCTTAAAATAAATGAATAAAATAATAATAATAAATTCTGAAAACATGGGAGAATTCTAACAAAACTGAGTGCCATTATGAACAATGCTACAATTCTCTCTCTGACACTGACGCTGAGGAATTCCAGTCAATGAATTACTGTGGATCCTTTATAAAAAAGGCAACATACCTGTATAATGCCTCACTGTGACTCTATCTGCCGAGTGAGATGTTTTCTTTCTTTTTAATTTTTTTCCTTTAAAGTCATTCTGGTTAATCTATCTATCTATCTATCTATCTATCTATCTATTGTCACACACGTGCGATTAGGAGGCAGCTAAAGGGCTTAATTAACGGTAATACTATGCCAGGCCAGGGGGTGCCTAGTGTGCTGTCTGTCTCTTTCAGTCTCTTACAGACCATTCTTGGGACATCCCATTGGGTTCCAGCACCACTGATGATGTCACTTCCGGCACCAACGATGATGTCACTTCCGGTTCCGTAGCCACTAATATCACTAACGGTAATATTATGCCAGTCCAGGGGGTGGCAGAGTGTGCTGACAGTCTCTCTCAGTCTCTTGCAGACCATTCCTGGGAAATCCCATTGGGTTCCAGCACCACAGATGATGTCACTTGCGGCACCAATGATGATGTCACTTCCGGTTCCGGAGCCACTGATATCACTTCTGGTCTCAAAGACATCACTTCCGGTTCTGGCCTGGATGACCTCATTTCCTCTCCCAACCTTTAAAACCGCCATCTTACCACCTCTTCATCAGTTCTGTTTTGGACTCTTGTAAACATCTCAACCTTTTTTTCAAAGCCTTTTGCAGCCAGGAACATATTATACGGGTGGCTGCCCCAAACCTTTGTGACTGTCTGGAGTCGATTTTGTTACACTATCTATCTATCTATCTATCTATCTATCTATCTATCTATCTATCTATCTATCTATCTATCTATCTATCTATCTATCTATCATAACTAATGAGCATGGATAGAAAATTTATTTTGAGCACAAAAAGAGTTCACAGCTTCTGGTAACCTACAAAACTCACACATTCCATTATTATGTTTCCCCCTAAGAGCCAACACGGTTAATGTTGAATAGCAACACATACTGAGAAGTGGGGCCGAGGCAAAATGCAGGCAAAAAGAACGGCTAGGGGTGGAATTCCAGTCAATTGCATAAACCTAAATGTTTCTATAGCAAAAGTTTTTAACATGTTTTTAAATATTCAGTCGTAATCTAAATTGATAAACTGCTGTAAACATCAGATTGTACATTCTCAACTACATTCACATTTACATTTTTACTTAACAGATACCTTTATCCAAAGCAACTTACAAAAAGGGTCAACATAATCAGTAAATATTAGTATGGGGGACTGTTTAGGAAGAAGTGTTATAGGACATGGTTATAAAATTCATCATCACTCATGAAGAGCTCTAAACCAAAAATAACTCAAAACTAGTTAATCTTTCATTAATTATAAGAATATATCAAAGCCATTATCAATTAGAAAGATATTCATAGAACAAGACAGTCTTCAAATGCTTCTTATCAACATTAAGGGTGCCAGCATGGGCAGCTCATTCCACTAGTTCAGAGCTACACATGATAAGACTCCGGGTTGAGATTTGATGCCATGTATAGGTGGCACCTGTAGATGCTGTTCATTAGTAGACATAGGTTAGCAAGAAGGAGCATAGGACCTCATAGATATCACTGTAGACAAGCATCAAAGTTTTGAACTTAATATGTCTTGCTAAAGGAAGTCAAAGTAGCAACCTGAAAAGAGGAGTGACATGTATTCTTTCCAGCTGGTTGAGCACAAGATGTGCCACTGCATTTTCAATTATCTGCAGAAACTTGTAGCACATGCAGATACTCCTGCCAGTAGAGAGTTGCAGAAAATTCAAATGTAAGACGACCAAGCCCTTGATCGGGAATTGTGCTGTATAATCCATCAGATATGGTTTGATTTTGCCGATACTGTACAAAATAAATATGCAAGACAAATAGAAATGGTTGGTTGCAGTGTGGTCAGTGAAGGATAGCTGGTCATTGATCACCAGCCCAAAGCTGTATGCTGGCCTGACAAGTGTTAGCGATATGGAGCCGAGCTAAACAAAAATGGAGAATTGAATAGACGGTCTGACTGGAATAACAAGGAGGTCTGTCTTTGCCAGGTGGAGCTGTTGGTAGTGCTCCTTCATCCAGGCTGAGATATCTATTAATTTAATAGGCAACTATGTCATTACCCTCCCATCACATGATGATGAGCTCTGCCTAAATTGTGTACCTCTCACTCACTTTAGGAATACTGTTTCTTTTTTTTTTTTTCTTTGATGTACCTCCTTATGTGTCATTGGCCTTAAGCTACTGAACTGATTCTCTGCTCACCTTCTAGTAGTCATTTTTGTTTTCAATGGACTGTTCTTTTGCTGACCCATAAAACTCATTTTCTATTCCTTTCTCAGATTATCTTCCTAAAAATTTAAGAGCTATTTCTTGTTCATTTTGAACTTATTTTAAACCAATAACTTAGATTAAATTTTAATTGTAATGTCTCCTCATTGTTCGGGGATCATCATTTCCATTGCACCTTTAGTCATGACAAGGTCTTCAGAAATTTAGGGATATTTTAAATGAGGTGGCACAGCTCACAGTCTTAGATCTCCTTTTGCATTTTAGTTGCCTTTATTCTTCTTTTCCTTTTGATGTTTTCTCTATCCTGATGTGAAGACCTATAGCATATGGCTAAAATATCTTCACATCCTCTACTTCTCTTCCTACTGTCTCCCGTTCTCTTTAAAAAAGGGCCTCATCTTTGATGTTCTCTGTTTAATATGAAAGAGGTAAACCCTTCTAAAGACCTTTTTCTATCACACTGGTTTGGCATAAAGTGATTTATTTTCCAAAAAAAGAGAATGATATCCTAGAAAATTATACTCTAAAATAAATTTCAAATATTATATTGCCTTGAACTACATAAGTGCGTGTGGTAGATAATGAGCAGATTATTTTAAGCCATCTATAAATTTAGTCTTAAACTGAATTTTGCTGAAAAATGCCATCCCTTTCAGTTGCCTGAAATTCAATGATCCTTCTCTGAAATCATGTTTTTAACTTTCTTCACTTTTATTGGATAGTGTTCTATGAAACCATATGCGAATTTCCAGTTAACATATTTCTAAGCAACTCAGCTACATGATCACATTTTATGAAATGTTATCTTTGTAATGTTTTTTTCCCATTAATCCAGCTAGTATATTCCATCTGTTGAAATAGGTTTCTGGCCTTTATTTCTTTGAAAACATAATCATCACATTGCTTTTAATTTAAAAGTGTCTGTATCTGTTCTGTAATGTGGTAATAGATCCATACAGCAGTACATTTTTGCAGACAATGTACTACACGTCTGCTTTGTGTGAAATTGTTTCTAGGAAAATGTCAGAATAATAAATACAAGGGAAAGAAGTGCATTTTTTTAAAGTTTTGTTTGGACAGTGCCTCCTCTTCTTCTTCTGGTACAGATCAAATGCAGAATTGTGTTTCATAGGCATTGAACAGCAGCTCTTTAAAAAATAAACAAAGTAGAGGGATTCAGCTTCCTTTCTGAAGACTAGTGTGGCAAAGAGCTGTTAAGGTTACAGAGACGAAAAACAAAAGGGACACAGGAAATAGACATGTAATGGTCTGTATTTTATAAAGAGAATTTACAGTTGGAAAATAACAGTTGATGAATTATTGTATACACCATTTGTTTAAAAAGTACTCTACATAACACTCTGTGGACATAACAAGGTAGTGCTGGACAAGAAAAGGCCAGGGGTGTTTTCCCAGTTCCAGTACAATGAACCCAGGTGATCTACAAGTAGAAACAAAGAAACAACCAGAGTCCTTGTCTCTGCTCAGGGCAATGTGGCAACACCTCGCGACAAATCTTCCTTTGGTGGCGACGGGTTCTCTCTCAGGATCCCCTGCACTTTCCCCTTCTGTTTCCCTCAACCATCATCTCTCGGTTACCCATCCTCCTTGTGATAATACCAACAGCAACAGGATATCAACGTGAGACCTTTGGATTACACAGCAGCATGCTTTTCCACTACGCCATTAAATGTGTTCCTTTGGCACAGCAGCAAAACAGACACCTATTTAATCCAGCAGCCCACTTTCACATCCCCCTACTGTTTTATCTTGGTGGACATTTGGCTAGAATGAGATGGTATCACCCTGAGCAAATTGCGGAGCGGAGAAAACCCTTCAGTTCAGGATTCATGGATACAAGAATACCAGGAGCTAACAGAGAGACCTCTGAAAGACAGCCACATAGCTTTCAGGACACATCCCAAGAATTGCTCCAAAAGCAGTCATGGAATAATGGATGGAACTGACCCTTAGCTTAGAGTTGGAGGTGTTGTGAGTTCTGCTTGGTTTTTTTTTTTTCTTTAGATAAATTTTCTTATTTTATTAGGTTTTAATATCTTATGAACAAAATTATTAAACTTTATTTCGAATTTGTTTCTCATGATTTTTCTTGCCCAAGGAAGTTTTTTTTTCTTTTTATTTAAATTTTATGTGCATCACAAGTACATTTTTCGTTCTGTGTATGAATTACTAGGGTGCTCATCATGGCTGCTATCCACTGCCTTAATGACTCCCGTAAATTCAAATAAAGCAATATTAGTTATTTTGTATGAGATTTTGGATTATTCTGCATGATCAAGGAAGGGCAAGCATCTTTAGAGAAGAATGCATATCTGAGTTTTGATTTTTGAGATGGCTGTTTCCATAATCAGCATTTTTATTTTTCAAGAGTTGCTTTTATGGTGACAGCTTGTTTCAAAATTGTGGTGCCTTGTCACTGTCATGATTAGGTTTCGCTTGAATTAATTATGTATTTTCTAACATCTTGATTGCTGTCTTTTAGGTACCTTCTATCACCACTGTTTTGAGAGCCATCGTTCCATCTCTTCCCGCATTGTTAGGGATGTGAGTTCTAGGGTTGCAACCCACAGATAATCAGTGCAATGGCATAAAAAGTTGGCTGGGAGTTCCTTTCATTATCTGATCTGCACATATAAACGTTCTAAAAGAAATAAAAATACTTTTTAAATGTTTCTCATTAATTTTGTTTGACCTCTTTGACTGTTTTTTCAACTTCAGTTCTTGGCTGTCAATAAGATTTGGTGGCTGAGTTTATTTATTTATTTTGCTCTGTGTTAATTTTTAATGCACTTCTCCCAGTTTAGCTCAGTAAATAAATCACCTGTTCATTTCTTAGCTGGACATTGGCAGTTTGCTTTCTGTTCCTTGTACAAATTTGGTCAGTGTACAGTTGCTATTAGACGGTTTTGTTTTCAGTATTCTGGAGTTGACCGTTGCTCTTTTGTCTTGACTCGGCTTAAGTCTTAGTTTTTGTTGTATGATAAGATTTTGGTGAATGACTCTATAAAATTCTAACTCAACAGCAATTAGGGTTAAGCCCTTTGGTTGTGATACATTTTTGTGTTCACTAAAGTTTACATTTTGGCATTAAATTTTAATTACAGTTCTCAAGATAGATATGTTTTGTGTTTTATCTAAGAACAAATGTATATGTAAGTGCTTTTAACATTAGAGCAGTGCCCTCTAACACATAGTTGTTAACCTGGGGCAGTCAGTTTAGGAAAAAGATTTGTGGTGGACATCCATGCTGTATTTCTTTCAGCCCATTTATCATTTTCATTAATGGCATAACAGGAGGTGTGATGAACAAGGGATAAAAAAGAAGGTGTCTTGTTTCAATATTTTGGCATTACCTGGACATGTCATTTACTTTTATTAAATTCATTATTTTGTCACACACGTGTGCATGGAAGGTCAGCTAAAGGGCCTGAATGAAAGCAATTCCATGCCAGACCAGGGAGCGGCAGACTGCACTAACTCTTTCTCTCACTTCTCTGCAGACAAGTTACAGGAAATTCTGCCTGACCCCGATGATGTCACTTCCGGCATCACTTCCTCCCCTCTCCCTTAAAGCTGCCATCTTTGTGCTATCAACTCAGTTCTGTTGTGGACTCCAGTCTGTACACATCTGTACATTAATAATATCCATTTTGCAGCCAGGAACAATATACAGGTGGCTGCCCCAAACCTTTTTTTGGCTCTGTTGTCATGCTTTTGACAATTTATTTATCATCTTAATCGCTGATGGCACTTGCCTGCTGCCTCCAGTATTTGCTTACATTGCCGTAGGATTGGCATAAGGTGTTACTGAACATTGTGTGCATGTAGGAGAGGTCTGCTGTGCTTGACATTAAGACTGGTGTGTGATGCAGCGGAGGCTGCTGTTTAAAAAAGTGATTTGCAGCAGAGAGGTTGTTGGCTTTTTTCTGATCATTACACAGGACTGCTAGGCACTATCTTTATGAAGCACTTTGCTCTATTTTTCAAGAAGGTTGTTATTTCCTCATTTGTTTGTGTTTTAAGCATGTCTTCCCTTTTTTTCTGAACTTTTTGTGTGTTATGCTTGTCTGTAAGCAGCACAATGGTGCAGTGGTAGTGCTGCTGCCTCGCAGTTAAGAGACCTGGGTTCGCTTCCCAGGTCCTTCCTGCGTGGAGTTTGCATGTTCTCCCCGTGTCTGTGTGGGTTTCCTCCAAGTGCTCCAGTTTCCTCCCACAGTCCAAAGATATGCAGGTTAGGTGCATTGGCAATTCTAAATTGTCCCTAGAGTGTGTGTGTGCCCTGTGGTGGGCTGGTGCCCTGCCTGGGGTTTGTTTCCTGCCTTGCGTGCTGGGTTTGGCTCCAGCAGACCCCTGTGACCCTGTAGCTAGGATATAGTGGGTTGGATAATGGATGGATGGATGTGTTTGTCTGTTCTTTAGAGCAAAGTGACAGTGAGGCTTTCTCAAGATTTATAGGTTTAATGGCTGAGGAAGACTCCTGGGAGTCCCATCATAGGACTCTTTTCAAGCTTTTGCCTGCTGGATTAAGATAAAGGGGTTGATATGAAGTTACAACACATAGTTTGGAGTGAATATTTTCATTAATGAACAAGTGGAAAAGCCACATCATTTGACAAAAAATTAATTCAACTATGTTTAGTTAAGTCCAGGGGCAGACAGTGGTTCCTCTCTGGTAATTGATTTTTTACTTTGAGCTATACCAACAATTTATACTTCGCCTGGGGTATTTTGCTTCAGAAAATATAAATATTGCTGACTGCCATGTCCTGGGCAAAAGCATATTTTTCTATTTTTTATTTTATTCCAATAGTTGGTTTCTAAAAAATAAACTTAATTTTTTTGTTTATATTTTTAGTTATAAGCATGTGATAACTATTGTCAGGCATGTTTATGCAGACACCTGCGTGTGACATCTGGTAGCACCATGTTATTTAACATGGGTATAGTACTCATTTGAATATTTGCATGTCCAAATAACCTAATTTTGCATATTTTAGTAGCAGAGAAGCTATTTAGGTTAATTGAATAGTTGAAAGGAGTAGTTAGAAGTAGGCAGGGGTCATTTAGCAAAAGTCAGAGTTGCTAATAACTACATACAACCAACACGATTCATGGAAAATTGAGTTTGTAGTAAAAATTACAGCTTCATTTTGCAAAAATATTTTCAAAACAAAAGGTGTTTTACCATAATGAAATTTTGTGCCCCTGACATAAATATTTTCAACTCATCTACAACCATGTTCAAAATCATTGCAAAAATGTATTCTGATGCAGAACTTGGAAAGGGGAGCACGACTAGAGATCTCTTACCTAGACAAGGACTGAGTACACAATGAGAGCACCAGCAACAAAATTTGGTGCAAAAGTGCACAGTGCATTTTATTCCAAATAAAGCAGTGTCTATAGTGCAGCACAAACAAATGTTCAATAAATAAAAATGATCAATAATTATGATCTAGTAAATAAACTAAAATCAGAAATAAATCACAGTTAAAATCAGCCTGTCTGTCTCTCTCCTAGCTCATAGATGCTGGCCCACAGTCAACCTTCATCACTCTTATCCCAGTTACCTCAGCCAATACTCACTAGGATGCTGAGACCATGACTACATCGTTCCTCCACCATCCTCAGGCATCTGTAGGATGATCCTTGGAGTCCTCAATAGCTTCTGCTCCTATGATAGCTTGACACGAGTGACCCACCCTGAGTGGGCCATTCCTCTCACTCGCCATGGAGCCTCCTGACTGCCGTGCCTCCTTTCCACTGCACTTGCTCAATATCCTGATTCTTTGCTCTCTTTTAAATTTTCCTTCTTTTTCTCCATACCCTCCACTCTATTCTGCTCAGGTCTTTTTAAATTTTGTGGGTGTAGGTACCCACCTAGCGTAAGTGAGGAATGGCTGAACTCATTATGCTTGTACATTAACAAACAAACCAGCCAATTTCTCAACTGAAAACCCTGCAGCTACTTGGCATTCCACTGGTACGCTCCTACACCCATAAGTCCTGAGGTGCACTGTTTTTATAAAAAGAAATAATGTACCACCACGGGCCCCTGACACACCTTATCACATACAAAAAACACTCTAGTGTCCAGTTTAGACTTAATAATTACCAATGGCCAATTGAAGAAAAGTATAAATAGAAATATGTTAGGATAAATGGTTCATATTGTGTACAGATAAAACCTGAAGAGTCCTTTTCAAGCCATCAGAAACTTTTCCACTGCATTTAAACTTTGAATATTATTATACAGAACAGAAAACTGCTTTATCACAAAAACCATTCTACCACAGGTAAAAATGCAAGATAACATCCTCAGCTTACTTTTCCATGTGTGGTGGGTTGTCTTGGAGAAAAGTGGCACTAGTGTGGTAAGACCCAGAACAGAGGTAAAATAGATGAATTGGATGTGGAAAAGTAAGTCTCTATGCTAGTGCCAGCGGAAAGACGCCACTAGGAAGTTCAGGGTGGTAAGCCCTGTCATGGTAGGATGTACCTGGGAGCAGTAGGTTCAGAGAGACTGAAGCTTTATAAGAGGCCAACAGACCTCCTGGTCAATGGCTGGTGGCATAAAGTCATTAATCAGGGGGCTTGGACCATGTTTCCATTTTATAGTTAAGAACCAGATGTACTGGCAAGAGAAAAGTTCAAACCATCCATCTACAAAATGGGAGGGCTGGGATAGTGTTATACATTTAGGCCAAACAATCAAGAATTTGCCAGAGAATCTAGGCCCTTTATGGTCATACCTGAGTGCAGATATATCAAAGGAGACTAGGACATTTTAGCTTTGTGTCCTATAGGAAATTCAGGCCTCCTTTTTGGAAGTTGGCCATAAGTGAGCTCTCTCAAAGCAGGGATCCATAAAGAATTGAGATGGGAGAAGAGCTATTGTGAAATCTCATTGGATAGAAACAGACAAAGAGTGAGAGTGCTGTAGTATAGTATTTGGAGATGGGAAGGAGAGTCCATTACCTGAATGGGAAAATAAAGAAAATAAATTAAGCAGCCAGAGGGGCAATGGAATTTTGTTTACAGCCTGGTAAATTATAATTTGCTCTTCTCCTTTTGTTTATCGTCTCTTGTGTGTCATTTATTATTTTTATAATAAACATGTGCCTCTTTTCAAAACTTCTTGTCTTGGCAATACTCCAGATGTGAATAGAAGTCTTCATTTACACATGTTTTGTATCCTGTAAACCAATGACTATCCTTTCCAGAAGCTGAGTGTATCTTTCAGTGCTGTGGTCACTGGGAGCCTGAAGTGCCTTATCAGTGTTCTCTGTAGGAATCTGTTCCTAACACTCTTGTTAATTAACAGATGTCAACATTTTCCCCTCCTCTTAGAAAAAGCACGTCTCTCTGCCTGGCAGCGTAGGATATTTACCAGAGTGAACAATTACGGAATGTAAGTGGAAACAAACAAGCCTACATCCCCCCTCTGTGTCTTTCTGCTTCAATGGTCAAAACTTACAAGGGCACATATTTGAGTGGCACATCTATACATTGTCAGTGACTTTAGCAACAACTAAAGCCAAGAGAAACCCACGACTAATTTGTGTTATATTACTTTAATTTCTACAGTGGCTGTACTTGTGGAGGTGATTTCTGCTAGGTTTTGTCAGTCCATACTGGAGGACAATTCTTGCATTTTATACATTTAAGACTATAATCACTCAAAGTGTGCTACTGTGAAAACCTAATTTCTTCATGCATGTAAAAGCATCATTCTTCAAAACCTCATTTACTTTGTTAAAGTGTGCTGTATTGCTTTGCAACATATGATTGTTTGATGTGCAACGTCATGACATAGTCAATGACCCTTTCACATAACAGCTCCAGTTTGCCCATTGCACAGGACTTTTCTCTGGGTAAATCAATTCATCTTTCACTTTCACATTGAAATGTTTATTGGGTTAATGTGGTTACAATAAACTGGCCCTGTTTGACTGAATCTGAGTGCCCTGTGAAGCTCTGGCATCTCATCATTTTATAGTCAACTCCTGGCTTTTGCCTTGTGCTCTTGTTTCCTACAAGTTAAATTGGATAAAGAGGTTTGAGAATGAATGGATAAATAAAGAATGTGCTGTATGTATTATTTACAGAACAAAATAATTAATACAATAATTATATTTTACGAGCTGAGGTACCCATCTAATATAGGTTGAAATATAAGTAATTAATGAAGGCCTCATATTTTTATGTGATACATGGGTTGTCCATGTGGTCTGGTATAATAATACACAACTGGTCCTTTAACATACGCTATATGTATATATTGCCCACCACACAAAGTTATCAGTCATTAGCATTACGGCTGTGAACCTCATTCACGTGGCACGAGTGGCTGCAAGAAAATCATTACCCCGCTGCTGTTTCTGGAGTATAACATTGTGCAACAGAATAGTCCAATAAGATACATTTTAGCATTTTTACACCTTCCATCAATCCATCCATCCTCTT
Organism: Polypterus senegalus; assembly: GCF_016835505.1. Classification (NCBI taxonomy): domain Eukaryota; kingdom Metazoa; phylum Chordata; class Cladistia; order Polypteriformes; family Polypteridae; genus Polypterus; species Polypterus senegalus. Next base: position 3,532,198 of record NC_053161.1, read on the forward strand.
CCGCTTATCCAAGATCGGGTCGTGGGGGCAGCAGCTTGAACAAAGATACACAAACTTCCCTCTCCCTGGACACTTCTAGCTCTTCCAGGTGAATCCCGAGGCCTTCCCAGGCCAGCCGAGAGACATAGTCCCCCCAGCATGTCCTGGGTCTTCCCCGAGGCTTCCTCCTGGTTGGACCAGGGAGGCGTCCAGGAGGCATCTTGATCAGATGCCCAAGCCACCTCATCTGACTCCTCTCGATGTGGAGGAGCAGCGGCCCCACTCTGAGCCCCTCCCGAATGACTCAGCTTCTCACCCTATCTTTAAGGGAAAGCCCTGACACCCTGCAGAGGAAACTCATTTCGGTTGCTTGTATTCGCAATCTCGTTCTTTCGGTCACTACCCATAGCTCATGTCCATAGGTGAGGGTAGGAACATAGATCGACTGGTAAATTGAGAGCTTTGCCTTTATTAGTTAAGCTCCTTTTTCACCACGACAGACCAATGTTGAGCCCACATCACTGTGGACGCCGCACCGATCCGCCTGTCGATCTCCTGCTCCATTCTTCCCTCACTCGTGAACAAGACCCAAGACACTTGGGGCAGGATCTCTCTCCCAACCTTGAGAGGGCACTCCACCCTTTTCCGGCTGAGGACTATGGTCTGGGATTTGGAGGTGCTGATTCCCATCCCAGCCGCTTCACACTCAGCTGCGAACTGATCCAGAGTTGAAGATCACGGCCTGATGAAGCAAACAGGACAACATCATCTGCAAAAAGCAGTGACTCAATCCATAAAAATTATTAACAGAATCAGTGACAAAGGGCAGCCCTGGCGGAGTCCAACTCTCACTGGAAATGGGTTTGACTTACTGCCAGCAATGCGGACCAAACTCTGAAACCGATCATACAGGGACCGAACAGCCCTTATCAGGGAGTCCGGTACCCCGTACTCTTGGAGTACCCCCCACAGGATTCCCCGAGGGACACAGTCAAACGCCTTTTCCAAGTCCACAAAACACATGTAGACTGGTTGGGCAAACTCCCACGCACCCTCCAGGACCCTGCTAAGGGTGCAGAGCTGGTCCACTCTTCCGCAACTAGGATGAAAATCACATTGTTCCTCCTGAATCCGAGGTTCAACTATCTGATGGACCCTCCTCTCCAGGACCCCCAAATAGACTTTTCCAGGGAGGCTGAGGAGTGTGATCCCTCTGTAGTTGGAACACACCCTCCGGTCCCCCTTCTTAAAAAGGGAGACCGCCACCCTGGTCTGCCAATCCAGAGGCACTGTCCCTGATGTCCATGCGATGTTGCAGAGGCATGTCAACCAAGACAGTCCTACAACATCCAGGACCTTGAGGTATCTCATCCACCCCCAGGGCCCTGCCACTAAGGAGTTTTTTGACCACCTTGTGATCTCAGTCCCAGAGATGGGGGAGCCCACCTTCGAGTCCCCAGGCTCTACTTCCTCATTGGAAGACATGTTAGTGGGATTGAGGAGGTCTTTGAAGTATTCCCCCCACCGACTCACAATGTCCCGAGTCAAGGTCAGCAGTGCACCATCCCCACCATATACAGTGTTGATACTGCACTGCTTCCCCCTCCTGAGACATCGGATGGTGGTCCAGAATCTCCTCGAAGCAGTCTGAAAGTCGCTCTCCATGGCCTCCCCAAACTCCCACGCCCGAGTTTTTGCCATAGCAACCACCGAAGCTGCATTCCGCTTGCCCTGCCGGTACCTATCAGCTGCCTCCAGAGTCCTACAGGACTCCTTCTTCAGCTTGACGGCCAGTGTCCACCAACGGGTTCGGGGATTGCCGCCACGACAGGCACCGACCACCTCATGGCCACAGCTCCGGTCAGCCACCTCAACAATAGAGGCACGGAACAATAGAGGCCCTTTCAGACTCAATGTTCCCCACCTCCCTCAGGATGTTGTCGAAGTTCTGCCTGAGGTGGGAGTTAAAGCTACTTCTGACAGAGAACTCAACACATTTGCTCATCCTCCCCAACCATTGAAGCCTACTCACCACCATGTGGTGATCAGTTGACAGCTCCACCCCTCTCTTCACCCGAGTGTCCAAGACATGTGGCTGCAGGTTCGACAACACGACCACAAAGTCGATCAACGAACTGAGGCCTAGGGTGTCCTTGTGTCAAGTGCACATATGAACACCCTGTGCTTGAACATGGTGTTCGTTATGGACAATCCATGATGAGCACAGAAGACAAAAAACAAAACACCGCTCGGGTTCAGATCGGGGGGCCATTCCTCCCAATCACGCCTTTCCAGGTCTCACTGTCATTGCCCACGTGAGCATTGAAGTCTCCCAGTAGAACGAGGGAGTCCCCCTCTAGCACCCCCTCCAGCGACTCCAAAAAGGCTGGGTACTCTAAACTGCTATTCGGTGCGTATGTGCAAACAACAGTTAAGACCCATCCCCCCACCTGAAGGCAGACGGAGGCTACCCTCTCGTCCACCAGGGTAAACCACAATGAACAAGTCGTGAGGCAATAAGTATGCCCACACCCGCTTGGCACCTCCAGAGTGGTAGAGAGTCCAGCTCCTCTAAAGCAGATTGGTTCCAGAGTCCAAGCTGTGCATCGTGGTGAGCCCGACTATATAAAGCCAGAACCTCTCGACCTTGCGCACTAGCTCAGGCTTCTTCCCCTTCAAAGAGGTGAAATTCCATGTCCCAAGAATCAGGTTCTGTAGCTGAGAATTGGACCGCACACTGCACCCGACCTCCTTGGCCCCTCCCATAGGTGGTGAGCCCATGGGAAGGGGGACCCATGTTGCCTCTTCGGCTGTGCCTTGTCGAGCCCCATGGCTGCAGGCCCGGCCACTAGGCTGGCTCCAGAGGGGGGGACCTGGTGACCCGCGTCCGGGTGAGGGAAAACGCCATCCAAAGTTTTCATTCATCATGGAAGGTTTGCTGAACCGCACTTTGTCTCATCCCTCATCTAGGACCAGTTTGCCTTGGGTGGCCCTACCAGGGGCATAAAACCCCAGACAACAGAGCTCCTAGGATCATTGGGACACGCAAACCCCTCCACCACAATAAAGTGACGGTTTGAGGAGGGTTTTTTTACACCCTTATTGGTATTTTTAATTTTTTTTTTTGTTGACTCTTCTTCTACATGTTTTCCTTATTTTAAAAATATTCTTCCTAATTCTAGCAACCAGACAGACATACAGCTGCAAAGAAACACACACACAGACACAGGAGCAATACCTTCCCCTGGCCACAAGAGGGTAGCCTCCCTGGTCTGCGTGGGGACCATGGGAGCAGAGCTTGGAAGCTCATTCCTGTTGTGGCCCATGGTCAACGCCAGGGGGTGCCCGGACAATTATGGAGAACTGGAAGGCAGCACTTCTGCCAAACCAGGAAGTACTGCCGGAAGAAGATCAGGAAGCACCTGGAGCACATCCGGGAGCCGGAGTCGGGTGGAAGAAGACGGAGCTTGCCTGAGAGGAGTTGGAGGCAGTAGAGAGAAGAAGAAGGAACTCTAAAGGACTGTTAAGAATGATTGATGCTCTGCTATGGTGTTGTGCAGGTGCTTAGCAATAAAACGTGTGTATTTTGGGATATTCTGTGTCAGCCTGTTTGTGTCCGGTTCCGAATATTTCCACACCATCTTATTCAATATCTGAAACACAGCACAAACAGTAATAATTAATACATTTTTCTCTTTTTTTACTCTGAAATTGTATGCTGGAGCTGCACTCATCCACATTAATTGAACAAGAATCTGTTCCTACTTTTTTTGTACTCAGCTCCCAATGCATATATTCTATTCAAATTAGCATCTCTCTAATATTTCACATTCACTCATTACTGTCTTTATTTTCTGAAGATTATTTGTGCCACCCTGTTGTTTTACTGAAGTCTGGAGGAGCTTGAAGAAAAGTTCAAAGTAAGCAGGAAATTTAAAAGACCTGAAAAGCCCAGCGGGTTGCTGGCAAAGTGCTTTCTCTGTTTTGTGCTTACATCTCAAAAATATTTTGCCCATCATTTTCGACTATGTCTGATGTAGGAATGTTTCATCATGATTTGAGGAAAAAGGGTGCCTCTGTTTCTCAGGCAGTAAATTAACCAGTGTCCTCGGGGTGATTATTTTATAGTATCTCGGAAAATACCACATTATGTTAACAGTACAATTCATTTTAATTTTATTCATCACCCCTTACACAGATTATTATCAAAAATGAAATGAAATCATTACCTTTTTTTTTTATCAATTGGCACTTGAAATTATAATCAACTCTCCTTTTGAGGAAATTCCAAAAGCCAAAATGCAAAATTTGCAAAGCATGGTAAGATAATTACTTCATCAGTTAGAAAAGTTTAAATTGCTAATAAAGTCCACTCAGTGTGTATCAAAATGCTAGGCTAAATGACAAGTATGTATCTCTTAGGGAAAGGCACTATATGAATCATACAGTGCTCTTATTCTAAAAATAGACCCTAGATTTAATGCAAACCACAATCTCTCCGGTTCAAGAAACTAAATACTGTATAATGAGAAGTGCACTTAACATCAGTGTTTATAAAACAGACAAGTACACTCACTCCACTATATGAAATGTAAAGGGCATTCTGTCTGAGAGTCGATAACAGACTGCAAGTCAAAACTAACCACTCTGGTTAAAGACAAGATTAAAAGTGTCATGAATTTGATGAGAAGTGCACTGAGTCTGGTATAAAATATTCAATTAAATGAGAAGTGCGATCATGGAGGTTTAAGGAAGGAGACCAAAAATAAGTGCATTAAGGAGCTGTATTAAATGTAGAGTGCACTTATTCTGCTAAAAGATACTTGTTGTAATGGAAGCACAGTTACTTGGGTAGCAGGCAATAAATTTAATGTATACTAAGTTGAGGTTAAGGCATTGTGTTAAATGGCAGTTGTTTTTGCTTTGAAATTAGAAAAAAAGGAAGTTCTCCTACTCGAATACATGACAGTAGAATGAATTGAATGTGCCTTAGTCACCCGAAAGGCACCATAATAAAACAGGCCTACATTACATTCATCATGTTTCATTGAGGCTAGATTAAAAATCATTTACTCGTAGTCTCATAATAAACAAAAATGTTACATTCTCCTTGATTTTATTCAGTCTGTCATTTGGCTCTGTATGTAATAAAAAGTGCACTTAGTGTAAAATTAGAGATGTACACTCAATGATTAATAGCTAATGAGTTACTAAATTACAGTTTCAGTTGAACAGTTTAGCTTTCACAGCAACAAGAAGCTCTTGTCAAGTCTGCAAATGAAAATCCACTTTTTGCACTCTCTTCCTATTAAGTTGAAGATACCTGGAGGGGCCATCAGGTACTAATCATTACTCAACATGATTTCCTTTGTTCCCATTTTTCATGGGTTCACTAAATGAGTACTTTGCTTTGGAAGAGTAGTTGTGAAGCTGTGAAGTTAAGTTGTGAGTGTTGAAGCTAATTTTATGTTGTGACTACCAATACATTTTCATTAGAAGGTTTTAAGTTTTCTTCTCATAACCCCTCCTCATCTTAGCTGCAGTTCCATTTTCACCAAATATGGTTGCTCAGAAACTTTTAGTTTAGTTGTAACACTATCTATCATATGTTCTGACAAAACTATGCTGTCAGCCAGGCTCACAAACTATGGCAACATGGAGCCTAAGTGGAACCAGAAGTTGAAAATCCATATAGGAATAGCACAAAAAGACAAGGTGGCCAGATGCACTTTGGGGCTATAATATCATGCCCCTCATTCTTGTCATTATCCATTTTAGGTCTTGACTGCTTTCTTTTTCCCAATGGCTTACTAACCTCCAAGTCAGTAGCCACGTTTCTATTAACCTCCTTAATGTGGATTTTGAAATTGTGAAACAAAAAAATGGCAATGGAAACACGTGAATTTCAAAAAATCTGTCAAAAGTTGCAAAAAAGTTTCCATGCTCGCTTGAGGTAGTTTTTCAAGTGATTCGACAAAGCAATCATTTGCAAAACTGCAATGGAAACACTTTTATCATATTTAGGTCACATGACATGACATAAATTTTCAAATACCTGTACAAATGCGGCAAATATAGCAGCATCATGAGCACTACCGGGTGACCCAGCACAAATATCCCGTTTATTGATATGTTGTCAATGACCGCCTACAGAACAATAGATGTCCAGCCTTTCCTGTTGACATAATCCCGATACCTGTCACTTGGTGAACAAATAAGGATATTCAAACTGTTGACTGCACCATACACGCAAGGTATTTTATGTGCCTTGTAATTGCATTGCGATAAATACCGTGCCTCTTCCACATCAGGTAAAGTGATCTATTGCCTCATTAGTTTTAAAGATATGGCCTGACAACACCTCTTATACACACCTATGAACGGTGGTTTTGCTCATACCAAAAGTTAACAACCCTGTACACCACACAGGTAATGTTTCTTGGCGGGCCTGGTTCCTTCGTGTATGTTACAGCAGGAGATACAAGAGGCATATTGTGCTGCATAATTTCCTGAATGCTGAGCTGCTTATCCTAAAATTTTTTTGTACCCACAGCTCCTCAGTAAAATCACTGCTGATGATTTCAAAGAAATCCCTAATATGAGGCCTCTGCCAGGTATACGGAGTTCGCCTTCCTTTTATTATATTTGCTCGCTCTCATCGTCTCTGATTAAAAACGAACATGGCTATTGTAGACTCAGTTGAAATAACAAAATCAACACCCATCATATCAGTCATCATTTTTAATTTCAGGTAATAAAACAAACTTTAAATGCATCAAATCATTTAATGGAAACACAGACAATTCACATTTGTGTTTTGTGGACTTTTTTGTGTTTTTGTTAAATTATCTTGTGTATTTTTAGCATAACTGCAATGGAAACATGGCTTGTGATTCCCCACCTTCTTCAAACTTCAGACTTCATACTTTTATTTAATGCTGAGAAAGCACTAGATTCTTTTAATGAACAATACTACAGGCCTACCTACATACTGTAGGTTAAATATACAACAGTGTTGCCTACTGGTAGCCCAACACTCCAAGCATGTTGCTTAGCTAACTCATTCTCACAGAACAGCGTTCTTACACCTACACATAACAAGAAGGAAGGAAGCACATAATAGTAGAACAATGTTGGGATTCAGGGCGGCATGGTGGCGCAGTGGTATCTCTGCTGCCTTGCAGTTAGGAGACCCGGGTTCGCTTCCCTGGTCCTCCCTGCATTGAGTTTGCATTTTTTCCCTGTGTCTCCATGGGTTTCCTCCAGGCGCTCTGGTTTCCTCCCACGGTCCAAAGACATGCCAGTTAGGTGGATTGGTGATTCTAAATTGGCGGTTGTGTGTGACCTGTGGTGGCTAGGATTGGCTCCAGCAGACCCCTGTGTTCGGATTCAGCGGGTTGAAAGATGGATGGATGTTGGGATTCTTTGGAATTTTATTTAGTTTCTGATTTCAAGAGGTATCTTACCCTGGGGGGACTATATCTATATCAAAAGCCCTTGTGTATGAGCCAACTCTAGTACTTGGAGCCACCCTGCCTTCTCTTGTCTCCAGCCACAGTGCACATTTCCGTCCTAAGTCAAAGGCCCACTAAGCCCATATGACAGTATGTCTGATTACATGTTTGCTAAGATGCACTGGATTACTTTGATTTCCATTCTTTTCCATTCTACAAAAGGTGGTAAACTGAAGAATTTATCCAGCTTCAAAAAGACACAAGAAGATGTCTTGTAGCCCTTACAAAATTGAGGTACAAGGTAATAGTAGCAAATGATTGGGCAGATCAAAGGTCAAGAAGAAAGGGAGGTAAAGACAAGGAAAGAGACAGAGAAAAGAAGTTTCTAAATAGTTAGTGCACACATATAGAAATTATGTGAGGGATGGTTAAGTTGTTGAACAGATAACTAAAGTTAAGTTAAAGGAGGGAGCATTTGTTTATTGATGCTATGGAGCAGGTGAAGCAATGCACCAATAAGCACATGAAAAGGAAGACAATATAAAAACAGAATTCATTACAGTCCTTACGCAATGTAGCATGATGAATCGGCTTGAATTCAGAGATGTAGTAAGAAGTGACCCAAAATCTGTTACTGGCCAGCTAAGGGTAGTGCATGAAAAGACATAATGTTTCAATGTCAAACACTGGTGTAATTTTGGAAAGTGACTAAAGGAATGTGAAGAGGAGACACAAAAATGTTAAAGGTTTAGGGAACACCATCCCAGTTAGACCCAATATATTCAAAGCCAGCATTGAATATAAAGTGCAGAAATGTCTTCTCAGACAATAGTCCTAGACAGAACTGAAGTAGGGTAGTGACCTTCTTGGTTATACAGATCTTCGACAGGAAGAGGAGGATGGACAATGGAAGTGATGTCAGTACTGGAGTGGTGGTTAGGCTTCCATTCTGCAAAGGGAGTAAGAGAGAAGGCAAATAAACCATGGTTCCAACCCCTGGTCCGGTGGGTTATTACCATCACCTGAGCCCTTAGGCTGCCCTCTGTGCGCACATGTGTAACAAATGTGTGATCACCTTCTGCTGTTTTAATTTTTTTAGTTCTTTTTGGACATTTATTCTTTTCTTGGACCTTTAAAATGTCATTTTCAACTATTGTTTATTTCCTTGTTTTTGCCTTTTCATGATGTAATTCTGTGCTTCATGTCACATTTTGCATGTAAAAATAGCTTTCTGTTGGTCTGCCAACAGTGCATTTGTGTCACTTAATGACAAGTGAAAAAACAATTTGGTGAGGAGCTACAGCAACTACTCGTTTTATTTTTACTTAAAAAGTAAAACAAAGACTCTTGTAAAAAGATTTAGAACTTAATAGTGTGAACCCTTTTTGCAAGAATCTCTTCAATATGACAACACCTACGACTGAGTTTTACTCAGCAGTGTCAAAAATTCATCCAGAAAAGGCAACTCAGATTGATTGTGTCAGCTAGGAGCTCATTGAGTGGAGGGAATTAAATTAAACATGAACATGAAAAAATATTGCAAAAGCAAATGAAATGTAAAAACTACCAGTGCCACCTTACACTCATTTGAGCTATACCACCTACGCTTGTCTTGTTACACTGCAGCCTTGCAGTATTACATTCTGCAGAATTGAGTTATTATCTGTTACTAAATGCACTCTCAGGTATATTTATTGTGAGTCACATAATGTGGGCTTTATTTTATATTATAATGACGCACCAGCCACCCATGAAAATTGGGTGGCCCATGCTAAATTTATCTTGGTGTCCTCCATCCATCGAGTTATGTACATATTGTTACAAATATTGTTGTCACAGCCTCTGGTTTTATTTGAAAATATTCCTTTATTTAATGATCTTCCATTGTACTGAGCGGTATATTCAGTGCTGTACTGATACACAGGTTGACATATACCCATGGGAGGGTGCAGGCTTACCAGTGGTTTGGGTATAGGATAAAAAAAAGGTTTTTGTTTTGGGTCGGGCAGGTACAGTTTGACATAAGTCATCAAAAGCTATAAAATAATAGGAAGTAATTATTTTTAAAAAGTAAGAAAATAGAAAAAAGTGTAGCCTGCTGCTGAGATGCGTTTCCTCTTTGAGGACTGTGTAGAGAACAATCATCTTGCTCTTTTGGAAAAATCAGCAAACACTTTTGCCTATACAAACTTGCAAATTCAATGTTTGTATTTCCCCCCAATAAGTGCTAGCAGTGAGTGTGATTCGTACACATCAGGCTATGTTGTAGAATCAACTGACGACTGACTGAATCCTAGTACACTGGTCTCAATTTTATTTCTACACAGTGCTGCCAAAACAAAATGTGCTAAATCAATGCTAAAATGAAACTTAATGCAAATCCTGTTTAATATATTTAGGCTTGAATAACATCCTAGTTACTCTATTTAAGTCAAAACACTTGCATGATACTTTTTTTTCTTTTTGCTTTCTGTTTCATTTCACTGCGTTGTAAAGACAGATCCATTACTGGAGGAATTTTTGTCTATGTTAATCTCATTCAGATTGCCACCAATATTTCAGTAAATGTTAATCAAATTAATGTTCATGTGTTGTCATTACTATTAAAATGGGTTTGGGCCAGAACCTTTATCATTTTATATTGGTTCAGGCAGGTACAAGTTCATTTTTCATAACTGCAGCTAGGTGCAGGCAGAATAGGGCTGACCTGCACATCACTACACTGTTGTGCTCTGGGATTTCAGTATGTATGAGTCTGTGTGCTCGCAGATGCAACCTTAGAGTTGTGCTTGAGAGTTTGTGAACCCTTTAGAATTGTCTATATTTCTGCATAAATATGACCTGAAACATCATCAGATTTTCAATCAAGTCCTAAAAGTAGATAAAGAGAAACCAATTAAACAAATGAGACAAAAATATTATACCTGTACTTGGTCATTTATTTATTGAAGAAAATGATCTAATTTGTTTAACTGGTTTCTCTTTATCTACTGTGGACACTTTTTCTATGGAGTTGTTTCTTGTGACTGAAGACAGAGAGGTAGGATTAAAGTTAGTAAAATCTTTTATTCATACACACCAGGCAAAGGTTAAATGACAGAGAAGCACAGTCCTAGGACACCTGCCCTTTGTCTGCCCCGAGGGGTCGGTGTTCCAGATTTTTTATAAGGTTTTTGTCTTATGACTTTAATTACACAAGTATTTCAAAACATTAGCCTGAATCAGCATTATCAAAAATCTAAAGGTGGAGTACATCTATTAGTTTCCTTAGTTTGGGGCTCGATGAGTCCACACCCGTGGCCTTCCATGTAGACGCCCAGAAACAAGAAGTAGCACTTGTCACGTACACTATAAGCATGCAGGGTCTGCATGACTCCTACCACATACACCATAGAACATGCTTTCTGTCACGTACATCAGATTTGTCAAGCACAAGTTATTGACCTGTATTTTTATTTTTCCACACTACTTTTGGGACTTGAGTGAAAATCTGATGATGTTTTAGGTCATATTTATGCAGAAATATAGAAAATTCTAAAGGGTTCACAAACTTTCAAGCACAACTGTACATGCGTTTGATAGATACAACCTCTGCTTGGCTTTCAATTTAGAACTCAATTATATTTATTAGGCTGACGCCTTTATCCAAAGCATCTCACAACAAATGACATATATAATTGGTTAACATTTCTTTTCTTTTTTCAATTGGAGCACAAACAAGTGAAGCGACTTGCTCAGGGTTGCTCAGTGTATGTGGCAGGATTTGAACGTGGAACCTCAAGGCTTGTAATGCAAAGCCTTAACCACTGAGCCACACTGTCTGATTTTTGTGCAGGATGAAGTTCTCTTTGTTCCAGTCTGTTGTGTACTGTATGTACTCTTAGGCATACTTGTTGTAAATCTAAAATACTGTGTATTTTAAATGTATCAATAAATCATGCATTCCTTCACCATCCAGTGATAATTCATTGCCCCTTGCTAAATTTGTTCTATCCCTGAACCTCCCTGGGAGTGATAATAGTCCACCTCATCAAGGTGCTTTCTTGCAGGCTTGCATCAGATCAAAGCATTTTTTAGAGGACATATCCTCCATGACCTTCTTGAAGGTTAGACTCCTCTGTTATTCTATAAATCTGTCCAAATCTATCAGAAATAAACTTTGACCATAGGCAAATTTCAAACCTGCGTCAGCTACATCAGTGAATATATGTCTGCTAACCTTTTTCAGTAACAAAACTTGACTGCTCCATTAAGGATGACTATCTGAGCTGCAGCTTGGCTTTTTTATGCCTTCATTGCCTACTACACAGATCACTGGATTTCTTTTCTTACTGATTTACCTTGTTTTATGCTCATATAACTCCCATCAATACTGTAATGAACGATTCTCAACAGTAACTCATTTATAGTCTTTCTGCCATCTCCATCCTTGCACTTAAGAAATGGTTTGAGGCCTACCACACTTTATGGTTACATGCATTTCCTAGAGATCAGTATTGTATGTCAAAGTGTGGATACATAATTCATGAAAGCCCACTTTTATGAAGCCAAATGAATACATCCTCCCTGTCTTTATTCTAAGTGAATCAGATATAAATGAGCCTGACCCAGTTAAGTATTGGAGTGAAAGGGTTCTGCTTGATACATGTTTTAGCACATAGGGAAAAAAATGTACACTCATTACACCAGTATAAAAGCCTACATATCTGTGTAAAGTGAGCAATAAACTATACAAAGTCATTTCAATTCAGATTCCCTAAGAGTTATTGATTTAATTATACTAATGTCTTTTGGTCAGATTTGCAACTATGTCAGACAACTGGAAATGCAGTCCCTGCATTCACATATCTCATGAGAACTGAAAGACAACAATTATTGTTTTTTAAGGTTTTGATAGATTCATTAATTCATAGATTTGTCACCTACTTTGTTTTTGATGGATTCATTAATTGTTTCAGGATCTCACACTAGCTGAATGAATAAGATGCTACATTTTTTAAACATAATACAGCAGGGTGAAAATCAATTTGGTTCCATTCAATTAATTTTATATAGCTCACTTTCATTCACAAGCCTAGAAAATGATATGCATTTAGAAATCTAGTATAGTTAAAATGAAACTCAAAGTAATATGCCTATAAATCACAGTACTAAACACAAAAACATTGCAAAGTGCTCATAGATTCATATATTTTGTCTAAAATCACCTAAATATAAGGGTTGTACCAAACATAATGGCAATTTTGTATGTACTAGTTCTATGTCTGCATGGAACACAGGCTGGAACACAACTGCCACTGATCAACTTTATACTGGTTGCCCAAAAATTGCCTTTACTCAGAGCAACAAAAAAATAAAAATAAAATTTCACATATGTTTATATATATATATACATATATATATATATATATATATATATATATATATATATATATATATATATATATATATATATATATATATATATATATATATATATAAATCAAATCAATAAGCTCTTCCAAAATCACTAATTATGCATGGCTTAAACAAGAGTCTACTGCAAGAAGATCCTCCATCTTATAGAACAATAGCCAGAATACATGAATTAAGATGAGATTTCTATTTCAATTTAAATGTAGATTTGATTTAACATGTAATAAAATCCTTTTTAAATCTTTATTGAATACCATGCCTGTAAAATGTATTCACCTTCTTGAAAGTTCTCACATTTTATTATTTTGCAACACTGAATCACAGTGGATTTAATTTGGCTTTTTTGATACTGGTTAACTGAGACAGACTATTTAATGTCAAACTGTAAAGTGGTGTAAATTAATCACATATAAAACACAAAATGATATCTGCTAGGCAGCTGTAATAAAACTCTAAGGTTTGTGGGTGTGTGTCCTGTCCCTTAGAGCAATATGATTGGTCAGTGTGGCTTTGGTGTGATTGGCTTTGGTGAGGCAAAAAAAAGAAGACATGCAAGTGTTAGACTAATGAGGAGAAGGAATGGCATGAGAGGCACAAGAGTATAAAAGCAAGCAGGAGGTGAGAAAGATACCTTGAAAGTAATAACAAATTCTGAGAAGCAGTCTTTATGGGAACACACTCGAGAGAGGGAATGGCAGCCAAAAGAGGTTCAGACACATGTGGATACTGAGGGAAGGGAAATACACTGTGTTGTGAACTGGGAGTCCCAAAAACACATACTGTACTTCCAATAATACCAGCTAGAGTGAGATATACCACCAAACTAGATAAATGAGTAAGCACATCTTTATAAAAAATAAATTATTTTTTTCTCACAAAATTTCAATTCCTTTGAAATTCTGTTGAGCACGGAGGCAAAATTGAAATTGCCTAACACAATATGGTAATCCAAAGCAACCAAGGTCCCAATACACATATGAAGGAGTGGTCAAAGAATAGAGCAAAAATAAATAAAAAAGCATGAGTCACAGGAAAGCACAGAAAGTCACCAAAATTCTCAAGCACATTCACAATGAAAAAAAATAATGAGAGACCCTCTGTATTTATAGGGTGGAGGGCAGTTCCTAGTGGTGACTGGCAGGTAAGCCTGTCTCTTGGGGAACCGCCCATAAAACAGAAGGAACATGACAACAAAACTGATAATAAACCAAAGTAACATTAACTTTGTAAGGTTTCTAAACTGTTTTGGGACTCCCCCAACAGGACAACACTCTGAAGAGCATCCTGAAGCACAATCACTGCATCTGTGGTAGACAGCCTATCAGTTGCCGGGGCAACTGTATGCTCCCAGCGCTGTAGCAGCTTGCAGCAAAAGCAAATATGAGCCGACCGCATTCGTGCTATAAACGCCTGTAGTCAATGGGTAATGCAAGGAACATTACAAATGCAGGGAACAGTATTACTTGGCCACTAACCTAGCCACAACCCTGCCTGATTGCTGTGTTTGTGTATAGGAGAGTGGAAGATACCGCTACAATAAAAAAATGTGCCGTTCATGTTTCAAGCTGAATAAAGCTGGTTTTGCTAAAGTACTTAGACTCAGCCTCGTGTTTTGGGGTGCAAGACAGGGACTCACATGTTACATATATAAATATAAAAATCAACAAGCCAGGGGAGAAATTATAGCTGAAACATGACAAACACGCAGGGCTAAAGACATCATTTTTACACTATTCTGTTACCTGTCTTCGACAGGTGGAATGGCTAGTAGTGTACAGTAATCCCTCACTACATCGCGTTTCGACTTTCACGGCTTCACTCTATCGTGGATTTTAAATGAAAGCATATCTAAACATATTTCACAGATTTTTACCTGGTTCGCGGATTTCTGCAGACAATGGGTCTTTTAATTTATGGTACATGCTTCCTCAGTTTGTTTGCCCAGTTGATTTCATACAAGGGACGCTAATGGTGGGTGGCTTAGAAGCTACCCAATCAGAGCATGTATTACATATTAACTAAAACTCCTCAATGATATAAGATACAGTATGCTTCCCGTGCGGTGCTTGATTGTTTGCTTTTCTCTCTCTATGACATTCTCTGTGCCTGACAGAGGGGGTGTGAGCAGAGGGGCTGTTTGCACAAAGACTGTTTGCTTAGAAGATACGGATGCTCCTCTAAAAAATGGCGCCTTATCGCGGTGCTTCGGCATACTTAAAAGCCCAAAAGCACGTATTGATTTTTTGATTGTTTGCTTTTCTGTCATGCGCTCTCTCTCTCTGACATTCTCTGCTCCTGACAAGCATTCTTTGAAGAGGAAGATATGTTTGCATTCTTTTAATTGTGAGAAAGAACTGTCATCTCTGTCTTGTCATGGAGCACAGTTTAAACTTTTGACTAAAGGGTGTTGTTTCATGTCTAGAGGGCAATGTTAACAGTGTGGGAGAGTTTATATGGGCTTAAAATATATCAAAATAACCATATAAACATATGGTTTCTACTTCGTGGATTTTCATCTGGAACGCAACCCCCGCGATCGAGGAGGGATTACTGTATAAGTATTTTCCCCTTTGATATGACACATCTAATCCTCACTGATAAAGCCAATTGGTTATAGAAGTCCCATAATTAGTTTAATGAAAATCACCTCTCTGTAGTTGAGGGGTTTCAATTGATTGCAGTATAAATGCCCCTAATTTGGATGGTCCAACTTGTGGAAAGTCAATACTGTGGCCTAATCCACACAGTGAAGACATAAGAACACTCCAAATCAGGGATGGAGACAAGAAAATATCCAAGTAATTGAATGCCCCCTAGAGTCCAATTAATCAATCATTCAGAAATGAAAAGAGTTTGGCACAGTTGCAAATCTACCTAGAGCAGGACTTCCACAAAAACCTAGCGATTATGTGTTAGAAGAAGACTAGTGAAGGGGGCCATCAAGAGACCTATGGTAACTTTGAAGGAGTTGTAAAGACAGTAGATAAATTTGGAAGGACTGTGCTGACAACAACTTTTGCCCAGAAGCTTCACCAGTTGCAGCTTTATGGGAGTGTAGCAAAGATAAAGTCATAGTTTAAGAAATGCACATGATGTCTCAGCTAGAGTTTGATAAATGGCAGATAGGAAATTCCCAGAGTCAGCAGGAAGAAGGTACTATGGTCGGATGAGAACAAAATTAAAGTTTTTGGCCATCAGACTAAACACCTTGTTTGAACACTCAACATTATCAGAAACACTATATCTCTGCCATCAAACATGGTGGTGGCAGTATCATGATGTGAGGATGCTTCTCTGAAGCAGGCCCTGGAACGCTTACAAGGGTAGAAGGTAAAAATAATCTAGTAAAATATATGGAAATCCTAGAGAAAAACTTAATATGGTCTGCAAGAAACATTCTCAATGGGAGATGATTTTCTTTCAGAAAGTCAACAACCCCAAGCATAAAACCAAAGCTACATAGGAATGGCTTCAAAACAAACAATTTTAATCTCCTTGAGTGGATGAGTCAGAGTCAGGTTTTCAACCCAATTGACAATTTGTGGCTGGATTTTTAAAAAAGGCTGTTCACTCACAATTCTCAAGCAACCTAATAGACCCTGAGCAGTTCTGCAAAGAAGAATGGGGAAAAATCGTAATTTCCAGATGTGCAAAGCTGAAAGAGACCTGTGCACAAAGTTGTCACGGCTGTGAAAAGAGCATCTACTAAATACTGATTTGAAGGGGGTGAATACTTATGTGATTGATTATTTAATGTTTTATATTTGTAATTGATTTAGACCACTTTTCAGAAATCTGTTTAAATTTTGGCATTAAATAAACTTTTTGGATTGATTAATGTAAAAAAACATCAAATTAAATCCAATGTGATTCCGTGTTGTATGACAATAAAATGGAAAAACTTCCAATGGGTGAATACTTTTAATAGTCACCGTAATAAAATTATTACATTATTTTTGATACAGCCTTCAAATTAATAAACAGATCAAAATATGTGCACAAGTTAAGTTGTGGCTATCTGACAACTGACAAGAAGAAAAACAAAATCTATACATATTCAGTTATTGCAAACTGGTTATCCACTACTGCCACATCACACAAAGCACAAACAGTTGTCAATGACCTTTGGATTAATATGACAAAGGACTGGTGTATGGTCTGCAATTAGTGATTTGGGTCAAGGGGGTTAAAAATTAAGATAGCAGCAACAGCAAGCACAACTGCAATATACGGGGACTAGATATTGAGAGCACAGCCTCTCACAATGACTGCTAATATTTTTTAAGTGACTTAAATCTTGTTATTGTAGTGGATGCTCTGGAGTAAGGCATTAACAATATCTGTAAAATAAGAGAAGGCTAAGCTGTTTAAGATTTTAAAATCAATTCTAATTTGAATTGAATGCCATGGTAGCAACCCAAGAAATGCTGTGTTTTGAACTAATTGTACAGTAGAAATCAAATAATTTGAACAGCCTAATAATAATGGATTCCTTGGTCAATATAAATTAAGAATTTACCAGGCATGAAGGAACCACAAGAATGTCACAAAGCAACCAGAAGTCTCATCAGAGAAATAAATGAGTTTCTTCTTCTTCTTTCAGCTGCTCCCGTTAGGGGTTGCCACAATGGATCATCTTCTTCCATATCTTTCTGTCCTCTGCATCTTGTTCTGTTACACCTATCACCTGAATATCATCTCTCATCACATTCATAAACCCTGGCAGCTATATCCTTAGCATCCTTCTCCCAATATACTCAGCATCACTCCTCTGCACATGTCCAAACCAACACAATCTGACCTCTCTGACTTTGTCTCCTAACAATCCAACTTGAACTAACCCTCTAATGTACTCATTTCTAATTCTGTCCTTCATTGTCACACCTACTGCAAATCTTAACATCTTTAACTCTGCTACCTCCATCTCTGTCTCCCGCTTTCTGGTCAGTGCCACCATCTCCAACCTATATAACATAGCTGGTCTCACTACTGTCCTGTAGACCTTCCCTTTCACTCTTGCTGATACCCGTCTGTCACAAATTACTCCTGACACTCTTCTCCAACCATTCCACCCTGCCTGCACTCTCTTTTTCACCTCTCTTCCACAATCCCCGTTACTCTGTACTGTTGATCCCAAGTATTTAAACTCATCCACCTTTGCCAACTCTACTCCTTTCATCCTCACCATTCCACTGACCTCCCTCTCATTTACACACATGTATTCTGTCTTGTTCCTACTGACCTTCATTCCTATCCTCTCTAGAGCATATCTCCACCTCTACAGGGTCTCCTCAACCTGCTCCCTACTATCGCTACAGTTCACAATGTCATCAGCAAACATCATAGTCCACGGGGACTCCTGTCTAATCTCGTCCACCAACCTGTCCATCACCATTCCAAATAAGAAAGGGCCGATCCCTGATGTAAACCCACCTTCACCTTGAATGCATCCATCACTCCTACTCCAGACCTTACCACTGTCACACTTCACTTGTACATATCCTGTATAACTTTTATGTATTTCTCTGCCACTCCCGACTTCTTCATGTAATACCAGAGCTCCTCTTGAGGCACCCTGTCATATGCTTTCTCCAGGTCCACAAAGATGCAATGCAACTCCTTCTAGCCTTCTCAATACTTCTCCATCAACACCCTCAGAGCAAACATCGTATCTGTGGAACTCATTCTTGGCATGAAACCATACTGCTGCTCACTAATCATCACCTCACTTCTTAACCAAGCTTCCACTACTCTTTCCCATAACTTCATGCTGTGGCTCATCAATTTTATTGCCCTGTAATTACTACAGTCCTGCAGATCTCCCTTATTGTTAAATATCGGCACCAGTACACTTCTTCTCCACTCCTCAAGCATCCTCACACTTTCTGAGATTCCATTAAACAATCTGGTTAAAAACTCCACTGTTATCTGATATTACATACAGTATTTAGTATTAGACCTGTGAATCCTTCATATTAACATGCCTGATGACATCACTTCTTCTGCCTTTCCATAAAACCACCTTCTTTACCTCCTTCAAATCAGTTCTGTTCTGGACTCAATCCTGTACACAATTCTGCAACTAATTTACTATTTTGCAGCCAGGTTTCAAGTATACGGGAGGCTACCCCAAACCTTTTTCAGACTCTTGTCTATTCATTTGACAAGCTGCACAGCACTCCTGTCAAATTTAGCCTGAATTAAAGGGGAAAGGAGTTGCCATGTAAAAGTAAGGCTCTAAACATTAAGTGAAATAAATAGGAATTATTTTTTACTAGTGGACTTGAGAATGTTATGTTATGCTAAACTGTTTGTAGATTTTCTGTTAGCCACCGATAATATATATAAGACAGGACTAAAAAAGTTAAAACCTTGTTCTTTTACATATATAAATAAAACTGGTGTGTGTGTTAATGGCACTGTATTTACAGTAAGTGATCCACAGTTTTGTTTCAAATAGCTACACAACACTCTCACTGCATGTAGTATACTGCCATTATAGGGATGTAGAAACAGAGACAACATCAGCAAGCAAGAAGCATAAAACAATCTTTAGTTGAGCTGTAACAAATTCATTCATCAGGCCCACCATGCACTGGAAGCAGATAAGGCAAATTTAATCCTGTGGTATTTGATGCCTGATTGAGATCTCTATCGGCAGGGTGCTTTGCTTTTGCTTTAAACTAGATTGGACTTGGCTACAATGCATTCTTCTAGGATTTCTGAAAAAGTGGGGGTTGTTGCTCTGAGGCAGATTCATCGCCAGATAAATGTTTTTTTTTTTCCTTTTTCTCTTTGCTAAAAAACAGACAAGCTGTTCCTGGATTAGAATGTGCTGCAGTCCTTGGAAAACTGAATTAACAGAGAATCAATTCTGAGGCACCACTCTGACAAGCCTGGAGAAACCAGTGGGGAAAGGAACAGTCGGAGATTTCAGTTTCCTTCCACCTGCTGCATTTGGGAAGGTACTGTGGTGAAATAGTACCACAGATGGGATGAAAAACACAATCAAGTTGGAAAGATAAAGCTTTTCATGGAGAAGGTTTTGAATCACACATGAGGCATGTTTAGCAGAAGCCTAAAGGTTAATGAAAGCTTAATGTGGATTTTCTTCCTATACAAATAATGGGACAGTTGTTTCAACGGATTTCCATTTTAATTAGTGTGAATCCTGTGCCAGATGTCTTTATGTACAAAGAAAAATTGTACACATATCTTTGAAATTTGGGATTTTAGAATTTTATGCAGGACAACCCATTGGAAAGCAAATGGCATTGACATTCTTCCATTTCCTTTAATTTTGCAAGCTCATGCTTGATCAAGATGAGCAACAAGTAAAACATTAGCAGTGGCTAATCATATTTTTTTTTCAATTCACTCTTCTCAAATAAATATTCATTAAGTATTTACAGTATATAAATTAATTTACAAATACAGAGATAGACTAGTATTGTGGCTAAGTCTCTAAACTACAAGGCTGTGATTTAAATTTTTGCCCCTAACCCAATATGGGACCCTGTACAAGTCACCTAAGCTGAATGTGAATAAATGTAGTATGCTTCTTGACTTTTAATGTGCTCTGAGAGAGAGGGGTGCTACATACTGTACAGTACAGTACAAAAGTCTTAGGTCATCCAAGAAAATTACTTTTAATAATTAATTGTTGTTCACTGCTATTATTACTATTACTACTACTAGTTCACTACTACTACTATTAATAATAATAATAATAATAATAATAACTTGACAAAAGAAACTGAAAAGCTTAGTAAATACAACCTGCAAATCAAGATCTGCAGGAAGTAGAACTGTAAAATGAGAGTTGTGCCATTTATAGTAGAAGCATTACATACTGTGTGTTGAAGAAAGGATTTGATCAGAACCTAAAGATGCTCCCATGACATCCATCAGTTAACGAAGTGCGGAAGATCAAATATATGAGCACAGCTAGCATCCTTTGTAAGGTGGTAGAGATTTGGACTTACCAGCAAACTGTCAAAGGGCAAGAAGAAATAAAAGTGAAACATAATAATAATAATAATAATAATAATAATAATAATAATAATAATAATAATAATTTATTGAAAAATGCCTTTCAAGGTACCCAAGGAAAACAATAATATATACATTGCATCAAAATAAAATCAAGTGAGTAAGAACAAGTAATACATAAGAAAAGCATACACACATATATTTATACAGTAGTATATATTTACAAGCATGCATACATATACAAAATACCATGAAAGTAACCATGCAATGTTTAAATAAATCAAGGAAACTAGAATACACGCAGTTAAGGCAATGAGAAGGTTTGCTTAAAAAGATATTTTTTAGCTGCACCTTAAACAATGTTAAAGTTGTAGATACCCACAAGATAAAAGGTAAAGCATTCCAGAGCTTTGGATCAGCAGCACTCAGTGCTTGATCACCCATTGTGCGAAGCTTTAAGGAAGGCACAGAAAGAAGATGACATTCAGAGTAATGTAGAGAGCATGATGGCTTCTATGACTGTAGATGACTGCTGTGATACGTAGGAGGCCAGACCATACAGAATCTTGAAAACAGGCAGAAGAATCTTAAAATTTAACAAGAAGCCAGTAGAGCTTGTTAAAATGTCATATTTTAGAACTTATAATTTTACATAGTGTTTTCACAAGCAAATGGTTAATGCACTGATTACTAGTTTTAAAATAATTTTTGATGGCCTAAAACTTCTACATGATACTTTAAATAGAAAGTTGTTAGATTGATAATGCATAGTGACCCAGTGGCTAGTGCCACTAGCGTTTAGCTTTGAAGACTTGGGTTGAAATTTTAGCTTGTCAAGTTTACACGTTATTTCCTGGACACTGCAAATTAATTCCTCATCCCAAATAAATAACAGTAAATATTCAATTAAAGTATGTGTGTATCTGTGTGTGTGTTTTCTGTAATGTACTATGAACCTATTTAGGTCTTGTCCTTGTATGCTTTACTATCAGCAACCATATATTCCAACCTGACTTATGATACCTTTCTCAGATTGATCCCAAAGTATTTGGTCTTTGTCTCTTGGTCAGACTTTCTAAAAAGTATTTAACCACTCTGTTGACATTCTTTTGTTCCAATCTAATATTAAATGTACCAGCACTTTCTACATCTGTGTATTTGTCCATAACCAATGTGTGGCCACAGCTGAGTGGGAACCTTTCACAATGAATCCAAGAACAAATAAGAAGATATTACTGTGGAGACAAGATACGAGCATATGCAGTTGCTTGGATTGTTTCTCTCTCGGGCATTTCTGGAAGTAGACCAGTCTCTAAGAAATGTATTTAAATTGTGTTTTATTTATTTATTTTTAATTGTATAATAACATTCAAATTCCACCTAATGCTGCAAAGACAAAGATACATGTTTTAAAGTAACTTGCCAGGTCCATGATAAATCTTGAAATATTGGTCTGGCACTTAAATCCTGGTGCAGAAGTGTCAGCTAATTGAAATTAATTCGATAAAGTGTAACCACAATACCTGTGATGTCACTTGCAACATGTTCACTCAAGAGTTTCATTCTTGACACTCTCATTGTTGTATGTATACTGAAAAAATGAATTGCATCTTTCAGTAAAACAAATGGAGCATACAACTAACATTATTAACCTAGTAAAGCAAATTTTAGTAGAACATATGATAGAAAAAAAAAGGCCGATACAGAAAATACTAATCCCATTGGAGCTGAGTGACTGTCATACGGTTGTAGGTAGCTGATGATAACTAATGTGGGAAACCAGTGTACCCTCTTTATAACTGTTAATGGAATTTGCTCCTTGTTTACGTGATTTATTCCTGCTCTCATTTTGAAACATTGAGGGCTGATCAGATTACTAGAATGTTCAATGGGCTTGATTGAGATTAGGCCTCCATTGATCTTTATCTGATATTTTTTCATTTAATTTTTTTAATAAGTTGTAGTGTTAGTTTGTGTGTTACATCATTTATAAAGCATTTGGTCTAGGAGTCTCAACAGCATTGCTAATGCTTGCTATGTGCCATTTGCTGAAATGAAAATGCGCTGCATTTTATTATTACATGCATTACAAAATACTTTCCAATGAATGGCAAATCACCAACATTAATGCTGAATACGCCTAACAGAATGTATCTGCCAGACGGACAGAAATCGGCTTAATTTAAATAGATAAGCCAGCAGCATTGACCAGTTGCCAAACCTTTGCACTGAGTCAATGTCACAGTTTATCTCACTTTTATTACTTTAATTATACTTGTAACCCTAACATTGCAGATTGGTTTCCTGATGTTGGTAGTTGCCGGACACCAGGTCGAAGGTTCTCTAAACTGAAAAGGTACTTGTGTCTGTGAAGAATAATCAAAATAGTCTAAAATCTGTAATTTTCTATGACAGTTATGTATATCCCTTCTCAATTCCTCCATGTCCACCCTTTCCGGAGTCGGGATGAAGGTTAGGCCCCTCTGTAGCAACGATATTTCTGCCTCTGATAATTTAAAAACATTTGAAAGATTGTAAATGTTTACCTCCCGGGCCAGGCAAGTCCTGTTTGGCCCGTCAAATAGTTTAACTGCTCCCTCCACTGGTCCTGGATCATATAGGCACTGGACTCTGGGTTTAAATGAGAAATAAAATTAACAATTGTATTTATTTATTTATTTATTCTCATATTAAAATTTATGGATTTATTTATTTATGGATGTATTTATTGGGGTTTTAAAATAAGGAGTTGTTTTCTATTAAACCAATTTATTTAAGGGGTTGTAAATTTTTAGGAACAATATATTCTGAAGGATTTTTAATTTTTAATTATGAATGTATTCTTAGGAGAGGGATGTAATTATGGATCCAATAAAAAATGGATTAAAAAAAAAAAATGTTTTATGGATTTTATTTACTAATTATTTATTAATTATTTATTTTTTTCTAAAGGGATTGTTTTCCCAAAATTAAAAATAAGAAACTACCAAATTAAGGGGGTTGGATAACAAAACAAAACCAAATTAAAATTTAAATTGGGAATAAGTGTACCATTTATGGCCTTATCCCCTACCCTAATCCTAACCCCCTCCAAAGTTAAATAAGAAGTTTAGTTAAAGAAAGTTGTTAGATGGGAATTTGGCTGCTGTAAACCTGCAGAAGCTATGATTTACAGTAAGTAGTTATTATAAGGGGTTACATTTGATTTGAATTGATTTGATCCTTCTGGATTTAGTATGTCATTTGTAATGACATTTCTTTTTAGTATATGCTGAACAGGAGCTTCATTTCAATTTGAAAAAAGGAAGATAAAAAATTTTAAATAAACCACTTCTTCAACATAATATTCATTGATTCATGTTTTACATTTTATTTATGACATAGAGTACTGAATCACTTTATCACAAAATGATTCAGTTTTATGGGGACATTGTATTTAAATGAATGCTTAAATTCTTTCCCCGACCCTATTAGCAATATCCAAAACTGTAAAAAAAATCCTACATTCCTGTATGGTTGAATTTAAGAAATATTCTTTAAAGATTTAACATGACGCATGATGTATGTGAATTGAACACAAATTCTATGTAAGACTCCTGAATAAATTAAACAGTTCCATATTTTTTGGATGCAGTCAAAATTATTATCTTGTTAACATTCTTCATTGAATGGTTTACCGTTGGCAATGCTAAATTATCCTGGTACGTTTTTAGTCCTTCCTCACAGTCAAAGTGCAATATATTTCTTTAAGCAGGGACGTGTTTACTGTACTGTCTATCAAAATTAGAAGTAGGGTATAATTGTCAAATGATTAACAGTATGAGACTATGGAAGACAGGGCAAAAGTTAAGAAAAAATCAAAACAAAATTTAGTGATGTACAATAAGTTTACGATCCAAGAAAAGACTTCACAGTGTGTTGCTTTCCAAGCAACAAGCCCTGAAATATTAACTACGTAGCTAAACATTCTCTCGAATAAAAAGAGGAAAGCATTCCTATTCGGTGACAAAAAGACTCTGAAGCATGTACATCAAGTGCTGAAAAAAAAAGCTGACTGAAGCTTATATAGAAAACAAACTCACTCACAATAACAATAAAGATGTCTGGAATGAACTGGAAGGAGACATTGAGAAGGCTAATATACTGAACTATTTTTAAAATAGATATTCCCTCCTTCCACCACCATCACCTTCATCCAATGAATAGTCACCTCCCACCAGCTCTATTGCATCAACAACTCCTTCTGCTTGAACTGGAATGATCAATGACGAGTTCAGCTCTGACCATCAAGATGGGCTGTACCTAAGTGATGACCAAGTGAGGAGACAACTGAGGAAGCTACACACAGGAAAAACTGTGAGACCAGATGGAGTCAGTCCTCAGGTTCTTAAGACCTGTGCTGATCAACTGTGTGGTATCTTCTGTCACCTGTTCATTCTGTGTACAGCTGAATTGTTATTGATCCAAAGAAGTAAGGCACCTCTTCACCAAATGATCACAGACAGGTGGTTCCTACATCACACATCATGAAGACCTTTGGTTGTTCCTGGACCGTATGACTTCTTTTGTGAAAGACCACCTGGACCCACTGCAGTTTGAATATCAGACAAAAACTGGAGTGAAAGATGCAATTGTCCATCTGCTCCACATGGGTTATTCTCATCTAGGCAAATCTGACAAAACCATGAGGATTGTGTTTTTTGGTTCCTCCAATGCCATCTAGGGACCCCTTCAAAGTGGTAAGGTCAGAAATAATGCAGGTTTGTGAGCCTATGGTGTCCTAGACTCTTGTCAGACTGCAGTTTGTGTGAGACTCTAATGCTGTGTCTCTGATATGGATGTGAGCAACACTTGTATTGTATTTTTGATTTGCTTTTGGACTGTGTACTCGTTTGGATTGCAGCTTTTAAATAGATATTCCAACAATTAAGTGTTAGCAGGATAAAAACAGAAACTAAGTAAAGTAATGGTTGGAAGGGCATCTGGTGTAAAATTTTGCCAAATCAATATGCGGACAAGATGATTTGCTGTGGCAACCCCTGACGGGAGCAGCCGAAAGAAGAAGAAGAATGGCTGATGGCCTTCAGCAATTGCCATACTGTGGCACTGTGCTCTGTTCAACAGGATTCAGAGAGGGACACTGTAGCATATTTTTCTAATTAGACGATCTGCCTACACTACAATCATGTTTCTTGATAATCCATAAGATGTGTGATTCAGTATGAAATTTATGTTTAGAAAGCTCCATTTTTACATACCCGAAGGAAGTGAGGAAAGCTCAGGTTCCTTGAGGTCAAGAGGCTTGTATCTATTGTGACAAAAAGAGACCCGAGACATTGTAAAGGATTGGGGCAGCCACCCGTATAATGTGTTCCAGGCTGCAAAAAGTAAAAATTTGGAAGCAAGTCAAGTTTACAAGACAGAGTCCAAAACAGAACTGAATTCCAGGGGAAGGGAGCGAGGCTTTATAGGTGATGTCATCCTCAGGGCCAGGACCGGAAGTGGTGTGTCCCAAGTCGAGGCAGTGGCTCCTGGTGGGATTTCCCGGGAAAGGTCAGCAGGGAACTTAGAAAGAGTGTTAGTGCACCCCGCCACTCCCTGGGCAGATGTGTTACCATTATTCTCCAAGCCCTTCACAGCTGCCTCCTATTCACATGTGTGTGACACTATATTTGAATGCACTCCCCTCCCCCCACATACACAACCCCCCAAGGGCTCTGAAGGTGGAAGTACCAATTATTTATTTCTTTTTTTTTTTACTTTAATCAATGTGTGTACCATTCCAAGACACCTCACTTTGGACCACAAGCTGCTCCTAGTAAATGCATGTAAAAGGAGAAATCCTAGCTGGCCAGACATGCAAAGTTCATAGTTCTTAAAACTATTCAGCTCATTGTTAATGTAGTAGCCTTTGGTTGACTAAGTTTGTGTTGTGAAACAATAAGGATTAGTACCTCAATTTGAAGTTGATTATTTGAGGACACACGGGGAGTCACTGTCTGAACTGAAAGATGAGTGATTCAGATGCCCTAAGTTTGTGTTTGAACTGTCATTGCAAAAGCTCAGGGCCAACAGTTAACTGTTTTTGAATGGACCATTGATGATTTAATAACTCCTAAGGTATCAGTGACTGAAAAGACAGCTAAGGTGATACAAACCTTGAATGGGAATCTGTACTTCTACTTGGCCTGAAGAACTCCCATGGAGACATGAGTTAATAGATCAAGTACAATCGGAGGATTCAAGCTGACACTAGGTGTCTCACTGTGGAAAAACTCTTCAGGAAAGTCATACAAGCCATTCCGGTGTGTTAAATGTGTATACAAAAATTCAATCCTTTAAGAAACAATGTTTTCTATTCTTGTCAAGCAGAGCATTCACATTCACATCACAGCTCATAATTTCACTTTGGCTCTGTGTGCTTTTGCAGCTGAGGTCTTCTTGGCAGAGTTCATGATCTGCTTTGTTTTATCAGCACTGTCAGTCTTAATCTGAATTGTAAAAACAAAGAAATTCTGCTTCAGGTTACACAAGGCTCAGCAATCTTGCTTTTTCTCAGGAACACCTAATAAATGTGCACAGATGAGAGCACGATGAATGAAAAAAAACGTTTAGACAAAACAACTTTGAAGATATGTTTCAGGATTTCTAGCAATGAAATTTCTTTTATAGTTCTTTAATGTCAGTTGGGTAAAGCAAAAACATCTGAAAGAAAGTTTATTAATACAGTATTGATTTATTCAATTTTTAGTCCATACAAAGCACAATTCTACAGAAATTATGTATAAAAAATACTGGGAAAGACCATGTATTAAAATATTCTGAGCTAAGTTTCCACTTGAACTAAGGACCATGAACTCACACAGGCTTATGTTCATACGTTGTATATGCACTGTTATTTGGTTTTCTTGCTGTCTTTTGCCATTCAGTCTTATCTTATATTATATTAAAATTTACTCACATTATCTTCACCAAGAGCCTTCAGAAGCCGAAAGTATGCAAAAACATCAAATACATATTAATGCTGATATGCATAGATAGCAACATAAGTAATTCATTTCATTATGTCTGTGCATTATCTGTATTTGGGATATATGAAATGAAAGGATTTTTAAAGATCATAACATTACAACTTCAAAGATATAATACTAATGTCAAAGAAAACCTTATTGTACCTATAAATAGGGGTCAGTCAAAATGAATGCAGCCTTCATCTCAGCTGTATATGGTGTTCCACAAGGCTCTATCCTGGGTCCGCTGTTATTCTCAATCTACATGCTTCCGTTAGGTCAGATTATCTCAGGGCACAACGTGAGCTACCACAGCTATGCTGATGACACACAGCTGTACTTATCAATAGCACCTGATGACCCCGACTCTCTCGATTCACTAACACAATGTCTGACTAGTATCTCAGAATGGATGAATAGTAATTTTCTCAAGTTAAATAAAGAGAAAACTGAAATTTTAGTGATCAGCAATAATGGATACAATGAGGCTATTAGAAATAAACTGGATACATTAGGATTAAAAGTCAAGACGGAGGTAAAAAGCTTAGGGGTGATTGTTGACTGTAATCTGAATTTTAAATCACATATTAATCAGATCATTAGGACAGCATTTTTTCACTTAAGAAACATAAGTAAAGTTAGACCTCTTTTATCACTGAAAGATGCTGAGAAATTAGTTCACGCGTTTGTTTTCAGTCGACTAGATTACTGTAACGCACTCCTCTCTGGACTACCCAAAAAAGATATAAATC
This sequence comes from Polypterus senegalus, assembly GCF_016835505.1. Classification (NCBI taxonomy): domain Eukaryota; kingdom Metazoa; phylum Chordata; class Cladistia; order Polypteriformes; family Polypteridae; genus Polypterus; species Polypterus senegalus. The sequence continues at coordinate 3,560,800 of NC_053161.1, forward strand.
GTTTGCAACTAGTGCAGAATGCAGCTGCTAGAATCCTAACTAAGAAAAGAAAATCCGAACACATTACACCAGTTTTGATGTCACTACACTGGTTACCTGTGTCATTCAGGATTGACTTTAAAATTCTGCTTATGGTTTATAAAGCCTTAAATAATCTAAGCCCCATCTTATATATCGGAATGTCTGACGCCTTATATTCCAAATCGTAACCTCAGATCCTCAAATGAGTGTCTCCTTAGAATTCCAAGAACAAAACTTAAAAGAAGTGGTGAGGCAGCCTTCTGCTGCTATGCACCTAAAATCTGGAATAGCCTGCCAATAGGAATTCGCCAGGCTGATACAGTGGAGCACTTTAAAAACTGCTGAAAACACATTACTTTAACATGGCCTTTTTATAACTTCATTTTAATCGTAATTTAACTTAATCCTGATACTCTGTATGTTCAATTCATCATAACAACTATTCATGGTGGCTCTAAAATCGGTACTGACCCCTACTCTCTTTTCTGTTTCTTTTTCCGGTTTCTTTGTGGTGGTGGCCTGTGCCACCTCCACCTACTCAAAGCTTCATGATGCTCCAACAATGATGGACGGATTAAAAGGAAGAAGTCTACGTGACCATCATCATCATCAAGCCCTTCCGTGAGAACCCTAAATCCAAAGAGGACTGTTTCATTTATGTTAGGTAGAATGCCCAGAGGGGGCTGGGCGGTCTCATGGTCTGGAATCCCTACAGATTTTATTTTTTCTCCAGCCGTCTGGAGTTTTTTGTTTTTCTGTCCCCTGGCCATTGAACCTTACTCTTATTCGATGTTATTGTTGATTTATTTTTATAATTATGTCTTTCATTTTTCTATTCTTTAATATGTAAAGCACTTTGAGCTACTGTTTGTATGAAAATGTGCTATATAAATAAATGTTGTTGTTGTTGTATATCTCACAAGTTTAAAGCTCAAATGAATGACAGCAAAGCAGCAGCTAAGGCTGTTTTTCCATTGTTTCATTTGTTATAGTGATACATCTACTTAGCATCAGTCAATGTATCATTACCATCCATCCATCATCCATCCTCTTCCGCTTATCCAAGGTCGGGTCACGGGGGCAGCAGCTTAAGCAGAGAGGCCAAGACTTCCCTCTCCCCGGCCACTTCTTCCAGCTCTTCCGGGAGAATCCCAAGGCTTTCCCAGGCCAGCCGGGAGACATAGTCCCTCCAGCGTGTCCTGGGTCTTCCCCGGGCCTCCTCCCGGTTGGACGTGCATGGAACACCTCACCAGGGAGGCATCCAGGAGGCATCCTGATCAGATGCCCAAGCCACCTCATCTGACTCCTCTCGATGCGTAGGAGCAGCGGCTCTACTCTGAGCCGCTCCCGGATGACTGAGCTTCTCACCCTATCTTTAAGGGAAAGCCCAGACACCCTGCGGAGGAAACTCATTTCAGCCACTTGTATTCGCGATCTCGTTCTTTCGGTCACTACCCATAGCTCATGACCATAGGTGAGGGTAGGAGCGTAGATCGACTGGTAAATTGAGAGCTTTGCCTTATGGCTCAGCTCCTTTTTCACCACGACAGACCGATGCAGAGCCCGCATCACTGCGGATGCCGCACCGATCCGCCTGTCGATCTCACGCTCCATTCTTCCCTCACTCGTGAACAAGACCCTGAGATACTTGAACTCCTCCACTTGGGGCAGGATCTCTTCCACAACCCTGAGAGGACACTCCACCCTTTTCCGGCTGAGGACCATGGTCTCGGATTTGGAGGTGCTGATTCTCATCCCAGCTGCTTCACACTCAGCTGCGAACCGATCCAGAGAGAGCTGAAGATCATGGCCTGATGAAGCAACAGGACAACATCATCTGCAAAAAGCAGTGACCCAATCCTGAGTCCACCAAACCGGACCCCTTCAACACCCTGGCTGCGCAGCCCTGGCGGAGTCCAACTCTCACTGGAAACGGGCTCGACTTACTGCTGGCAATGCAGACCAGGCTCTGACACCGGTTGTACAGGAACCGAACAGCCCTTATCAGGGGGTCCAGTACCCCATACTCCCGGAGCACCCCCCACAGGATTCCCCGAGGGACACGGTCGAACGCCTTTTCCAAGTCCACAAAACACATGTAGACTGGTTGGGCAAACTCCCATGCACCCTCCAGGACTCTGCTAAGGGTGAAGAGCTGGTCTACTTTTCCGCGACCAGGACAAAAACCACACTGTTCCTCCTGAATCCGAGGTTCGACTATCCGACGGACCCGCCTTTCCAGAACCCCCGAATAGACTTTTCCAGGGAGGCTGAGGAGTGTGATCCCTCTGTAGTTGGAATACACCCTCCGGTCCCCCTTTTTAAAGAGGGGGACCACCACCCCGGTCTGCCAATCCAGAGGCACTGTTCCCGATGTCCATGCGATGTTGCAGAGACGTGTCAACCAAGACAGTCCTACAACATCCAGAGCCTTAAGGAACTCCGGGCGTATCTCATCCACCCCCGGGGGATCATTACAACAAATGAAATAGTAGAAAAAGACGAAAAGTGTTAATTCCAAGTGTATAAAGTGAGGGTGTTTCGAATATCCTGAGATAGGTTTCCAGTTGGTGTCAGAACCATGTACCCACACAACTGATCATGGCATCTCAGTCAGTGATCTGAAGAAGTTGCTACTTCATGGGTTGCTTTACTATGGCTTTATACATGAAAATGTTTTAGTATAAAACTAAGCTTGTTTGCTTGCTGTTGCCAGTTTATACTCAAGTTTGAATCGGATTACACTATTTTATGAATGGATGGATATTGATCAGTTGTCTCTATATGACTAATAGGCTTTGAGACGTTTTACAGGTAAGGAAAACTGAACTTTTCAGTAAATTTGTTTATACTCTCCGTTCATGGTGAAGGAGAGTGGCAAAATGTTACAAGTTGCTTAGCACATGCAAGTAACAGTTTTATTCTACTATGTACAGTACATGTGACAATAATTGCCCTAAAAACATTAAATCTTTATGCTTAACTGTCATGGTGTTTTGTTTTTACATTTTAAATGTGATATATTATTCAATATGTCCAGCTGTCTAATTATATAATGGGAAGAGAAGTGGACAAAAAAGAAGTCATTGAATTGCATTTGGAATATCTACTATATAAAACACTAAGGTCTCTGTGTCCAGTCCCACTGAGCAATCTGATTGGTTAGTTTGGGTTTGGTGTGATTGGTCAGTTTAACTTTAGTGACACAATGAAAGAGGAAGTGAGAGTGTGAGACGCACAAGGAGAAAAATAAGCTTAATATGTGTGTTGAGGGAGCGGCCTTCAGAAATGAAAAATATAAAAAAGGATAGGAGATGAGGAAGGTGATTTGAAAATAATGGCATGGAATCTGAGAAGCTGGCTTTATGGGAATACACTCAAGAGAGGAAGCATCGGTTTAAGAGATGTTCACACACACAAATACAAAGGAAAGGCACTGAAGATACATGCTGGGCAAGAGATAGCAAATATTTTCTATTTGTTTTATTACCTGTCTTCGACAGGTACTATGATTAGTATAAAATAAAGAGATAGTGTGTGTTTCTATGTGTATGTACTCTGTATATACAATAAAATGACAAAAGTTATGTTAACGAAACTTGACATAGACAAAGAAAATAATTGTGAGTTACAAAAAGAAACACAAGTCCAGTGCACTGCAGCTTCCAATTGGCCCTTCTGATGCTGATTCCAATTATCTGGAGACAATGACCAAAGTAACATTTATGTTGCTAAGTGTTACACCATCTCTCTTTTTGCCTCTTTGGAATGAACTCTTGTATTCAATTAGCTGGAGACTAATGAGACCAGGCATTCAATCGTTGTAAAAATGCTGTCTAATTGACATCTCAACATGGTGTGCCGATTCAAGTCTCCAGCAAACAGGAAAAAGGCAGATAATACACTAATCACTTAGGTTTATAAAGCTTAGCATTGTCAAACTGAAGCCAGTCAATGAATGTAAATAGATGCAAGTGAACACACATAAAAGGGGAAAAATGTCTCAAGTCTATATTACAACAATAAATCAAAAAAGGAGTGATTTCTGCAATCATGTTTTAGATGTTGGATAATATTTCAATATATAGTCCCAGGTGAAGTAACAAACAAATAATAAGTTACTTGGAAGAATGTGACAATGAAAATGCAGCTTGGATGGGTTTTTACCAGTGAGTGGTAATGTTGAAATGGCAGCAAACAAAAACAAATACTATATATACAGGTAAAATTCCATTACAACGAATATCTTTACAACAAAATTTTCATTACAACAAAGTATTTTTATGGCAATTTCTCCATACGACCTGAGTCTACTGAAATCTTGTTATTATGAAGCACATTCAGCAGATACTTTCATTACAACGAAATAACCTTGAAATGCTTGAATGAATCATCCACAGAGCAGTTAGTTCTGTGGCCGCAGCTCAGTTGTGCACAACGATTCCCAAACAGAAACATTGTAAAAAAAATTTTCTTTCTTCAAACTTTCCTTGTATTGTTTTTTGCTGTTTTTGATCTCAGTGGTTTTAAGTGATACCTTTTACTTATTGCTCGTCAATATTTGAAAAACACCCATTGGAATTTAACTCATTGTTACCCTCCTATAGAAACTGCAGACACGAAACCACGATAAACAGTTCAAATTAGAAAAAAAAATGTACATTTTTGCAGCTCTTGATTTCAGCAAAAAGAAAAAAGATATTGTCACTGAATTCGGAATTTTGTCATCGACACTGTCAACTTTCTTGAAAGACCAAGCAAAAAAAAGAAGAAAAATCTCTGGTTGCAGATGTATGCAAACTGCTGTATTTGATGACGCTGAAAAAGCCGTTTTTATGTGGTTCAATGATGCTTGTTCAATAAACATTCCTATTAATGCGACACTCATTCAAGAAAATGTGAGGTTTCTAAACTCTCTTGGGACCTCCTCCAACTGGACAACACGCCGAAGAGCATCCCGAAGTATGATTACCGTGTCTGTGGAAGACTGTTTATCTGTTGCTGGGGCAACAGCAGGCTCACAGCTCTGATGCGGCTCAGCAATCAAAGCAAACAGAAAAGATGTCAATGGGTGATGCCAGGAACGTTGTAAATGCAGGGAACAGTATTACTTGGCCACTAACCTGACCACAACCCTACCTGACTGCTGTGTCTGTTTATAGGAGAGTGGCAGATCCTGCTACAATAAATAACCCTGCTGTTCCTGTTTCAAGCTGAATAAAGCTGGTTTTGCTAAAGTACTGAGACTCAGCCTCGTGTTTTGGGGTGTAAGACAGGGACTTATAGTGCGACCACGATCTTTTAGGATTCTCTTATGTGGCACCTCACTGCACCACTGTGAGCCTGTTGTTGCCCTGCCCAGGCAATGGACAAACAATCTTACACAGACACAGCAATCACGCTTTGGGACACACTTCAGCGTGACGCTTCCATTGGGTGGGGAGTGTGGGGGGGTGTGTGTGTGTGTGGGATGTGAAAGTGTCTCTGCTAATCTTTTTTTTTTATTATTTTATTAATTTTATTACAATCCATACATAGCAATCAAGTTTTTACAAAAAAAAGAATTATGTTAAGAACAGATCGATCCCCACCCTGAGAGAGAGAGCAAGCCAAATTTAAGGCTTGTAAACATACCTAAATTAATAAATTCTCTGTGCTTTATAAACTTATTTTAAAATATTACTAATTAGATCCTGCCATGTTTTGAAAAAAGTCTGTACAGATCCTCTAACTGAGTATTTGATTTTTCCAATTTCAAATAATTAAATAATATAACACATCAGTTTCCCACTGACTTTAAAGAGGCGAGTTTGGGTTCTTCCAGTTTATCAGAATAAGTCTGCGTGCCAAGAGTGTAGTAAATGCAATCACAATTTGTTTGTCTTTCTCCACTTTAAGCCCCTCTGGAAGAACCCCAAACACAGCTGTTAATGGGTTAGGAGGGATTGTGAGTCCAAGGCTGTCTGAGAGGTAATTAAAATTTTTGTCCAGAATAATGTTAATTTGGTGCAGGCCCAGAACATGTGACCTAGTGAGGCTGGGGCTTGGTTGCAACGTTCGCAGGTTGGATCATGCCCTGGAAACATTTTGGAGAGTTTTAGTCGAGACAGATGTGCTCGATATATAATTTTGAGTTGTATAATTGTATGCTTTGCGCATATGGAGCTCGAGTGAATTCTCTGCATTGCTACTTTCCACTCCTTTTCTGATATATTAATTGAGAGAGTTTTTCCCAGTGTCCTCTTGGATCTTTGAAAGGAAGGGATTGTAAAATGATTTTACATATTGTAGAGATGGAGTCTAATCCTTGAAATTGAGCAATATTTTTCCAGCGTGGATGAGGGTGCAAGATGAGGAAAATCTGGAAGGTTCTGTTTAACAAAGTTCCTGATTTGAAGATAGTGAAAGAAATGTGTAGCTGGAATGTTAAATTTGGAATGTAATTGTTCATAGGATGCAAAGACGTTGTCTATATAAAGATCTCTAAGCAAGTTAATTCCAAATTTTTCCAGATATTAAAACTGCATATGTTTGTGAAGGTTGAAAGAGGTGGTTCTCTTGCAGGGTGCCACAGATAGAAGCTTCTCCGTCTTAAAATGCTTTCTACATTGGTTCCAGATTCTAAGTGAGTGGAGCACAATTGGGTTATTAGTGTATTGCCGATAACGTGTGTTTATTGGAGCACAGAGCAAGGAATACAAAGAAGTACTGCAGGATTTTACTTCTATTGCGGTCCAAGCCTGTGTATGTTCTTCTATTTGTGTCCAGGTTCTTATCGCCTGTATATTTGCCGCCCAGTAATAAAACTGGAAGTTAGGTAGAGCCATGCCGCCTTCTGCCTTTTGTCTTTGTAGGGTCTCTTTTGATGCGTGGATGTTTTGAATTCCAAATAAATGAGGTTATTGTTGAATCTAATTGCTTAAAGAATGATTTATTAATGTATATTGGGATGTTTTGAAATAAAAAGGAGCTTAGGAAGAATATTCATCTTAACAGTGTTAATTCTTCCAGCTAGTGTGAGATGAAGGGTTGACCATCTATGCAAGTCTTGTTTAATTTTTTCCATGCAGACGACGAAATTTTGTTGATAAAGAGCTTTATGTTTACTTGTGATGTTTACCCCTAGGTATTTAAACTGTTCTGCAATGATAAAAGGTAGGGTGTCTAATCTAATATTATATGCTTGAGAATTCACTGGAAAGAGTACACTTTTATTCAGATTAATTCTGAGACCAGAGAGCTTTTGAAATTCTGTGAGTGCTGCTAAGACTGCAGGCACAGAATTTTCTGGGTCCGATATATACAGTACCATGTCATCTGCATATAATGAGATTTTCTGTTCCAGTCCTTCTCTGCTAATCCCCTTTATCTGATCAGTATTTCGACAATGTATTGCCAGTGGTTCAATGGCAATCGCAAACAGCAGCAGTGACAAAGGGCATCCTTGTCTTGTGCCACGTTCTAGTTTAAAGTAGTCTGAGCAAATGTTATTGATGCAAACTGAAGCTTCTGGGTTAGTATACAGTAATTTAATCCATGCACAAATGTTGGGCCAAACCCAAACTTCTCCAAAATAGTAAAAGGTATTTCCATTCAATCATGTCGAATGCTTTTCTGCATCCAATGATAATAATATTTCTGGGGTGTTTGATTTAGTTGGTGAGTATATTACATTAAACAGGCGTCGAAGATTTGAAGATAAGTGTCGGCCCCTAATAAATCCAGTTTGGTCTTGTGATATTACGAGGGAGCACTTTCTCCATCCTTCTAGCTATGATTTTAGAGAGTATTTTAACGTCGTTATTCAGAAGTGAAATTGGTCTGTATGATGCACATTGTAATAAGTCCTTATTTTGTTTTGGAAAGACAGTGATTAATGCTTGGCGAAAGGTTTGTGGAAGAGATTGGTTATCTCTGGCTTCTGTAAATGTTGCTAATAGGAGGGAGCTAGCTGAGCGGAGAATTTCTTGTAAAACTCTGCAGGGTAGCCGTCAGGGCCTGCTGCTTTTCCACCTTGGGTGACTTTATAGCATCTAGTAATTCTGATAATGCAGAGGTTTATCAAGTTCCTCCACACTAAAAGCGTCAATTTGTGGTATCTGTAATGTATCCAGAAATGCATTAGATTGTATATTGTCTTCTTTAAACTCAGTAGTATATAGGGATTTATAGTAGTCTCTAAAGTGTGCATTATATTTTTGTGTTCGATGATTTTATCTCCGTTAGTGTTAGTGATTACGAGATTGCGTTATGTACATCTTGCTTGTGAATTTGTTGCGCTAAAAGCTTATTAGCTTTCTCTCCATGTTCATAATAATGATGTCTGAATTTGTAAATTAGTTGTTCAGTTTCTTTAGTTGTCAAGAGGTTTAATTCTGAATGTAGAGCCTGCCTCCTCTTATGTAGAGTCTCGCTTGGTAGTCTGGCATGTTCTTCATCTATTTTAGTAATTTCGCTTTTTATCTCTGCTACTTTCTTCGCTTCGGATTTATTTCTGTGGGAAAGATATGAGATAATCTGTCCTCTTAAGAAGGCCTTAAGAGTTTCCCAGAGTATTCCTGCAGAGATCTCAGGGGATGTATTTGTCTCTAGAAAGAATTTGATTTGTTTGGATATACATTCAGTACAATTCTCGTCAGCTAATAGAAGCGGTTGAGGCCATCTGCGGGTGAGTGTATGGGGCTTAGTAATTTCAGCTCCAAGATCATAGGTGCATGGTCCGAAATAACAATAGCATCGTATTTACAAGATTTAATCTTAGGCAAGAAGTTATTATCTATAAAGAAGTAATCAATCCTTGAGTAGCAATGATGTACTGGTGAGTAGAAAAAATATGTTCTTGAATTTGGGTTTAAAAACCTCCAGGGATGTTTCAATTGGCACAATTGAAGAGCAGAGGTGGGAGAGTGGTTGTTTGTCAGCACTGTGAAAAGGGTGAAGGGTTGACAGAGTTGAACAGGTAACCAAGATGAGAGCTGTTACAAGTCTAAGAGTTCTGGTATTCAACAGCAAAAAAACAACACTTGGTAACCATTGACCCTTACTTCTTCCTTGAGCTTCAACGAATTTTCATTTTCCATTTTGGAACATGATCATGTCTCTATTTTTTTTCCATCTTCAGAGACCTTTTCACCTGTGCTATTTTCATGGCCCATCAATCACTTCTGCTACATTCTTCATTGGTATAAAGCATGTTCTCAGCAGAGAGAGAGAGATGTGGAGCATGCACTGATACAGTGTGTTGCCGCACCCACCACATGACAATCACCAGGTAGCATAATATTAATAAAAAAACAATAAATAAAATATGTATTGACAAAAATCATGTCGGCTAACTTTCTTCTTTCAATAAAATCACCAAATTTCTATTAAATCCATTAAGGCAATTTTGAAATTTTGGGGTACCGGTATTTAGTTTTTCTGTGTGTGTGGAGGGAGGTTACCTCTAAATATTTTTATGTCGAAATCTTATTTCTTACTGCCTACTGACCTACATATACAACCCTACCAAATTTCAACATTTCAACTAAACAGGAAATAGTGTTGTTGTTAATGAGTGAGTGAGTCATTCAGTTAGTTAATTTTGCATTATATATACAGTGGGATGCAAAAGTTTGGGCAACCTTGTTAATAGTCATTATTTTCCTGTATAAATCGTTGGTTGTTACGATAAAATATGTCAGTTAAATATATCATATAGGAGACACACACAGTGATATTTGAGAAGTGAAATGAAGTTTATTGGATGTACAGAAAGTGTGCAATAATTGTTCAAATTGTGTTTGTCTCCTATATGATATATTTAACTGACATTTTTTATCGTAACAACCAACGATTTACACAGGAAAATAATGACTATTAACAAGGTTGCCTAAACTTTTGCATCCCACTGTAAATACTGAATATTGTAATAAATAAACAAACATGAAGGTTTAAGGGCACCTGTTGGTGATCCACATCTATTGTAGGAGGTTGGAAATTGAAAAAATTAACAAAACAGCGGGAAAATACAGATGATTAAAGGAGTACCATTTTTCAGGTGGTGCCGGGTTTACATCTACTCTCTATATATAAAATCCTAAGCTTAAAAGTGCAACGATTTTATGTCACGTTTTTATGTCACTTTTTTGTCAAACCTTAAATGGGGCTTATTTGAAAACTTACATATATATGTTTGGTATCATTCTTTTCAGAATTTATCGAACCTTAATGTGCGGTTTTTAGATTTTCAGATTCTTATTCAATTTTTAAGTTATAAACTAAGAAATATCAAGAATTCATGTCCCACAAGATGAGAGTTTGTGCCAAAAGATTTAACCACGCCCTGGGCCAGAAATAAAAGACAAGGAGTAGGACAGCTGCTGTTCAGGCTTTTAGATGTTCAAAGCACCATGCAAGATGCAGATCACGTAGTATGGCAGCAGCAGCAAGCCAGCAGCTGATCGAGCAAAGAGGAGGGAAAAAAACTGTATCCCATTATTTCCCATTGTATTACCGTTTAAGGGGGTTTTGGGAGTGACCACGTCACCTTGGGGTGCGTTCAGCCCCCTTCTTTACAACACAAGCGGCAGAGACACAAAGTGGCTGGCGCATAGCACAGGTAAGGGGTGGTTTGGCAAGCGAAGCAAGCAGGGGGATCCCCCTAGTATGTATATCTATACTAATAAAAGGCAAAGCCCTCACTGACTCACTGACTGAATCACTCACTCACTGACTCACATATCACTAATTCTCCAAGTTCCCGTGTAGGTAGAAGGCTGAAATTTGGCAGGCTCATTCCTTACAGCTTACTTACAAAAGTTAAGCAGGTTTCATTTCGAAATTCTACACGTAACAGTCATAACGGTCGACAACGTCCGCCATGTTGAACTTTCTTATTTATGGCCCCATCTTCACGAAATTTGGTAGGTGGCTTCCCTGCGCTAGCCAAAGCCGATGTACGTACTTATTTCGGTGGTATGACGCCATTGTTGGCCGCCATATTGAATTTTCCACACATCACTAATTCTCCAACTTCCCGTGTAGGTAGAAGGCTGAAATTTGGCAGGCTCATTCCTTACAGCTTACTTACAACAATTAAGCAGGTTTCATTTCGAAATTCTACGCGTAATGGTCATAACGGTCAACAACGTCCGCCATGTTGAACTTTCTTATTTATGGCCCCATCTTCTCGAAATTTGGTAGGCGGCTTCCCTCCACTAACTGAAACCAATGTACGTACTTATTTCGGTAGTATGATGCCACTGTCGGCCGCCATATTGAACTTTTCAACAGTCTTTGTTACTTATGGGCCCATCTTCAAGAAATTCTATCGATCAAAGAACTGTCACTTACTGAGTGGTTTCCATGCCCGGAGATACCACCTACCTTTTCCATTCTCTTTGTTACATATTGCACGCCCATATCAGGCTCACTCTTGATATCCGGAGGAACATTCTGTCTTATGTATTGAATGACTGGGGCAGGTTTAAGGTGTGGACTGATGACGGTACAGGAGATAATTATACTACACAGGAGCACTAGAAGAGTGAAATGCTTAAGCCCTTCACCTATGGATCTGCATGTGAGTTGATTGCTGCCGCTGAATTGTTCGGTTGTCGCTTTCAAGTGTACCGAAATGGCCAAATATTTTACACCTTTCGACAACCGCCAATGCCTCTTAAACATCTTAGATTCTCAGGTGACGATTTCAGTAGTGGACACTTTGATGTTTATGAATGTTTAAACTCTCAAAAGCTGGATGTGATTTTATTGATGAAACCGGTTGTGTGCTTACAACGCTTGACAGATGCCAAATGTCACTTCAACACAACAAATCCTGCAAATACTGTCGCAATTTAAAAACCATGAAACTCAAACCGATTATGACAGCAGCAATCCAAGCTGTGAGATTTCAGACAAGATTACTGTTCACATAGCCAACTGTAAGTTACATGCTCAAGAGTAAGCTCAGCGCACAGCTTGGTCATGTTACAACCGGAGGGCCGAACTGACAACATGGTATACAAAGAGATCCTTAACAAATAATTATTGGCATATTGTCCCACAGTTTAAAAAGGTTTAATTTTCTTATTAATAAAAATTTGAATGCAGTACTTCACCGCTATGAAGCGCGGGTATTTTGCTAGTATATGTATATATATATATATATATAGAGAGAGAGAGAGAGAGAGAGAGACACTAAGGTCTGTGTGTGTCCAGTCACTGTCAGAAATCTGATTGTTCAATTTGGTCCCACAATCAATAAGGAAGTGTGAGACAAGCTGTAGGAGCCAGAAAGTAATTAAATGTTAGAATCCAATGGGCTGGCCCTGGTAAGCACTGTGCACCAGTACAATATGTATTGTGAATGGACTTTAGAAGTGACTTATTTGTAATGTTGAAAATGAAGGAACTGGCAAGTTTGACTGGAGAATCTTTAAAGAAACCTTTCATGTACACATGTTTAAAAAAGTTTTGCTTCAGCTTTGAGATCAACTTAGGTTAGAGATTTGTTCATGTAACACAATAAATCCATTAGTGTAGTTCTACCTGAGGCGGAACTATGCCCTGATGTCCTTTAAGCAAACCTATCCTCATGTTTGTTTAACTGCAATCATAAAAGCAGGACATGCTTTGAAGCTCTGTTGTTGGTAAAACACAAGTTTAAAATTTAAATCCTTATGAAACATTGTGGGGACTGATGTTTTCCTTTGGATGCTTTGACTTCTCTTCTGAGCCTGGTGGTGGGTGCACAAGCATTACATTAACCAGTGAAGTGCATCAGTTTAACAAAGAAAGGGGAAAACCAGCATGACTTTAGGAACTTTTGCCCACAATCTACCAGGTGTCAAGTGAGGTGTGTTGGGGTGAGTTGTAAAGGGGGGAATTAATAAGGTGGAATTCAGAAGGCTGCAGTGGGTTCGTGCCCTGCCCGGGGTTGGTTTCCTGCCTTGCGCCCTGTGTTGGCTAAGATTGGCTCCAGCAGACCCCCGTGACCCTGTAGTTAGGATATAGCGGGTTGGATAATCGATGGATGGATTCGGAAGGAGTTCATAAGTCTTATTATTTGGATTTTCTTCACTTGCTGTATATTGCCTTAGATTCCAGTACGTTTAATCATTTTCTTCTGATTATAACCACTGGTAGGTTGTTGAAAGCTTAGGAATAAAAGGCTATTTTAAGATACGTAACTAATTTTATCCTTTTGTGGATCTCTAGCTACAAATGTGCTGTGTATTTACTGTATATAATGAATTATTAAACACATGGAAAATGATTAAATATAACGTTTGATCATAATAAATGATTTATTTTTTAGAAATGTTGTAATAAGACAGACAAAAATATAAAATAATGTGAAAATGTTGCTATTTCCGAATAATAAATAAAAAAATTAGTAAAAATAAATAACATCTTCACAAAGAAAAATGCACGAATAACACAAAGTTCCAAATCTCAGTTTTTCACAACAAAGCTTTTGAAGCCAATACCTACAGTAGGTAACATGTATGTTTGAACAGTGCAAACTACTTACAGTGACAACATATACCGTACACTGATAGTATAATACTGCATATTCACTTGCCCTCCAAATAAGGTTTAAGGTTTCTTTATTTAGTCATGTTTACACAAGAAAACATGAAATTTGCCTTCTCGGTTGCATTTATTAACAGACAGAATGAAATAAAACAGACAAATAGAAACAAGAAAGGTTAAGATAAGGCAGTTAGATAATACATATTTACACAAAAAAAAGGGTTACAGGATATATATCAAAACCTTAATCATTATCTCCAATATTTCTTATTGAAAAGTCGTATGGCACTAGGAAGAAAGGAGTTCCTGGAGCGATTTGTGTGGGTTTTCAAAGCGACTATCCTTCCTGATTTACTGAACTTTAGTTCTACATGTAATGGATGTCTGTCATCAGTTGAGATGATTTCCAGTTTCTTTAACATTGTTCTCTGACACACACTAGTCAAATTATCTACATCAGCCCCAATAACTTTAGCTGCATTATTCGTCATCTGCTGGAGCTTTTTTGAGTTTTGGTTTGTCAGACTATTAAACCAGGCAATGAAACTGAAAGTGATCACAGACTGGATCACACTGAGATAAAAGAACAACATGAGGTCCTTGTCTAATTTAAATACTTTGAGTTTATGGAGGAGGAATAAGCTGGTAGAATGGATAGATAGATAGATAGATAGATAGATAGATAGATAGATAGATAGATAGATAGATAGATAGATAGATAGATAGATAGATAGATAGATAGATACTTTCTTAATCCCAAGGGTTAAGCAGCAGCAGTATACTGATACAAAAAAAAAATTAAATTAAAGAGTAATAAAAATGCATGTAAAAACAGACAATAACTTTGAATAATGTTAGCATTTACTCCCCTGGGTAGAATTGAATAGTTGCATAGCGTGGGGGAGGAACGTTCTCCTCAGTCTGTCAGTGGAGCAGGACAGTAACAAAAGTCTGTCACTGAAGCTACTCCTCTGCCTGGAAATGACACTGTTCAGTGGATGCAGTGAATTATTCATGATTGACAGGAGTTTGCTTAGTGCCCGTCGCTCTGCCACAGATGTTAAACTGTCCAGCTTTATTCCTACAATAGAGCATGCCTTCCTAACAAGTTTGTCCAGGGTAGCACAGCTGATAGAAAATAACATTAGAAAAAGGCAGCTTGTCTCAGTACAAGAAGTCTCACTTTACCTTGACTATCTGTGTCTGTGCATGTTTGGTTAAAACATGCTTGTTCTTCACTCAGGTTCAGCCAGAGTTGGCTCTCTTTTTTCATGTATTCTTCCTTTCCCTGTCCGCTGTCTTTGAGGAGTTTGTGCCACTATGCCGCCATAGTTTGTGTGTGGTCATGTGACTGCATGGCTACATCTGATTTGTGATTATTGTTGCTAAGTCTGATTAGTGAAACAGAGTCTTGTGATTATTGTTGCTACGTCTGATTGGTGAAACATTCATGCAGTCATGCAGCAGATCCACTGGCGGCTTCTGTCTGGCAAAAATATAGTGTATCTAATGGAAAAAAGTAACGATTCAAGTGTTGCCCAACGTAGCGGAATAAGAGTAGCTTTTCTTCTTCACAAATGTACTCAAGTAAAAGTAAAAAGTATGGTGCAGTTAAACTACTCTTAGAAATACAATTTTTTAATAAAGTTACTCAAGTAAATGTAATGGAGTAAATCTAATTCGTTACTACCCACCTCTGCTCATCTTAGGAAAGCCACCAATGTACTCTTCCAAGGTTAGAATGAGGTAAATAAATAACATACACCCCTCCAGAAAATGGAGATAAATTGATAGGAAAGCCCTTCTAATGAAGCTGTGCTAATATCAATAGTACAGTCCACAGAACATTCCTCTTGAAGAAGCGGAGTTCAAAATAACAACAAGAGTCAGAAATTACTGGTGGCTTTATTTGATTGGATATGATAAAATCCTGTATATTAAGAGTCAGATGATGTGATTTATTAGATAAGGTGATGATCAATAGAAAAAGTATAAAATCAGATAAATTGTTTAATTGAGAGTTTGCTGCATGGACTGAGGCATTTTGCATTCTTTGAAGATGGAGGAAAGTTTTTCCATGACAGTTCCTGAAAGACGCCCCATCTAATATCACATTTTGTCTTTGTGCAACTGACATAGTAGCCATTAGTAAGCCACAAACACACATATAGTGTTGTAAGCACATCTTGTAAATATAACATTGATTGACGACACACAGACGTTGATAATGATTCTTAAATGTAGTTTTTAATAACTGTAAAATTGTGTCAGTTTCTCATTAGGATCTCTCAGTAAAAGACCAAAATACCTTTTTTTAAGAACTTCCTTTTTCCTTCTAAAATCCCACCCACTAACATTCTACAGGAAATTACCAACAACAGGAATATCAATCAACAGCAATATAAGTTTAACTCGTTACTGAACATATAAATACACAACACTCCTTTCCCCCAGTTTTAAATATCTTTGTAACGTTTTGGCCTAACAAGAACTCTACGGTGCCTTAGTGACACCATAGGCTGTGGGGTCTTAACATCCACAGGTTTACCAGTTCCAGGGGTTGGTGTCACTACTGTATCATTATCTGTAGTAAATTCAGAAGAAGTTAGTATTTCTGGGCTACCAGGAGGCTGCTGAACAGTGGTAGCTGGCTGCTGCATTGACTCTGCTTCGGGCACTGGCCCTTCATCTATCATTCGCTCTCGAAGCTGATCAGCATGGCAATGGCAAATGTGTCCATCTTCTGTTTGCACACGGTAAGACACAGGGCAAGTTGCCTCTTGCACTACTGCTGGCATCCATCGTAGTTCTCCTACAAAATTGTGTGCATATACTGTCTGTAAGGGTCGAAATTGCCTAAACACACCCTCATGCTTTTGTGCTACTTCCCCTTGCTTCATATGCATGTCAGCTTGAAAGTCTGAATGAAGGCGAACAAGTGCAGTGGCCAGTCGTCTTTTCATTAGCAATTCTGTAGGACTCTTCCCTGTGGAAGAGTCGGGCATGGTGTGCTGAGATAGCAAAAATCTTGCAATCCGTGTTTGCCAATTACCAGCTATGATTCTCCATAGAGCATCCTTTGCTGTCTATACCATTCGCTCTGCTTGCCCATTTGAAGGCAGATGATAGGCAGCCATTGTCACATGCCGGATCTCATTTCTTTCTGTGAACTCTTTGAATTCAGCAGATGTAAATGCTGCACTGTTGTCTGAGACAATAATATCAGGCAATCCATGTGTAGCAAAGATAAGGCGCAAAGTGTCGATGGCAGCATTTGCAGACATGGAGCATAGAAGAGACACCTCCAGTCACTTGGAATGGGAATCTACCAAAATAAAGAAGACCTTTCTTTGAAATGGTCCAGCAAAATCAATGTGGATCCAAGACCAAGCCTTAGCTGGCCATTCCCAGGGGTGAAGTGGTGCCCTTGATGGTGCATGCCGTGACTGTTGACATGTTGTACAACACTTTACAGCTTTCTCTATTTGTCCGTGCATTCCTGGCCACCATACATAACTTCTAACCAGAGCCTTCATGTGGACTTAACCAGGGTGGGAGTCATGAAGTAGTTTAAGTACATCCTCCCGTGCTAGAACAGGTACTACAACGCGGCTACCCCATAAAACACAACCCTTGTGAGTTGAGAGTTCATTACGTCTATTGGGAAAGGGTATGAAATCGTCACCTGGGACTTCATGGAGCCAGCCATCTGTGGCATGGGTTTAGAATGATATAGGAGACCAAGAAGCAGCTTGTGGACTGTGCAAATCGTAAACTGACGCCCCTGCAAGAACTGATGAAATTTTTTTACACCAAAAATAACAGCAAGAGCCTCCTTATCTATTTGAGTATAATTGCGTTCAGTGGCCAACAGTGTCTGTGAAGCAAAACTAATTGGCTCTACATGGCTCAGTACAGCTCCAAGGCTATAAGGAGAGGCATCACATACCAATACAAGAGGCTTCTTAACATTGTAGTGCACAAGCAGTCCATCTGCTTTGAGTAGTGCTTTTGCCTGCTTAAAAGCTGTGTCTTGGGCAGCAGCCCAGTGCCATGCCGTTGACTTGTCAAGAAGTCTGTGTAGTGGTTCCAGAATGGTGGCCTTGTTTGGAAGAAACAACTGTAAAAATTCAAAAGTCCAAGAAATGCCTGAAGCTGTGTCTTATTGCAGGAGCTGGTGTATTCATGATAGCTTCCACCTTCTCACTAGTGGGATGGATGCCCTCTTTATCTACTCTGAATCCGAGAAACTCCTCTTCAGTAGCAGCAAAAACACATTTGTCCTTTTGAAGTCTGAGTCCAACTTCAGAGATTCGACATAATACTTTCTCCAAACGTGCATTGTGCTCCTCTGGAGTTTTCCCAGTGATTAAAATGTCATCCAGGTATGGCTGTACACCTGGAATACTTGCCAGCAGAGAATCTATAAAATGCTGGAAAATGGAAACAGCTGTAGAGACCCCAAATTGAAGCCATTGAGCCCTGTACAGCCCCCTGTGCGTATTAATTGTTAACAGCTCAGCTGAAGGTTCATCAAGAACTGGAGGCTGGTAGGCTTGTTTAAGGTCTAATTTAGTAAAAATGACACCCCCTGCCAGTGTGGAGAACATCTCTGCAACAGTTGGTAAGGGATAAACATCAGGTTTTACTGCTGTATTAACCAGTACATCTGTAATCACCACAGATTCTTAAACTTCCATCCTTTTTTGTGACTGGGACAATGGGTGTTGCCCATTTTGAGTGTTGCACTGGTATGAAAATGCCTTGCTCAACCAGATCATCTAATGCCTTATCAATCTTCTGCTTAAGAGCAAAAGGTACAGGACGAGCGTTAAAGAATTTTGGTGAAACTGTAGGGTCCACTTCAATTGAAATGGGTGGTCCTCTACATGCGCCAATTTTCTGGAACACTTCTGCATAGCTTTCCAGGAGAGCTGTCACATGGTGCTGCTGAATTATGTGCACCCCTGTTAATTCTATTTCAATTGCTTCAAACCAGTCTCGTCCTAATAAGCTAGTACCCTGGCCCCGAACAACAATAAGTGATGAGGCAGTCTTATTATGGCGATACTCAACCTGAACTTTGATCTTACCTAGCACTTGGAGTGGGGCCTGAGACCACTGCCGCAATATACCATCTGTATGTACCAGTGGAAATGGGTTATTTGGCCACAGGTTTTTGTAAGTATCATCGCTAATCAAACTACAGGCTGATCCAGAATCAACTTCCATTCTTAGTTGCTGGCCATTCAGTGAAACTGTAGTCTTATATGCGGGTTTCTTGCGGGTTGTGTGTTCCATTTGTGTACTATGTACCACATATTCATCCTGGGCATTCACTGTGACTATACTGGTTTCTTGTGTCTGTAATGCTGTAGTTTCTAGATCTGAAAGTAGTTGAGTAGGGCGTGCCTTTTAAAACACATGCGAGCTAAATGTCCTCTTTTCTTACAGTAATGGCACACAGATGTGTTAAATTTACATACTGTAGCTCTATGAGTCCCACCGCATCGGAAACACTTTCTGCCATCACTTTCTTGTAATACAGATGGTCTTGTATTCTGAGCTTTATTCAGTTGGATTATTTTTGTACTTCTTCCATGTCTTCTCAGTCCTTAGCATTTGCACATTCCAGTTCGCCATTTCTGCTGCTAGAGCGCGCTCCTCTGCTATTTTGAATGTTAACTTTGGCTCCGCAAGTAGCTGACACTGCATGAATGGATTGGCCACACCACACACTATGCGATTGCGCAGCATCTGTTTGAGTTGTTCACCAAAGTTACAATGCACTGAAAGTTTTCTCAGTTTAGCAATGAAGCATATCATACTTCAATTAGGCAGTTGTTTATAATTGTGAAAATGAAAACGTTGTACAATTTCCGATGGTGTAGGATTATAATGACGCTGAAGACACTCAACTATGTCCTTATATGTAACAGCACTTGGTGGATGAGGAGCCAACAGCGAGCGCAAGGTGGAGTACGTTGCGGCTCCACACACACTTAGTAAAATTGACATCTTTGTCTCTGGATTATCAATGTCATTTGGGTGAAAGAAGTCTCTGCATATTCTTCCCACACCCCGGTCTCAGCATTGAATTCTTCGATATGACCCAACGTGGCCATTGTGAAAACCCAGTAACAAAATACAGTAATCCCTCCTCTATCACTGGGGTTGCCTTCCAGAACCCCCCACGATAGATGAAAATCCGCGAAGTAGAAACCATATGTTTGTATGGTTATTTTTATATATTTTAAGCCCTTATAAACTCTCCCACACTGTTAACATTATTAGAGCCCTCTAGACATGAAATAACACCCTTTAGTCAAAAGTTTAAACTGTCCTCCATGACAAGACAGAGGTGACAGTTCTTTCTCACAATTAAAAGAATGCAAACATATCTTCCTCTTCAAAGAATGCGTGTCAGGAGCAGAGAATGTCAGAGAGAAAGAGAGAGAGAGCGCGAGAGAAAAGCAAACAATCAAAAAATCAATACGTGCTTTTGGGCTTTTAAGTATGCCGAAGCACCACGATAAAGCGGCAGTTTTTAGAGGAGCGCCCATATCTTCTAGGCAAACAGCCTCTGTGCAAACAGCCCCTCTGCTTACAACCCCTCCGTCAGGCAGAGAATATCACAGAGAGTGAGAGAGAGAAAAAAGCAAACAATCAAGCACCACGTGGGAAGCATATCTTATATGATTGAGGAGTTTTAGTTAATATTTAATACATGCTTTGATTGGGTAGCTTCTAAGCCATCCGCCAATATCATCCCTTGTATGAAATCAACTGGGCAATCAAACTGAGGAAGCATGTGCCATAAATGAAAAGACCCATTGTCCGCAGAAATCCGCGAACCAGCGAAAAATCTGTGATATATATTTAGATGTGCTTACATTTAAAATCCGCGATAGAGTGAAGCCGCGAAAGTCGAAGCGCGATATAGCAAGGGATCACTGTACACTTAACAATACCAAAACTTCGGCACCGTCTTCACTTTCTTTTTTCGATTCAGGGTTTCTTCTCCTCCTCTCGTCGCCAGTATAACATCGATTGATGACACACAGACGTTGATAATGATTCTTAAATGTAGTTTTTAATAACTGTAAAATCGTGTCAGTTTCTCATTAGGTTCTCTCAGTAAAAGACCAAAATACCTTTTTTTAAGAACTTCCTTTTTCCTTCTAAAATCCCACCCACTAACATTCTACAGGAATTTACCAACAACAGGAATATCAATAAACATCAATATAAATTTAACTTGTTACTGAACAAACAAATACACAACAGTTAACACAGAGTCAATGTTTATGTACAACTCCCGGTTTCGTCATAATTTTGAAGAGTCTTAGAAAAAGTGTTGGTTCCAAGGCTAAGGATTTGCAGTGGTATCTGAAAAGTTGCTGGTACAAATTCTGCTACTGCCAGAAGGGATCCTATTCTGCTGGGCCCTTGAGCAAGGCCCTTAACCTGGAAATTGCTTCAGGGGTGCTGTACAATTGCGAACCATGTGATCTGACCCCTAAAATTCATATAAAGAGACAATTTCCCTTTGGGGATTAATAGAATATTTCAAAACCAAATAAAAAAACACTAAACAAAGCCTCTGTTATGGTCTTGTTAAGCATACATACAGTATGTAATGATTATGAATCTCTTTGAGATGGATGAGAAGTTCACATGAAAATGTGACCGAGAAGTGAAGGTATAAAAGCTGCTGGCAGAAACAGAGTAATTTTAACTGACAGAAGATGGTATATGAGTATTACACTTGGCATCTAAATCCAGTGAGAAGTCAAGCAAAATGACACCTTTTATTGGCTAACTAAAAAGATTAAAATATGCAAGCTTTCAAGGAAATTCAGGCCCCTTCTTCAGGCAGATGTAATCATCTAAATCCAAAATAAAAAGGCAACAATGTAGCTAATGGTCTGAAGTGCAAGTCACATCCTTACTAGTCAAAATCAGCGCCAACAATGATTCTTTTACCAAATAAAACATGAAGCACAAAGTGAGTTTATCCCAATGTGAGCACACCATGCTGCCATTTATTCTTTTACACAACAGTTTTCCTGTGTAGGTAAGTATGTTTTGTACCCTTGCATCAGTCAGATATTACATACTTCAGTTCTGGTCTCTAGGTAAAAATAAAAACTGTTCCTTTTTGTGAGCATTTCACTGGGTTAGTATGTCCTGTATTTCCACATTGATCAGATGCTTACTACTGCTTGGTGTACATTATTACATTACATCTTGCATCATACCTGTATTCATGCATAGCAAGCTGCATCTGAGCCAATATATTATACATGTATATGCATTGAAATTAACACCAGCAGGAAAAATTAATTGCCATTAAATAAACTGGTCTGCTGCCACCCATGGGCACAGCTCTCAACAGTCAGTCTGCAGTCAGTAGAAATCACACAACAACAATAACTTCTGGAAGAAGTGGTAGTTTTTCCAAGATAACACCTTCACTATGCTGGACTTTCATCTCCTGTCTTGGGTGTTTCTTTGGAATTTGCTGATTCTTCTGAAATATATCACTTTAAAATCAGCATGGCTTATGCGTTCTAGGGACTTAAGTAGTATTTTACAGACCACAGGTTACATTAGTAAAGGTACTGTTACCACAAACAATATGGCTACTGCCATGTCTAAAGTTCACATAGTGGCAGTTATGGAAGTCAAAACAGCACAATATAGCAGTAAATAAAACCACTGAAGTAATAATAAAAATATAAAAGAAAAATTTAAATTTAAACAAAAAATTACTTGCAAATATTACACACAACTAAAACATAAATTATGGTATTAAGTGACTAATGTAGGCACTGTAGGTAGCCACTATTTTAATTTGTCATTGGTGCTTTGTAGTGAGAAATCAAGTAAAATGACACCTTTTTTTGGAAAGCTTGCATATTGTAATCTTTTTAGTTAGCCAATAACATGTGTCATTTTGCTTGACTTCTCACTACATTCATAATGGCTAACACAGTACAACACCCTAGTAATACATTGGTGCTTTTACGTTTCATTAAGACCTAACAAGGCCATTGTTAAGCTTTTATGACTTAGTAGCAAAGCCTGTGTCTCACTACTCAACTTCAAGTGTCACACTTAACAACTCCACTTGTCAGATTTTGTTTCCTTAAAGATATCAGATTTTAAAACCGTGAATCTCAAAGATAGTGGATCACAACCCTCTCTTGACCTCTCAGCCCAGTTTCAGATTTCCAATTCTGCTCTGCAAGTATTGCAAAGTGGACACATTTTGGTAACCAACCAACATGAAGCTTCTCTTTTCTTTTCCAACTCTGTCATGGTATAACATTAATGAAATGAAGAATAGACATTTGTTCTAGATCCTAGGTTCCATGAGCCTCTGCTCTGATTTGCATGGTCCAAAGTGCCCTTTTTTTCTTAAGGGGGCCATTGCTGTTCTCTGTTCTTCTGTTTCTTGTAGATTACTTTAGGACTGTTCTCTGTTTGGGGGCATTATACATATTTTGTTTTCCACCAGGAGGCGCTCCTATGCCTCAAAACCCTCGGGCACTTCCTGCAGCAGTTTCATGTTAAGAGCGCAGTTTATTTTTCCACAAATAACTTCAATGGGTTTCCCTTGCACTCTGGACTGTGCAAAACAACATAATGTGTTTCTTTCCCTTTCATCTTTTTTCTTTTCATCCTCTTCTGGCTTCATTTCTTCTCTACTCCATTCCTTCTAAGGTTTGCCCACCAAACTCCAATTGAACCCCTGAGAGAAGGGAAGTGGCTCCTTTTATACCATACCCAGTGAGCACTTACAGAGTTGCGACTATCCACTGGGGAAGTGCCTCATGTACTGGCAGACCCCAGTCTGGATACGGAGTATCTCCCTCTGGCTGCACCCATGGCATCCAGCAGGGTTTTTTTTTTTGAGATAACAATACCCAGGTTGCCCTACTGGTATGTATATGGGTGTTCCAGCCCCAGGTTGCTTCCACCTGTTAGCTTGGGAGGAACATAAAGTTTTTATATGGATTGTATGTTGTGTTTACCCCATTTTTTGACACCCATTGCATGTCCAACCTACCTGGAAGGGGGTATATCTTTGAATTGCTCTTCCCAATATTTATTCTATTTTTTTCCTTCAAGGTTTATTCTTGTCTTCATCAAGAGTCAAGGCTGGCAGGCTGGCAGAAAAACAGAGCCTATTAAAGCCCAATGAGTCATTCCTTGTGTGTGTGTGTGTGTGTGTGATTTTGGGCTATACAAGAAATAAATTGTTTTTGTTGTTGTTAGTCATGTGGAAACAAAACCCACTACCCTGCTCAAGATGCCGGTTCCACCCAGCTATCCATTACAGCTATGACAGAGTCACAGGGGATGTCAAACTACATGACTGTATCATGGCCAGGTGTGACTGTCCATGACTCGCTAAAATTATCTAAATGAAGGATACTAGGCAAGTGACTAACAAATGAACATATCTAGCCTGTATTCTAAAGTGTTACAAAGTTTTAGGTCAAACTGCTAGACTTTAGTACGTTCTACTGACATTGACATTCCGAACTTTGTAATACCAGTCCCTTTGAATTGGTCACACTTGATTTGCACATTCACAGTGGTGAGAGGCAAACATCTGTATAAAGGAATGAAGGTTTCCTTAGTGGATTTTAGTCATAATAATGAGCATTGGTTAAAAAAACAACTATTCTGTAAAATGAAATGATTTCCTTAAAGATTTGCCTTTTTCAAGTTGTGCTGCTACTGCACTTACTCATTAATACAGAAGAGTAGTTAAAAAAGTGTCAGACTAACAGGAGAAATGCTTCTGGTTTTTAACTATACATAATGAATTTTAAATTGAAGCATTTTAATTTCATTTGATTGATGGCAAGAAAAAAATGAGCAGATGTTTTGTTTAAACTCATATATGCAAATGTTTACTACAATTCACATTTTTATATCTTAAAGAGACAAAGGTCTGAAAGGTTACAATAGGTAAATGTATATATATCATATATATATATATATATATATATATATATATATATTGTGAAGGACAGCCGGGTCCCATGCCCAGCAGGGAAGCCCCTGCTGCTTATGTTCCCGGGGAGCCTCCATGGGTAGTCCAATACCTCCCCCGGGACACTTGGTGGCAACCTCCCTGGCCGACGGTGATTCCCCAACCGCCCACAGGGATCCATGGGAGATGGAGTCCTCCACAGCTTGGTTGGGGCCCAGGGTGGCCTCTAGGGGGGGCTGTCTGCTTCCCACAGCCCAGCTGGACGTTTCTTCAGCCCCACCCCACACTTCCAGGTGGACTATAAAAGGGCCCAGCCACCACCACTCAACGAGCCAGAGTTGGGAGGAAGGAGACAAAGCTTGTCTGGGAGGAGTGGTGGAGCGAGGTGGAGAATTGTTTGTGTTTTGTGCTTTGTGCTTTTGGGACTGTGCTTGGGCTGTGTGGCACGGGGAAGACGTGTCCCACAGCTGAAGAAAAATAAAAGTCATTGTACTTTTTATACGTGCCTCCGTGTCTTTCTGTGTCGGGTCAGGCGCCTATATAGCGCCTTTGTCACTATATATATATATATATATATATATATATAATAACAAATGTGGGCATTGCAGCATCCCAAACCTCAAACACCAGCACACAGACACAAGTTTGTTCAAATAAATGATTTATTCTCAACAATACCATCACAATCCTTTTTCAAGCACAAACAATTTCTCATTAATTTATTTTCCCATATCCTCTCCAACTCCAGGCGAGCATCGTTTTCCTTCCTCCTGACACTGAATTGCCTGGATATGGCAGGGTGATTCCTTTTATCTTGAACCCAGGAGTGCTTCTGGTGGCATGGTATTGCCCGATGGAAGTACATCCGGGTCCATCAGAAGTCTCAAAGACCATGAAGCACAGCTCCTCGCAGCATCACCTGGTGGAATCCAGGGGCCTCAACAGTACTGCTATATGGCACTACAACTCCCAGCATGCCCTGTAGGTGTCCTCTGGTATGCCAGCCTCCTGGGCTGCTGCTACTTAGCAGTTCAGGGGAGTATGTCATTTAAATAGTCCCCCTGTCCTTCCTTCATGTTGGCCTCCCGGCTGGGTAATCAGAACCCGTCCTAGAAGTAGCCATCAGAAGATGGATACACTATACTGTCATAAAGGGATGGACCTGGTCAGCAACAATACTCAGGTACATTGTGGCATTTTAAATGATGTTCAATTGGTACTTGGGGGTCCAAAGTCTTCTTCTTCTTCTTCTTTTGGTTGCTCCCATTAGGGGACACCACATTAGATCATCTGTTTCCATATCTGAACTTCCTGAACAATGCTTCTACTGTCTGGCCAGGGGAAGCAGATAATCTTACTTAACATAATATTTTATTCATTGTTCACAGATTATTTCATTTGTGCTGTTTTTGTCCAAAAAATAAGCTTTTTATAAAACATAAAATGATATAAACTTTGTTATAGTAATGCTTTCTTTTGATGCTTTACAGCAATTTTATAAATTCATTCTGTAGTCAAAAAAGTAGCATGAATATCCAGTAAGAAATATCAGTATAACCTGTTATGTAAATCATCAAGTTTAAATGACAATTACTAGAGGACCATGCATCAGGGGTGTCATAACAGGGTGATCACTGCATAAATTACTATGACCATAAGATGGCTACATTAAAGCATACCAAAAATTTCCAGTCAACACATTTGTCAGTCTTCAGTAATGAATCACTTTTCTCTCCTGAGGAAAATAACTGTCAGTTTCTCACATGGAGAAAAACAAGGATATTAGTGCAATCTGGACATTATTTTTCCAGATGCAGCACCTGCTCTAGTGTGTAGTGCCATTGCCTATGGTGGGCAGACACCTCTGTTTTTTGTTAGAGACGGCTTTACTGGTAATAATTGTCTGTCAGTCACCTTTGATGTTTTGAGATTGGGCTGTCTGGTAACATTTTTCGAGGATGATGTCTTCTTGGAATACTTACTAGCTATTAGAATCCTTGCTGAGCTAGATTGGTAACTAGAACTCTGTGTTAGACAAGGTGTTAAATATACAGGGATACTAATTGTAGTCTGCTACATACTCTTTGTGGTTCATTTCACAGTTTTGGGTGGATGTGCCCAATAACATCCTTTTACACCTGTATGACACCATGCTGTGACACTTAACTGATTGAACTGCCAAACATTGTATGTTTTACTCAGTCCCACATTGAGCCTCATTCTAGATAATAAATAGTTCTATTAATCTCATTTTGCAATTGTTTCATACTTGAATGGAAGATTTAATGAAAATTAGGAGTACAACTTTGGGGTACAGCTGTATATAATGTATAGACGTCAAAAGTCATAGTCAAAGCAAACTTTATTGTCATCTCAACCATATATAAGTACAGCATATCGACAGACAAAATGATGAAGCTCACGGCTCACATTATATACATAGTGCAAATAAGAAAAGAGAGTGTGCACAAATAGACAAAATTATGCAACATGCTATTTAAATAGGAAATATATCAGTAGTATTAACTGTCACAATTGCACAAGAAAACTTTTACCTGTTCCACAGTGCAGTGGCCAATCTCTTGACATGATAGATGAAGTGAGAAATCATAACCTAAGGCATTAGGGTGGTGTAAAAGATCATGGGGGCTACATTGTATTAAGGAGTCTGACAGCCTGGAGGAAAAAGCTATCACATAACCTGACAGATCTGGTTGTGATGCTATAGTGTCTTTTTCCAGATGGCAAATAAATAAAGAATCCATGAGATGGGTGACAAGAGTCTTGCATAATGCTACAGGCCTTGTAGACACAGTGTTTTGGAGAAAATGTATCCCAGAGATGGGATAGACACTTAGAAAATATTCTCCACCATCCTTTTTAAACTCTTCAGTCTCCTGCATTTGGACATACTGCACTTTCCGTGCCAGACCGTAATGCAGTTGGTCAGAACACTCTCAATGGAACCTCTGTAAAATGTGGTAGAAATGGGAGACAGGAGGTTAGGTTGCTTCAGTCGCCTAAGAGAGTATAGTCTCTTCTGGGCTTTTTCAGTTAAGGAAGTGGTATTGTTAATCTAAATGTGGTCCTCATTTATTTGCACACCAAGGAATTTGGCACTCTTTGCAATCTCTACAGTGGAGCAATTGATGCAGACAGATGTGGTGTGGGTGGATTTTTTTTCCTGAAGTCAACAATTATTTCTTTAATCTTATCAATTTTGCATTCTCTGCACAAAATGCCCAGCAGTTCCGACTCTTCTCTACTTGCTGACTAATCTTTCCTGCCTATCAAACTAGCACAAGATGAACTTGATGATAAAACTAGAGCTGTGTATGGTATTGCAGTTGTGAGTCAGCAGGGTGTAGAGCAGAGGACTGAGTACACAGCCCTAAGGAGCTCCAGTACTTAACGTGATCAACCTTAAAATGTTGCACACTGGGATGATCTACTGACTTAAAAATATATTAAATCTGTCTATAAGGACATCGGCCAGTCCATCGGCACATTCCCTCAGCAGCCTTGCAGGAGATGATAGTCTTCCTTCACACCAGCTGTGGTCAGACAAATTACCTGTTCTGTCCATCAAACTGAGCAAAGAACTCATTTAGCTTGAGCAGAATGGAAGTGTTTGGGTATCATTACTGATGCTGTGTGGAGTGGCCTAGTAGTCCAAAATAGCCTGAATGCCATACCACATATGCCTTGTGTCTCTGGTATTTTGAATTTCTTTATGAATTCTTTGAGTGTATGCCCACTTTGCATTTCTTATGACACAGGAAAGGTTAGTACTGGCTGCCTAAAAGGGCTGTATTCCTCTTCTTTAACAGCACCCACACCTCAGTTGCCATCCAAGGTTTTTGGTTGGCTCTTGTGGTCTCATTCTTAGGGTCACTAACATGTTCTATATACTGTATTTGTTGATGTACTGTAACCAGTCACATATTCTGTATACACCTGCAGGTTAATGGAATCATTGTACATAGCAGCCTTCCTGAAGATATCCTAGACTGTGGATGCAAAACAGTCTTTGAGAGCTGAAATAGCACCATCAGGCAGCACCTTGATGTTTTTCCAAACTGGTTTGGCTCATTTAAACAGGTTTGTGTATACAAGAATTATAAATGCAGAGATGTGGTCTGAGCCTCCAAGATGAGGATGGGGTGTGACATTATAGACCTCATAAAGAGATGTGTAAACCTTGTCTAGGCCATGGGTGTCAAACACAGATTCTGGAGGGCCACAGTGACTGTAGTTTTTAGTAGTATTAATATTCAACTACTGTTGTTAATTGAGCAGATTTCTTTTGATTTCTATTTAATTGACATAATTTTCAAGACACGGGCCTCTTAATTGCTTCTTTTCTCTTTAACTAGCAGCCAAGGAAAAATGAGATATAAAGTAAGCCAGCAGATGGCCGACAAAGTTGGGAGCCTCAGGCTCTAACTAGTTTAATTAGAAGCTCATTCTTGTTAATGAAACCTGTAACCTACCATGACTTTTTGGTGTTCTAAATCCACCACACTAATTTCCAAAAAAAACTGCTCATTTTAATTTTTCAGAGGACGTCATCAAAATGTTTTGTTATCTGGAGGAGATCTATATTTCCCAGACCTTTGCCTTTTCAAATATTTTATTGAAACAGATGTATCATAGAAACAAAAGTGCACATTGGATCAGGTTAGCTGGTTATGTGTTGGCTCTTTTTGCATCTTGTTTTTGTTTGACTGCTAATTAAGGAATAAAGAAACAAGGGACCAGAATCTTCAAAAGCAAGGCAATTAAAATTTAAATTAGTAACGATAATTGGGTGATAATGAATAAAATAGCTGGGGCAAAAACCTACAGCAACTGTGGCCCTCCACACCCTGGTCTAGGTGGTTTCTCATATATTTGCATGTTTTTCGCAGTTCACTCCACCTTCTTTTGTGAAACAAGATGGGAAAACTTAGAAAAACCCAGTAAGGTGTGGGAGCTTTTCACAAACAAGTTGAAATCAGATACACAAATAATCCTAAATCATTCAGCTTCATTATCCTATATGCTGTTGATGGAAGGAGGAAAATTACTATGAAGGCTACTCCATTCCCTTACCCCTAAAACTTCTTCTTTTAATCACTTTTAGTTTCACTGTCTCCTTTATTATCTGAGTTCTTGGTTCAAGTACAGCATTCATTAATTTTTATATCATCCTGAGGTTTCCTGGTAAGATACCTTTGGAATCAGATTTCTAGCCAAGATTGGCCACAACAGACTATTTGGTCCATCAAGTTTGTTTTATTAGCTAATAGCTATGTTGTCATAATATCTTATTCAGATATTTTTTTTAATGGTCCCAAGGTTTTTGTTTAAACACATGATGCTGTATTTTGTTCCAAATTCCATGACACTTGGTGTGAAAAAGTACCATCTCAAAAGCACATGTCACCTATATGTGACCTCTTCAGTCCTAGTCACTGTTGATCTTAAGAGACCAATGTAGGCATCGTCTGGCTAGACTTAAAAGTTTTTAATTTGCCCCACCAACATTTATTTAACACTCCTTTTCTGTAAAATTTATTCATCACCTGCCCTCATTTTGGGGTTTACACCTTTTTGCAGTTGTTTAGATCCCATTCTTGGCCTGAGACAAGCCTAATGCAAACCCAGACATCCTATATACTGGGAAGCTACACATTGACTGTGGCCTCATACTGTTGCCTGGGCTTTCCTTATTACAAAATTTGTTCTTACGTCTTTATTATAAACCATTCTGATAATGGTTCCAAATAATAATAATAATGATCAACACTTATTAGAACTAAGGAAGGCTGCCACAATGGCATTTATCGAAAATTTAGACTCCTTGCTCTAAAATGAATGTATAGTTCACCTATAGTTCACCTTTATGGTTAACCTTTCCCATTGAATGCACATCTTCACATGGAGTTCATTTTGTCATTTAAAGAATAATGTCAATGAGAAAGGTGTAAAAAAAGCCAAGATTGTGGAGTGGCATTACACCATAAAGAATTGGTGCTAAAATTTATTATCCCAAGGAAGATTCTTTTAAACAGTGGTGTTAGTTGTCCACCATCACATATAAGAAAGACTTATACAAGCAGACTCTGGGGTAAACACTTACATGAATGATCCAAAAAAGATAAGCATATTAATTCCACATTTCCTTGACCCCTTTATTTCCTTTACTGGTAGACTCTTCTTTTTCTATCCTATACAACACATTTTCTATATTTTTGCAGATTATGTCATTTATTTTTATTTTTATCATAAGCTAGATTTGCAGATATTTATATTTAATATAAACCGATAGCAATATTTTTGTACCTTCCCAGTGATAATCAAGTGAAACAAACCCAAAGATGACCTTTTATGGAGAGTGAGGAAAAAACTAATTATCTTTAGGAAAATAGTGAAAAAAACATTCTTTCATGGTGCATTACTCATCAACTTGATTAACTAAAAAGTTACAGGATCAGTCCTTCTTTGGTATTTACTAAAAAAAGAAAATGTGTTTGTTTTTTTTTCTTTTCTTTTATTATAAAGTGCACTGGTACCAAAAATTCATTATGATGGTAACATTTGTAATTTAATGATTACAGCATTAACTGTTAACAGTGACTGCAAAATACTTTTTTGATTAATAGTTTATTTTTTTGTGCATCTGTGGTAGATCCTTAGACTCAAATAATCAATTCTAAGTTACCAGAAAATGTAACGCTTTGAATTTTAATCCTTTTAAATGTTTATTTAATTCAATCTGATTGCAGCTCCTACACTTTTTAGCTACCACAAATTAATTGCCATAACACTCTCATTTTGAAGTTGTGAGGGTCCAACACGAGGCAGAAACAAACCCAGAGGAGGGCATCCGTCTGTTAGAAAGCCCTCTCATGTGCACACACCTATGCAGCTTTCACAGTGGATACCTTTGCTGTCTCACATATCATGGTTCAGGGTTTAAATTTAAGACAGTAATCCACAAGTTTATATATGCATTCTGTACTGCTATCTATGGAAATAATATACTTTATAGTGTGGGATGCCATTCCTGACTACTTCATCCACATCCAAAGATTATGCTAGGTAGTCTGTGCCTCTAAGTTTTAACAATGTGCATGATCTGTCCTAGTGTCACATCCTGGATGGGGTCCAGCTTTATTACTGATTCTACCTGTTAAGAGACAGAGTTTCCAAAAATTATTGTGAGCAAACAGAAAACTAGGAGACATAAATGTCAGACAGAAATCGTATTCCGTGCCAGGCAAAAGTAAAAACCGGAGATCATAAAGAAAAGCATAAGCGAATTATACATTGGGACAAATCAAAAATCAAAGTGATGGCAAAAAGGGATTCTAAACCAAAATAAACTAGCACTGGGTCTACTTGAATGGAAAGTGTCAATAAGAATTTTGCTAATTTTGTCCAACTGAGGGGTGATTTTTAATGTATATGGTTGTGTCATAAGGGAGATGCTCGTGGTCACGTGATCTGCAAATAGTGTCTCATGAACAAATAATAGAACAAATGAAATCAATTTCAAAATCCAAATGTTTGGAAACTTCCAAAAGCAAGTCCAAAATAAATAATATATCCATAGATACATGAAAACTATGTGTGCATTAAAACACTACCAGGAAGGTCTCCAATAACAGATGAGTATATTGTTATGCATCTTGCATGCCTGGTCTCATTTATTGCAGTACTATATAAAGTGAGTGGTGTACTACAAGCAAATAGACCAGTGTTGAATTTTCTATTTGGAATGAGAGATAAACTGAGGTTTAAAAACCTAGAAACAAGCCGTTAACCAGGAATTCACTAAAACTAGCCAAAACCAAAATGTTACCTGAAAAACTTAGAACTAGTAATGCTTTCAGTACTTAAATTCTCTTTAATAACACACATGAAGCTGTTAGTTATATCCTCAATACTGAATCCTAAGGGATCCATCATGTTGGATTATAAAATATTATGAAATCATAAGTCATGACTCTCTGGACCGCGTCCCCTAGCAGCCGGGAGATGTGTCTTTAAAATGACACCATAAAAATGGTGTTGGATATAACTGAAACAAAATAGTTCAATGGTAATGAAATAAAACACTAATAACAAATTATATTTAACTCTACAAGTTATCTATAAACAAAATACACATTGAGAAATGAGTCTTGCAAATAAGACATACAAAGTTTGAAAATGCAGGAAAAACCTGGTGGCCACACTGCAGGCCTCCATACATATTCCCTAACTCTGTGCCTAACCCTGTTTTAGTGCATAACGGATTTTGGAGTAGCTCCACTTTAACCACTGAAAGTTCTCTTCAGATTAGGCTTTCTATCTGATGCTTGGCTTTCACTGGTAATCTGCTCTTGTTTTATAACACTTTTGAGGATTTACAGTAAGCCATGATGCATTGCATATCATGCACGTTTCCCCTTGAAGAGCAATTTTCATTTATTGAGCTTCAAAAATCTTACAAAAGAAATAAGTGATATGAATAATTCAGTTGTTGGCACCTTAAAATTTCTCCTCCCTTACAGAGATGTCTATATCGTTTTGTTAACAAATTACATGTGATAAAATAAAATTTACATTATTCTTTAATTTGGGCCTTCATAACAAATATGCTTATGTTAAATAAGCATTTAAATTACCTAATGCAATTTTTGATTTTCAACTGTATTACAACTTCTGCTTAGTGCATTGAATTAATTAATTAATTTATCTTGTTATTGTTATTATTGAATTAGTTCATTTAGCTGGAATATTTTGTACAGAAATATAATGATGTATCAAGCAGAAAATAATTAGTGACAGTGGCAGATGTTATGCTGTTGGAGATTACAGGGAATGCAGATTAAAGGGAGCAGAGTGGTTGAATATTTCAGTGGTACATTTGTGAACAGAAATAAAAGATGCCATCAGATGTCAACACTGAATGAGGGAATGAGCTTCTATTGAATAAACTAAGACAGATAAAAATTATTTTATTTAATAATTTAATTGTGCTACAGCAGGGATTTATTTCCTACCTCATATGCATTTTCTATTGTATTGTTGTTTTTGTTATAATTTAATTAATATGAATTGTTTTTCATGTTTTTACATAATTTTAGTATCTTATTCAACAGAGACCCAGTGTGGTACGAAAAAAGACAGGAAGAGGTTTGGTCATCTATGTGAATGATGATGGTGTGAAAGGAAATATATTATAGATAAAACTACAGTTTGCAATTCAGACCTTGAAATTTCGGCTGCCGAAATTCATCCATGTTATTTGCCCATGGAGTTAAGTTAAAACACTATGCTGCTGAGTTAGTAGATGTTTTTACAGACATTTTCAATACCTCCATCCAGCAGACTGTTGTACATACACAATTTAAGACTGCCACCATTGTCCCTTTGCCCAAGAAAACAGCTGTAACCTGCTACAATAACTACCAGTCTGTGTTACTGTCCTCTAATAATATATACACCCTTTTCCAGAATTCTGCAAGCTCTTTTAATTACTCTTTGGTATTGCGAACCTGTTTTTGTGGCAAACTAGTGGTTTGCATCATGCAGTGTAGCCCCAGTATTTCTGTTCATGAAGTCTTCTACAGAGTTTAGTCTCTGACATATATACATCTGCCTCCTGAAGACTGTTTCTGATCTGTCAAACAGGCATTTGGGGCATTTTCTTCTGTCATCAGCTGTGGAAGCCTTTCCTTGGCCTAGCAGTCCCTTTGCAATTACTGAGCTCACAAGTGTGTTCTTCAGTCTTAATGATATCCCAGACAGTTGATTTAGGTAATCCTAAGGTTTTACCAACATTGCTAAAGGTTTTATTCTTGTTTATCAGCCTCATAATGCCTTCTTTGACTTTCATTGGCAAAGCTCTTATATTGAACAATGGCAACTGCAGACTCCAAAGGGTAGAGGCAAGCCCAGGTATCTTATGGCTGCACTAATGAAGCAATGAAACACACCTGAGTTATCACAAACACCTGTTATCTGCCCCAAACATTATAGTGCCTTGAAATGTGGATACCACATAGATAAAGAGTTGTCATTTCTACATGATGTGATTGAAATGTATGCAAATCCCTTTAAATCAAAGTTTGCAATGTGTACTTTAATCACATTTGAATTGTTTGATTTGTGATTTTAAACCATGGAGCAGAGGGGTAAATCAAGGAAAAGTGTGTCTTTCCAAAACATTAAGAAGGGCACTGATCATTTAAACCTCTGTTGTTGTCATAAATGCTGCAGCTATTCCCTAGAAAATGAGAGGGGTCCGGTAAACATTCTATCCCAGAATGCTTCCTTGAAAGAAGAACAACATATGAAATAAGAAATCATGCTGAATTCCTGAAGTTATCATATTACCCAGGCCATTTGCTCAGCTCTCTCTTTCTAGTTTACTCTTGTTTCAATTGCCTACCAAGTTAACAAGCTCCAGATCAAAGTTACGTTAACAATCTTTTTACACTCTTAACACTGGGCTTTTGAAAGTCTTCATTTATAAGAGAGTTTATTCAGAAAAAAATCTTTTACAGGAGATTGCCAGCCCACCACAGCTTAACCACTGTGCTATGAAGGTCTGTGCCACCCATAGGTTCACCTCCATTTGGCCTTATTACTGGAAATAAAACCTCAAAGGCTATCGTCATGGTTCTCCACTCTGCTGAAGTCTAAGTGGAATTTTAAGAGTTGTACAATCTATCTTTGCATCTGCATTTGGTTCCAGATGGGATGATGGCACTTTGCAGGGTATTGAGAATGCTGGCTTGAACCTCAGGAAGTGTAGGGATGCAGTGCACCTCCTTCTGCATACTAGACCTTGACAGGGCATAATTAAAGTAAAAGGTGTGAGTGAAGTCCTTCCATGTAAAATAGTTCCAAACTTGAAAGGAGAGTGCCTTGCGTGTCACCATTTCAGATGTTAATAAGTGGCAACCTGTATAACTACACATATTTGGTACGAAAAGAGAGAAGGTCCACAATATTAGTTAAGGTCTAGTGAAAGTGAAACTGGGTTGGAGGGTAGCACGTTAGAAGGTGTAAAAATGTTACTGGATAGGTTAGTTAGGTTTCAGGTGCACCCAAGTTTAAGAGGTCATGGCAATTAAAAATCTTAAAACATGAAATTGTGTTTTTGAAAAATATTAACAGTTTGTATTAGATTTATAAAATCAGAGAGTAGACTTTTTTGCTGAGAGAAACCAGGGTGAGAAGTTTTATCATGTAATGTTTTCCAATAATAAACCATTGTGATGGAAATGAGCCTTCAGACATCATAAAGGCTTGGGGCAGCCACCCATATATTATTTCCCAGCTGCAACAGTTTTGTAATATTTGATCAGAGATGTTCACAAGACAGAATCCAAAACATAACTGAATATTTGGAGGTACGATGGCGGTTTTAACGGATGGGGAAGGAAATGATGTCATCTAGCCCGGAACCGGAAGTGATGTCATCAAAGGTACTGGAGTCGGAAGTGACATCATCAGAGGCCCTGGAGCCAGAAGTGACGTCATCAGAGGTGCCAGAACCTGGTGAGATTTTCCAGGAATGGTCTGCAAGAAACTAAGAGAGACAGTCAGCACACTCTGCCACCCCTGGTCTGGTGTAGTATTACAGTTCCCCAGGCCCTTTAGCTGTCTCCTAAACACACGTGTGTGAAACCATGTATATCGATTAGTAAACCATCTTATTTCCAACACTGATCTTTACATATTTTTAACACTTATATTTTAAAACCATTTCTATAGTGTTATTTATCCAGACAATTGTGTAATTGCACCCGTATCTAATTAATTTAATTTAGTTGTAATTTTCCAGCTATGCACTTTATTCGCTAATTATGATTAATTAAACAGCAGGTTAGTATGCTAACTATTTTTTGAATTAGCTAACTGGCTTTGATTTATGTTTGCAGGATGAAAAACACAATTCTACAATTGGAGACAGACAAAAATTAAAAGACAATAGATGAAAGAATCTTGAGCTCAAGTACAGCATGAAAATATCCGTAAGAGTGGGGCTGCTAATAGAACCAATCCACATGTGGCCGATGATAAGCCTGAGGTTAATGCTGATGTTCCTGCACCAACAGTAGCTCTGAAGACTGCCATTGCTAAATTTCATCATTCTAAAGCCCTAGGTGTCCATCAGAGCTCAACTCAGAGACACCATTTAATCAACAGCAAGGATCTTCTTCCGCTACTTGCACCCAGTCACAGCATGTGATAATGTCTGATGATCTCAGTCATGATTACGCAACAGAAATTTGTACCATTGATAGAAATGGACTTTAATTTACTTCTTACTGGTGGCCATTGTTTAATATCTAATAATTATGCTGGGAAAGTAGACTGTAAAATATACTGAAATTCTGATTGATGTATTCACTAGGTTAAAACTAATTACCATGTTTTTGATCAAAACTGTTTGGGGATGAAGCATCTATAAAACACTTTCAGATCGCACATTTAAATATATGGCCAAACAAATTACATTAAACATACAATAAAAAAAGAACACAACAATAAAAGTTAATTAACTTTATAATTAAGATATATGCAGTTACCAACAATTCCAGTTGACAGTGTTACTGTAGAAGAGAAACCTTTGGAGTTCATGGTCAGTTATAACAGACAAAGTCACAGGCAGATACAGTCACAGGTGTAAGACACCTGGTCACTTACTCCTTCCTGGGCATTCTGCAATATAATAAATACTTGCCAAACAGCACAAAAACATGTGTTCATAGTACTTGTCCTGCACTTCTATCTTCAGATGCTTGCACATGACCCTATAAATGTAACTACCACTTCTTGCTGTATGTGTAAGTATAATAAAATGGTGTGTGCATTGTGCAACCTGTGACTACATGATTCATATGCTTCTCTTCCTGTTTCAGGATGCTCTTCTTGTGGTACCTAGAGTTTGGTGCTTGTCTTACACTGTTATTATCAGACTCTCTGTTTTTCCTTTGAGGCTGCAGCTGCGCAGTCATGGATGTTTCATTGTTGACTGCTGGTCTGTTGAGATCTCAGAAGAATTGTCCATGCAGCAGCTTTCTCTTCAGTACATCTATTTTCTCTTGCTCGATGCAGGACTTCAGCTGGTTCTTGATGGTCTGAGCAAAGGCCTCCTTCAGGTAGACCTTCATGTTAGTCTTGGTTTCATTCTGGATTGAGCACTTGTCTTCGCAGCATCATGCATGGTCCCTCACTAACCCAGTGAACTTATTTTTACCTAGTCTGATGCACTCACTTACACCAATGTTGGCTGAGGTGTTAGTGTACTCTGTTTCGACTAGTCCATGCCGATCATCTTGTTTCTTGATGTAAAATTTTTTACCATCAGCCTGATGGTTATGAATGTTTCTGATAGTTAGTAGCTTGGGTGTCTTGTGCTCCCTCCTCTTGATCTCAGATCTTCACCAATCTACTATCCCGAAACTGTAGGCAGCAACTCGAACAGCTAAGTTGTTGATAGTTGTGATCCTGTTTCTGGAGCTCAGCTCAGTTTTTAGTACATGCCAGACCCAACTGTAGTACTCCTTTGCAGTCTTCTCCTTCAACTGGGTGTTGTTGACACCATCTTTCTTTTCTACAACTACGATTTGTACATCTCGCCAGTGTCTAGGTTCCTTATAACCGTCTGGTCACTTGGCTGAATATTTCAGCTTTTCACCAGCCTACCATATTTAAAACTGTGGTGGACAAAATTCAATTTTGATGTCATTACTGAATGTCATAACAGCTGTAAGGGCCTGTTGTAGCTGTGTCTTGTCTGTGGCAAAAACATTTAGGTCATTCATATAAAACAAGTGGCTGAATATTTTTGCTCTCATTGCTTTCAAATCTGAGGCCTTGTCTTTTCAGCATGTTGGTTAGAGGTATCAGTGTTAGTCAGAAGAGCACCAGAGATAGAGAGAGTCCTTGGATAATATCTATCCTGACTTAATTTTTTTCTGTGCTGATGTGGCCCACAGAGTAGTACAACCACATCTTGGTCTTCCATTCTTTCTTTAAGGCTTTCACACACCAAGCAACTGTTTGTCACATTTTATTGATTTCCATAATATTGACTGTCCAAGTATGGGGCAAGCTGTCTAATGCAATCTTGTAATCAATCTTAGCCATACTTAAAAGTCCTCAGATGTTTTTCTAAAATGGTAGCAACTATTTTCTTCAACAGCAGCTGATTTTCAAATCATATCGATACTTTTCCATAACTTTTCTGCTCATCTGAGAAGATTCCATTCTTGAGTCAGTGGTTGTAGATACAGTTTGTCATTGCAGTCACGAGGACCATGTAGAAAGTTTGTCTTTGCCCTTGGACAGAAGGAAGATGATTCCAGATGTCAACAATTAAGGAATACTGCTTGGATCCTTGATGATCTCCTAAAAAGCCTTTGTGAGTTCTTCATGCAGGGGGGAGAAATGTTGGATCCAAAAGTTAGATAGCTTATACATAAGGGTAGTCTGTCAGTTCTGCGATCCAAATTCAAAGAGTTAGGTGCCAAGCTGTGGAGCAGAACTGACAAGGTAATCTTCTCCAAAGTTCTGCCTGTGCCACGTGCCAGTACAGTACAATTTCAACACACATCTTTTTAGTAATATCATAAAGACAAGTTTACAGGGAGATGTTATAGTCATGGGGGACTTTAATTATCCAAATATTAACTGGGATAACCTTGCAGATGGAGGAGCACAAGAGTTTTTAGAATTAATCAGTGACTGTTTTTTAACACAGCATTTTAAAGCACCAACATGGGGTGAAGCCTGTCTAGATTTAGTATTTTGTAATAATCAGGATAGAATTGAGGGTGTAAAGGTGATTGAACAACTAGGGTTATGTCACCATAATGTAATACAATTCTCAGTATTTTGTAAGAGTGCAAATGCAAAGAATAAAATTGTTAAGTTGAACTTTGGTAATGCTAATTTTGAGCAGATGCAACAATGTCTAAGTAGGTTTGACATGTAATGCAGGACAGATACATACCTAAATTTGGAATTAATAGGAAACTAAAAACACTCTACAGTGGATTAATAAAATTAAAAAAAAATAAGTTGCAAAGGAAAAAACTGCTTTATAAGGCATATAAGACTAATGACTGCAAAGTGAATTGTAGAGCATATGAGAACATGAGGGCAACCATTAAGAAGGATATCAGGGAGGCTAAAAGACAGTTGGAGAGGAATATAGCAGATAAGGCGAAAGAAGACCCTAAGAGATTCTTTCAGTATTTTAGTAGCAAAAGAACAGTCAAGGAGGAGGTCAAGCACATTAGAAATAGTAAAGGGGAATTAAAAGATACAGACAATGAAATAGTGGATGCCCTAAACTTACATTTTCCTTAGGTGGTTACAAGTGAGCAAATGGATAACCTCCCAGAGGTAAACACAACTACTAAGGAGGTACTGAGGGATTTGGAAATTTTAGAGGGAGAAGTGCTGCTCAGATTAAATAAGATGAAATCAAACAAATCACCAGAACCGTGTTCTTAAGGATGCTAGTGAGTACATATATAAACCCTTGACACATATTTTTAGGAAGTCACTGTGCACTGGAGAGATTCCGAAGGACTGGAAAATGGCAAATATCATCCCATTATATAAAAAGGGTGACAGGGCAGATCTAAGCAACTATATTCCAGCAAGCCTAACATGCATCACAGGAAAATTAATGGTAAAGTAATTACTAAGGATAAGATTGAGTAACACATGGCAAGGACAGGAGTTATTCTGAAGAGTCAGCATGGGTTCAGAAGAGGGAGGTCATGTTTTACTAACATACTGGAATTCTATTAGGAGGCAACAAAAGGTTACGATCAAAGTGGAGCATATGATATTATTTATCTGGACTTTCAAAAAGCATTTGATAAGGTGCCACATGAGAGGTTGGGCATCAAATTAAAAGAAGTGGGAGTCCAGGGTGATGTTTTTAGAGGGATGCAGAATTGGCTCAGACATAGGAAGCAGAGAGTGATGGTGCGAGGAACCTCATCAGAATTGGCCGATGTTAAGAGTGGTGCTCAACAGGGGTCAATGTTAGGGCCGCTGCCATTTGTGATATATATAAATGATTTAGATAGGAATATAAGTAACAAGCTAGTTAAGTTTGTAGATGATACCAAGATAGGTGGATTAGCAGATCATTTTGAATCCGTTATATCATTACAGAAGGACTGGTATAGCATACAGGCTTGGGTAGATTTGTGGCAGATGAAATTTAATGTCAGTAAATGTAAAGTATTACACATAGGAAGTAAAATGTTAGGTATGAATACACAATGGGCGGTCGGAAAATCGAGAGTACACCTTATGAGAAGGATTTAGGAGTCATAGTGGACTCTAAGCTATCGACTTCCCGACAGTGTTCAGAAGCCAATAAGGCTAACAGAATGTTAGGATATATAGCATGATGTGTGGAGTACAAGTCCAAGGAGGTTATGTTCAACCTTTATAACTGCAAAGACAATTACAAAGTTTTTAACTGACCACAACTTATCAGACCCCTGGAGGTGTCTAAACCCAAACTCAAGAACATATTCCTTCTACTCACCAGTGCATCATTGCTACTCAAAAATGGATTATTTCTTTGTAGATAACAATTTCCTGCCTACAATTAAATCTTGCAAGTACGATGCTATTGTTATTTCCGACCATGCCCATCTGATCTTGGAGCTAAAATCATTATGCTCCACATACTCATCTCACAGATGGTGTCTAAACCCACTTCTGTTAGCAGACGAAAACTGTACAGAATTTATATCAAAACAAATCAGTTTCTTTCTAGACACAAATACATCCTCAGAGGTCTCTGCTGGAATACTCTGGGAAACTCTATTAAGAGGACAGATTATCTCATATCTTTTCCACAGAAATAAATTACAAACCAAGAAGGTATCAGAGCTAACCAGCAAAATTGCTGAATAGATCAAGAACATGCCAGGTGTCCAAGTGAGGCTCTTCATAGGAAAAGGCAGGCTCTGCATTCAGAGCTCAACCTCTTAACAACCAAAGAAACTGAACAACTCATTTTAAGTCAAGACATCATTACTATGAACATGGAGAGAAAGCTAATGAGTTGTTAGCTCAACATATCCACAAACAAGAAGTTCACAATGCAATCCCAGCAATCATCAACACAAACGGAGATACAATCATTGACCATAAAAATATAATGCACACATTTAGAGATTACTATAAATCCTTTTATTCTACTATAATTATGTTGTTAGACTTAAGTGCAGCATTTGACACCATTGACCATTCTATTTTACTGCACAGGCTAGAAAACGATGTTGGGCTTACAGGCCCCATGCTCTCTTGTTTTAGTTCCTATTTATCAAATCGATTCCAATATGTACAGAAATGTGCTGATAGTACTCCATCATTATACACAGAAGTTCAATATGGTGTCCCGCAGGGCTCAGTACTGGGACCTTTACTGTTTTCACTTTACATGCTTCCATTGGGATCTCTTATTAGGAAACATAATGTTAATTTTCACTCATATGCAGATGACACCCAGTTATACCTTTCATTTAAATCAAATGACGTTTCTCCAATGTTGTTTTTAATTAGTTGTGTTAGAGAATTAAAGGAGTGGATGAATGATAACTACTTGTCTTTAAATACAGATAAAACAGAGATGTTAATTGTTGGAGGGAATGACGCTGATTACAGCAATATTTTGTCATCATTTAACTCAGTTGGAATCCCAATTAATTTTACTGAATCAGCCCGCAATCTAGGAGTTATCTTTGATTCTAGCATGTCATTTAAAGCACATATTACAAAGTCGTCCAAAACATGTTTCTTCCATCTTAAAAATGTTAGGAAATTAAGGCTCTTTCTAAATAAACAGGA
Source organism: Polypterus senegalus (assembly GCF_016835505.1). Lineage (NCBI taxonomy): Eukaryota > Metazoa > Chordata > Cladistia > Polypteriformes > Polypteridae > Polypterus > Polypterus senegalus. The sequence goes on from NC_053161.1 coordinate 3,603,227, forward strand.
TTCTGAGAAATTAATTAATGCATTTATCTCTAGTAGGATTGACTACTGCAATGCGGTGTTCAATGGCTGTTCAAACTGTCCTATATACAGCCTCCAGTTAATCCAAAATGCGGCTGTAAGAATTATTACAAGAACAAGAAAATATGAACACATAACTCCAGTTCTTAAATTCTTACACTGGCTCCCGGTTAAGTTTAGGGCAGATTTCAAAATCCTCCTTTTAACATATAAAACATTAAATGGCCAAACTCCGGCTTACTTGTCTGAACTTATCATGACTTACAAACCTGAGCGCACATTAAGATCTCAAGATGCCGGTCTGCTTATGATTCCAAGGATTAATAAAATAACAGTGGGAGGTCGAGCTTTTAGTTACAGTGCCCCTAAACTGTGGAATGGTCTTCCTGCTTCTATAAAAGATGCCCCTTCTGTCCCAGCCTTTAAGTCCCGGCTGAAGACTCACTACTTCAGTTTAGCATATCCTGACTAGAGCTGCTGATTAACTGTACAGACTGCATCTCTGTTGTTAGTCATTAGCACTAAAACATAAGTAACATGATAGTTATAATTGAATACTAACCCATACCTATTCTGTTTCTGTTCTCGGTACTCAAATGTGGCAATTGGTGCCATGGCCCACCTGCCAAGTTGTTTGCCTGCCTATGCTAAAGTCATCCCTGATGGAGGATCACAGGAATCATGGGAAAGAGGGGTCCTTTCATCGGATTGACTGGCCGAGCACTGTTTCAGCCGTGGAATGTCCAAATGGGGGAGGCAGCTTGATGGATGAGGTCTCCAGGATTCTAAAAATATCCAAATCTTATTATGTGATATCATCTACTGTTAAATTCTGCTCCGTACTTCTAAAATTTTTATTTTTATGCTGCATTAAGGATTTGTTCTGTTATGTGTATTGTATTGTATTGACCCCCTTCTTTTGACACCCACTGCACGTCCAATCTACCTGGAAAGGGGTCTCTCTTTGAACTGCCTTTCCCAAGGTTTCTTTCATTTATCCCTACAAGGTTTTTTTTGGGAGTTTTTTCTTGTCTTCTCAGAGAGTCAAGGCTGGGGGGCTGTCAAGAGGCAGGGCCTGTTAAAGCCCATTGCGGCACTTCCTGTGTGATTTTGGGCTATACAAAAATAAACTATTGTATTGTATTGTACTGAGTTTAAAGAAGACAACACACAATCTAATGCATTTCTGGATACATTACAGATGCCACAAATAGATACTCTTAGTGCAGAGGAATTGGATAACCTTTTGGTGCTATCAGAATTACTAGATGCTATAAAGTCACTTCATAGTGGGAAAGCAGCAGGTCCTGATGGCTACCCATTCGAATGTTATAAGAAATTCTCCAATCAGCTAGTATATGAGTGGAAGGTAGCAATGCAGAGAATCCACTCAAACTCCATATGCACAAAGCATACAATTATTCAACTCAAAATTATATATCAAACACATCTGTCTCATTTAAAATTGTCCAAAATGTTTCCAGGGCAAGATCCAACCAGGGATGGGTGCAATCAAAGTACAGCCTAACTGGGCCAAATTAACATTATTCTGGACAAAAATTTGTAAGTGCCTTTCAGACAGCCTTGGTGTCACAATCCCTCCTAATCCATTAACAGCTATGTTTGGTGTTCTTCCAGATGGGCTTAAAGTGGAGAAGGACAAACAAACTGTGTGTGCCTTTACTACACTATTGGCACTTAGACTTACCTTGCTAAACTGTATGAATCCTAACTCTCGTCTTTTAAGTCAGTGGGTAACTGATGTTTTAAATTATTTGAAATTGGAAAAAATCAAATTTTCACTTAGAGGATCTGTGCAGAACTTTTTCAAAACCTGGCAGGATCTGATCAATAACATTTTAGAATAAGCTTTTAAAGGACTGAGGAAGCAGATTCTCATCCCATTTCTTTTTCTTCTCCATTTATCTTTATCCGCTTATTAAACTCATCAATTTATGTATTTTTACAAGCTTGGCCATGCTTTCTTTCTCAGGGGTGGGAGTTGATTTGTTTTCAATCCTATTTTCTGTAAAAATTTTTGTATGGAATGTTATGTGATTACAATAAAATAAATAAAATTTAAAAAAAAATAGAAAGTTGCTCATGGTCTTAGCAAGATGCATCAAGTCTGGTGAGTGTTTCCTGTTCAAACATCAGATGGAGGTAGAGCTGAGACTTTAATCACATTATTATTATTATTATTATTATTATTATTATTATTATTATTATTATTATTATTATTATTATTATTATTATTAATAATAATAATAATTAAGTGATATTTAGAAAACTTTAACTAAAAAGGGAAAAACTGCAGAAAAATCAAAACATTGTAAGGGATGGTCTGGTAGCTTTCACACAATACTCAACATGACTTTGTTATACAAGGTTAGTGAAAAGAAAGTCTGAATGAAAGTGTATTGCAGTGTCAGAGAAAATGTTTAGTGTTTAGGTTTTCCCCATAAATATTTCTCTAAGTTATATACAGTGTGTATTAAGTCTGCTTAGAAAAGTTGTTTCATGTTTTCTGCTAATTAGTTGTAACTGCAATTGTATTAAATGGGCACTTTTCCTGAAGTGTCCCTGCAAGGGCAAGTATTAATAAGAAAACCAGTACAATCTAATGTAAGAATCCTACCTTCAAGGGTCATGTTTATTAGTAACTAGCAAGGACATGAGAAATGAAACTAATCCTGTACTTCTGCAATTTACAAGTGTATTAAAGAAGTGTTATCATAATCTGTAATTCAGTACTGAGTGACTCCAGTTACATGGTAATAAATGTATTCTTGTTATCCTGGACTGACACTTGAGAGGTGTAAGGAGATTGTTGTATACAACAATACAGTCTAGAAGGAGGAGATGGGCTGAGGAAGTGTGGAAACACTAAAGAACAATCAAGTGTGTCAATTCAATAAAAAAACAGCAAACCAGCCCAAACAGTGGAGACATCAATATCAGGGGCCTGAACTACACAGCAGTTTTGGATACCACTGGATGGAAAGAACAGATGATAGCACTCTGTTTGATTGTTAAAGACAAAGTAAAAAATGTTTAACTTATCTATAGTTTGTACAGTGGTGACAGATTAAACTGTGTTTTCTATTCAAAATTAACCTCCATATTGCATATGTAAACTGACTGCCTGTTTCATTCATTATACAATTTTAATTGTAATGAAAAGCCTTCAGGTTTTTGTTTGTTATTTCTTTTACATGGTATATAAAGAACACTTTTGTGTAAGCTGTATATTTAATATGATTAATCAGACTGTCTTTGTATTGTTTGAACGAGATGAATACCAGATCCTACTTTTGCAGATATTCATGCAGGAAAAAGGAAAAATGTAAAGGGTTAACAGACTTTTTCTAAGCCTTATATATGTAAATATTTGTACAATGGATCTGCTCTTGGAAAGAACTTTTAGGGTGGGAAAAGTGCACCATAAATAACATGTAACATAACATTCTTAGACCTGCTTAATCCAATTAAGGTCTGTGGGAAAAATTATTATTATTATTATTGCTATATGGATTCCGGCCTCCAAGCCTATTTTCAACCAAGCGGGTTCCGATAATGGATAGAAGGTTATTATTGTAGGATGTCATTGAAATGATAATTACAGTTAAAATTAGAAAGCACTGTGTCAATATTAGGTTTCTGTTAGTTATTGTTCTGACCTTTATGTTATTTTTATCCTTCATTATTTATATTTAGAGCTCAGTCTTATTGGGACATAGTGTTCAAGGAGTAGCATGATCGCCTTGCTTTTTTCCTTTCCTTCCCTTGGGTTTGCAAGTAACTTTCTGCATTGTAGCTTTCCACATGTAATTTTTAGAAGATCTTAGCCTTTCATTAAGTATTATTATCATTATTATTATTATTAAGGTGATAGTTAGAAAGCTTACAGTAGAAAGAAAAAAGGAAAAAACAAACAAAGAAAAAAAGTTTTATAAAAGGATGGCAAGGTTTTGCTTTGTCTCCTGAAAATGGAGGTTAATGATCTGCTATTCAAAAAAGTTCAGTGAACTTGAATTTACCAGTCATACCATTCATCTAGAAAATGGCTCTAATTTGTCACAGTCACAGGTTTTTTGAAGTTATTTGACAACTACATGAGCATATTGAATAATAACAGCTTGGTCCAAATTCCCAGGAAATGTGACAAAGGCAAATTATCAGAAAGTATAGTCAAAAACAACAGTAAAGTAGGCAGCAGTGAAGAAGTTATTTCAGCAGCATCACTTGGATCTATGGACACCCTTTAAATGAAAGAATTACATGTGCTGTTCAGTGAAAGATTTACAAAGCTTGCTGTTCTTTCAACTGAACATCAAATTGCTCCTTTTATTGATTTCAATGAGATTTTCAAAGAAGTGAATTTCGATTGCGGTTATTAGTTTGTAAAATTACCTTGATTATATTATTTGTGCTGTCAAGCAGCCTTCTAGTCATTTTTATTCATTATAGGGCAATCCTGGCAGGACTGGGCAGAAGGCCATTAACTGACCTTGGTTCATATACCACTCTATTGAGTAGCACCTTCTGACAAACACTTACATTCAATCATAACAGGGCAATTTGGAGATAGAATTTAATCCTTCTTTTCTTTTGAATGTGTGTGAAGACAAAATACAAAGACAGAGTGGGAAGTGAAACCAAGTTCTTCAGATTATGAAGCAAACATGCTGAGAATCACCTCTCCATTTACTTGATCTGTTTATTTTAGTAGCAGGTTTTGGAATGGCAACAACCTTGGGTGCACAGCAAGAACTAACTCTAGATAGAATGCAAGTACACTGCAGGTCACAATCATGTAAAAAGAAGAGTTAATTTAAAGCCAACCTAGAGTCAAACAGAGCATTGGAGGAAACCTACATGATCATAGGGAAAAAAAAGGAATATTTCAAACAGACAGCTACTGGATGCAATGGGGTTTACAATTATAATAAAAAATGATGACAAATAAACTCAATTAAGGACTACAGAAAATGGCCAAACAAATGACAAACTTACCTTGTTGAAAATTGAAATTTGCTTTGTTGCTGTTCTTTTGCCTCTGTCTCACTTTATTGTAGTGTATTGGTAATATAAAGAATTTGTGGCAATTGTCTGTACAATGTCTTTGAAGGATGAGTTTGAACTGGTTAAGTTAACCAAAAGCTGACAGTAAGCATATGTACTAAGAAATATGCTGGAGATTCTGGGACTTTGTAAATCCTGAGTTGTTACTGAGCATTTTCACTATATGGTTTAATGGTGTTTTCTGTGTGTTGCTGCTTCTGACTGTGATGCCCTGGATTGCTTGCATCCTTGGCATTTCTTTGAACCAGGGACATTAATAGTCATTATTGGGTTGGACTTGTGCAATGAGGACAGAGAACAAGGAGACTAGCACGAAAAAAGTACTAAGTACAGTTGATTCATATAGTGTTGAAATAAATAAAGTGCTGCAGAGTATAAAGTTCTCGATTAAATAAGTTATAAAAATCATTGAATTTATGAAGTTAAAAACCCAAAATAAATAGGTTCTTAAATAAGCTAAAATCCAAGAATGAAACAGTCCAACATCAGGTTCCTAACATGTCTCCTTCCTCATCTCCCCCACCCTCCTTTGGGGTCTTTGAGACATCAGAAACTGACGTCTCTATCTCTGGCTTCCATCTCCCAGCCATGTCAGTTGGTCATTGCTGGGATCTTCAGGGTCAGCACTGTATTGTTATGCTACCTGCCTTTGGTCCAGCAGCAACACTGGAACTCTTGATTGCTCCTGCAACTCTGTATTGTTCAGCAGGAGCAACCCACCTATGGAGTGCTGATTCTCCTTGCTCCCTTGCAGGTCCACCAACTGCCCTGAGTCCTGTCCATTATGCTGGCTCACTTTCTTTCTTTCTTTCTTTCTTTCTTTCTTTCTTTGTTTTTTTTTAAATTACTGATCTACTCTGACTGCTTTATACATTTGTGGGTGCAGGTGCCTCGTTTAGTCAAAGATGAACAGCTGAAATGATCTCACTTGCAGGCTTACAAGCAATTCAGCTCTTTGCCACTTGAACACCTGAGTCAAGTCAAGTCAAGTTGGACAGCATGCACTCGTACAGTGCGTTGCCGCACCCACTACACGGCGAAACAACTCGGGATCCCGGTTTGCAACCCCCTAGACAGACACGCGGTTCAGTCCCACCAACCGGAAATGACTCTCTATCTGCCACAGTCAGATGTTAAGTGGGCGACCCCTTGGCCTGGTCCAGCCAATCGGGTCCCCAACAATGAGGACCTTACGAGCCTGATCACCCTTGGAGAAACGCGCCACATTGCCATAGTGCTGTAACTGATGCTCCCTCACAATGCAGGTAATGTGCCATGAGCAAACCACTCATTCGACACAAAGTCAAACCGAAGGTACCCAAGGATTTTCCGGAAAGACACAGTATCAAAGGAGTCCAGTCTCAGGTCACTGGATAGTGTCCATGTCTCGCAACCATATAGCAAGACAGGAAGCACCAGGACTCTAAAGACGTGGATCTTTGTCCTTTTGCATAGATATTGGGAGAGCCACACACCCCTTTCCAGCGACCTCATGACCCCCCATGCTCTCCCAATCTGTCTACTGACTTCAAAGGAAATGTCACCAGAGACATCAATATCACTGCCAAGGTAAGTATACCTCTCAACAAGGTCAGCACTCTCTTCGCAAACAGACACACTGCTGATGGCTGTGCCCAAGAGGTCATTAAAGGCCTGGATCTTGGTTTTTATCCAGGACACTAGATTAGTGAATCTTTCTTCACCAACAGATGCCCCACAGCCGCTGGACCCCACATCCTTGCCCAACACCCAGTCCTACAAGCATTGAACAGAGTAGGAGCAAGAACAAAGAATCAACTAGGAAAAATGCAGAGGTCCTGCCGCCACCCTGCACAGCACTCACAGTACCAGTGTACAGGCCAGCCATGACATCCAGCAACCTCAAGGGGATCCCGCTATCCCTCAGGTTGTCCCACAGGGCAACTCAATCAACTGAGTCAAACGCTTTGTGAAAATCGACAAAGGCTGCAAAAAAACTCTGCTGATATTCACGTATGCGCTCCATGAGAACCCTGAGTGCCAGGATGTGGTCGATGGTATACTTCTTAGGCGTAAAGTCAGACTGTTCCAATTGCTGGTAGGTGAGCAAGTGATCACGGATCCTATTGAGGACGATCCTAGCAAGGACCTTACCCAGCACCGAGAGCAGTGTTATCCCCCTGTAGTTGCTGCAATCCAGGTGATCACCCTTCCCTTTCCAGATAGGGACAACAAGTTGGGATGATGCCAGTCTCCCAAATGGATGCAAAGATGGCTTGCAATGCTAGGAGGACAGCCTTACCACCAGCCTGGAGAAGTTCACCCTGGATACCACAGATCCCTGCAGCCTTCCAGCTGGTTCACCACCTGTGCAATCTCAGTGAGATTGGGTCATTCACAGCTAATTGGAGGATCAGCCTCAAGAACTGTGGACCCAGAGATATCCAAAATCCTAGCCGGAGGATCAGCGTTGAAAAACTGCTCAAAGTAGCCAGCCCAATGAATCACAACTGCAGTATCATCCATAAGGACCATTCCATCAGCCGTCCTGACTGTGACTCTCCGAGGAACAGATTCAGATGTGCATAATGCTTCAATTCCTCTGTAAGCAGGGCGTGGGTCACTAGACCACAGATGGTGTGTCCCGTGCTCACAGATTCCTCTAACAAATGCCTCTTTATCTGTCCTCAGAGCCATCGCAGCCATCCTTCTCAGCTCCCGGTATAGACCAGAGTTGCCATTGAGCCATGCGCTGTGACTCCTTTCGATGATATCCAGGGTGCCCTGCGAGATGAAACACCTCTTTCTGGGAACACCGGTAACACCAACATAACCCTCAGCAACTTTCAGGGCCTTGTCACGTAAGGTCTCCCACATCACATTAGGATCAGGTCTGAGTCTCATAATATGCTCGTTGAAGCCAATCCGCTACAGCAACAGCTACTCCCCAAGTATGACAGCCATCAGACCGACCAGACCAATAAAAGGTGTATCCAGCTACAAAGATCTGGCCAGTCCCCGGTCTGCACACCTCAGAGAACTGCAGCAACGCCTCAGTACCACACTATTTACGATCTCCAACAGGCCTGACCCTATTGGCTCTCCAACAGTTTAGACTCTTCCAGGGATGGGGCTCCTGAGGGCTTTCCCCCATCTTCTTCATGATGCACGCAGCCTTCCTATGGGCGGCTTCTGCAGAGCTACTCCTGTGGAGAGCAAAAAGGAGTCCTTTCTGTAGTCTCAGAGCTTTGTGAATTTTTTTTTATGGTGGCTGAAGTGCCAATCCTGCCACCAATCCCCATCATTTCCCTGTAAGTTGGAGGACCACTTGCAGTTTAATGTCATACCCATACACCTGAGGATAAATGATTTATTAGCGGTGTGCACCACTACATCAACAAGCCTGAGCCACACTGTTTTCACTAGTAAAATTCTTCACTGCCACGTCACCCCATTGACTAAGTTTACAAACACCATGCTTTACAAATGTGGAGACTGAGAAGACTTGGGGCCACCATATGCCCCACAGCTCGGGGCACCTCTGTGTTGCAGGAAGGACTCCATCTGGCGGCATGAGGGTGTTGGCCGGGATAAACTGCCAGCCACCTCTCACAGTATACATACATACTAGCTGTAGCCCGTGGCTTCACCCACATAGTAACAAAACAGGACAAACTTTAAAAATCAAAAGACGTTGGCACTATATCTGATTGTGTTCAGCTCTGACAGGAAAGTGTTCCCTGCATGGGGAGAAAAGCACATGGCCATGATATCTCTGGCAATCAGCAGCTAATCTCTAAAACACATGGAGCTCTGATCTCTCTCTCAAAAATGTCAAAATTTACTCCTTAACAAACTGTAGATGATAATGTCTGTTGAACAAACAGGTATCGCCAGCTAAGCGGAGGCAAGGTGCAGTTGAACACGTGGCGAGACGTAGACTAACTCGAACAGAGGCTGGTGAGTGAATGAGTGAATGTTCTCAGCCCTAGCGAACTATGGTACTTTGTGCAATGAGAGAAGTCGCAAAATCAACCAGAAAGTTCAAGCAAATTATAGAAAACAACCAGATCTAAATCCTTTAAGTAATTCTCTCGTGAAAAGAGGACAGATATAAAGCAGACATACAGACAGAATATGCTTGGACCACGAAATTTTTAAAACCTTTTCTTAACGAGCACCTATGGGCCAAGGGTAACCTACATTCCAAATTTCAAGACCCAAGTCCTCATGGTTCGGGAGATTTCGTGATGAGTGAGTCAGTGTATTGGCTTTTATATATATATAGATAACTGTAGGTCTAGAAAAATAGAATCAGTTCATTTATGTTTTAAGAAGTGATGTCCACTAAATGCTATCCCCACAATAAAACATCAGTCTGGAAAATGAATACAGATCCCTGCACCACCATTGTAAAAATGCAGGATGATAAAGAGCAAGGTCTATCCTGATAACATCATGTACAAAGCAGAAATCAACAAAGCATGGGATGCTAGTCGCACTCGATTAGACACTTGGTTTCTGGTTTGGGTACACACGAATATGTTTGCTGACAGTGACATTGTCAGAACAGTTTTTAATGTAGCAGAGTACAATTGATGTATACACTGTATACACTAAGTCCTGATCCTCAAAAATGTCCCAGTAGTCCCTTCAAAGCAATCCTGAAGCTGCAAAGATGCTCCTTCTGGCCATGTTTTAACAGTCTTTGTGGTGATTTGGGCTTTCCTTCTTAGGGGAATGTATGCGGGAGTGAAAAGTATAGATAAATTATCTGACTGTTTTGTCCTATAACAATTATTGATATTTGAGTAAGCCTTGTCCAGTGTGATTTTCCCCTGGTTGCACAACTGACGTGTTGATGAAATTTAGGGAGAACTACTTTTAAGTCTGTGTGGTTGAAATCACCAGCTATAATATGAAAAGCTTTGGTTTTTTGCTGCAAATTAATGATATTGAGGAAGTAACCTAGAGCTCTGTCAGAATGTAAACAGTTGTAACTATGACAACAGTAAACTCCAAAGGTAAGTAAAAGGGCCTGCATGTGATTGTCAGATACTCCAAATCAAGAAAGCAGTGATTGCCTATGATGTTCATGCCGGAACACCAGCTGTTATGTACATAAATACAAAGTCTCTCACTTTTACTTTTGGCAATTTTTGCTTCTATCCCAACAGAATGCTGTATGCGCTGTTAGCTCAGTGGCTGTGTCTGGTATAGGTGAATTTAGCCATGTCTCTGTGAATAGTAAAATGCAGCAGTCACAAGTTTGATCTCGGAGTTATATGTGATGGATCTTGCATTGGCAAGAAAAATGCTTGGAAGTGGTCATTTATGCGGATGTTTCCTTAGCTTTACTAAAAAAGGCCAGACTGACATCCATGCTTTTGCTTCTTGCATCTTCTTCACCTTCGTTGATTACCTAAGCCAACAACAATCCATGGAAAACCAGGTGTCCTTTGTAAATATCCAAAGTGTGGATGCTAGGGGTCACTGTTGCCCCTTTTGACCCCAACAGGCAGACACAGGACACAGGCTAAAAACACCAAGAAGTTATTTAATTTCTTTATTTAATTTAATTTTATTTAATTTCATCCTTTTTTTTCTTTAATGTGTCCACAAACACCACAGCCACAAATAAACAGGCAAGTAATTATTAAATATCACAATACGATTCTCTTTTTCCTCCACCCCACCTCTCAGCAAGCTCTGTCTTCCATCTCCCAACTCCGGCTCCCTGCTGGGTCCCCAACAGTCCTTTAAATTTAAATAGTCCTTGACCCAGAAGTGCTTCCGTTCTTCTGATCACGTGACTTGTCCGCACTTCCGGGTTAGATGGAAAACTCAAGTTTCTTCTTCAGCGCAGAAGTACTTCAGGGCTTCTGTCCTTGTGATTTGATTGTACTTCCAAGCTATATAGAAAATAGAGGTCCTTATATGTTTCTGCAGTGTTCTCTGGCGGCACCCACAGAACCCAGTAGGGTTGCAATACAAAGTCCATAATGCCCTGCAGGAGACTGGGGCACCATCTATCATTTTGGGGGAAGCAGGGTCTCAAATTAGTTGCCTTCCCCCATCCTTCCACTCTTGGGGTGTCCCAGCCAGGTCGGACCATCAGCCGTCCCTTACACCTTGCTATTTCCCCCTGGGATGTTGCATGAGTGCAAAAATTCGCCTGTAACAGCCTTGTTTTCCTGAAGTCCAGATTTATTAGATCTAGATGACTATACTTGAGATTCACCAGGCTGAAATTAATAGTGACAAAAATACATATAAATAAAAACATGCATAATAAGCACTGAAAGGGAGAGTGTAGAGTCAATGTCTCTGCGTGCACCACTATTGGAGCTGCTATGTCTTTAGGTGTGAAAGAAATGAATGCAAAAACACTGAGAACATTCAAAATCCATATTAGGAAGATAACCCAAGATTGCAAAACTTTAAAGCAACAGCGCTAATCACTAGCCCACAGTGCTGAACATTATTACTAAAATAAATGAATATTTAAAACAGGTGTACTTCTGTAAAATGTGTGTGCTTGGGAAGGTAACATTCAGAAAACCTCATATGGTAAATTGTTCTTGCTGAACCAGGACGGTCTAGCTTTGCACAGACACATTCTATGGATAATACAGCATTGCTATGTTTATATTTGTTTTTCTTGTTCATAATCTTTACTTTCAAACTCAGATAAGTTTCTTGTGTTGTGTCATACGGCCTTCCTGTAGGTCTTGTTTCCCAGGGTAAGTGAGTAAAGCAATGTGGTGCAGTGGTTAAGGCTTTGGACTTCAAGCCCTGTGGTTGTGGGCTCAGATCCTGCTACTAACACTGTGTGACCATGAGCATGTCACTTCACCTCTTTGTGCACCAATTGGAGAAGCAAAAGAAATGTAAACAATTGTATCTCAAATATTGTAAGTCCCCTTGGATAAAGGTGACATCCAAATAAGTAAATGTAAATATTTCTACTACAGGAACATCTCTCTGAATCTTCCACCCAGATGAATAGTGAATAAATTCTTGGAAAACTCAGTTTCCAGTAGAGGGCCCTCCTGAAATTTTTCTGTAAAACCTAAAGCAGCTCTAGAGGCACAAGGAGCACTAGACTAGCTTCTGGCAAACTTCTTTTTCAAATGCACGCCTACAGTAATGAATAGTGCTCTGAGAATTTCCATTAAAAAGCAATTAGGAAGTCCAAGGAGACTCCTGATCTGACGCAGGTTCTGCTTGAAGTCTCGTTTCCACAGCAACAGGGAATGAGAATATAATATGTGTTGAGTACACGTTGGAGCCGTATGTGCAGCTTAGGGCAGGGTGGAGGTAATCTGATGATGGGAATGGTTCTCTCCATGGACCCACCTGTCTAAACCCGCCCAGAATCTTCAAACAGCAAAAGCCCAGATTACCAGAAAAATAAATGCAGACAGGAAAAAACTGGAGGGGCTGACAAAGCAGTGCGTGGGCAGTGACAAGGTGTTGAGAAGAAGAGAAGGAGAGGGTCTCTTTAGCAGATGGCTCTCCAGCCTGGTGGCAGAGAATATGGATATCAGTTTTAGACTCTCCAAAGAACTCATAGTTTCATTTGGCCCAGAGAGCTGAGCTACTTCTGTTCTTTATAGCATTGGTGGAAGGTTTATAATGTGTACAGTTTAGAGCACCCGCTGACTGCAGCATGTTGCCACACCGACCACATGACAAACCACGGATTGAGATCCAAGTGCAGCCGTGCAATGGGTGACACCTCAGCACCACACTGGAACAGTGCGAGGACAGTACAGTCTAATTCTTACTTGCATATCTAACCAACACATAACATTTCATCACTCTCTAATGCCATGATAAAAAAATAATGTATTACTTCATTCTATTAAATAGATCAGGCAGGACTTATGAAGTTATTTGACAGCTTCAGTAGTTTTTGCCATTCATGACAAGTTGGCTTTTGAATGTTTCAGTGAGTACAGGGGGTTTTAGGTTTCTCATTTGGGGGGGCTTGGGAGTCCCCATAAGAATAGTTCATCCATTTTGATTATTCTCTTGATGCAGCTCATGGTTCTGGTGCCGGAATGTATTCTTGCAGCATCAGAAACAACACAGGAACTAACCTTGGACGAGACTGCTAATTAAGAAGAATCCATTTATTCATTTGTTCATTGTCTCCATCCTCTTTATCCACTTCAGCTTTAGCGGACCAAATCCTATTCTGTCCACACTGAGTGCAAGACAGGACAACAGCTCTAGACAGAATGACCCTTAATGACAGTGTTTATGAAAAATGATGCAACATGAGCTCTTAGCTTTGTAATAACCTCTTTTTCTGATTTTTGTAAAAGGCAGCATTGTGACACAGTGACTACTGCTGCTGCCTCGTACAGTCACTGTTTGTATTCACTTGTTTGCACTCCTTGTGTCTGCTTCTGTTTTTCTTTTTTCATCAGACATTTGAAATAACATAAAATGAGGTTAATTTTATGTCTGTAACTGGCCCTAAATTAATAACTCTTAAGCTGTAAGCGTGCCCAGCAATGGACTGGCACACCATTTTGAGCTGATTCCTGCTTAGCATCAAATGTTGGAGTAGACTCTGGCTCTCTCAGTCCTGAAGCTGAAACAAGTCAGTCTGAGGACACATGAAGATTTTTGACAGAAATGAATATTCATTAAATATGCTCACCACTGATACATTTTAAGCTTTGGTGTAATTATATGAATTAAAAATACTGTATAAGAAAACATGAAAATACAAAGCCCATCTGTGCATTGGTCTATGGGGGGGTCACATCCTCATTAGAGATATTTAGATAAAAGGATGAGTGAATCTGATGAGCCAGGTATACCCAAGGATAATTAGTGAATTAATAAATAATAACAGCCATAACCTCCGTATAAGTCACGCATGTTAATAAAAACTGAAAAACAGGAAAGATTGACTTTAAGGGAGGTGCGCTGTGGCAACACAACTGCTCAGATTACTTTTCAGGCAATAATTAATGAGACTAGGGTTTTCCAGTGCCTGGAACGGCTCTTAAGGATGCACATATGTATTTGTAGAATTGGAAATTTGACATCTGCTTGTGTTTACCTAATAAAGGGTAGTAACAGGGCACCAAGTGTTTCTCATATGTACACATAATCTCTAAAATACGCCAAATGGTTGAATGGCCATCTTAACCTGCATGGTGTCTGATATGATTACTTATCAGTATATTGCACCTTTAGGGCATCACCAAAGGAAACTGATCCTTGCTGTTCAGCATCTTTATCACTTGCACATACATTTCTGCCCCAGCAATTTAATGCTGTTTGTCAGCTATCTATAAATATCTTTTTTAAATGCCTATACCTATGTGTATCTTATATGAAATGGAGTGATCCCTTAATTTTTGCTGCCTTAAGCCCAATGCCACAGGAACAGGCACAAGTCTTGGTGATCTTAAATATTTAAATTAGTTTGGAAACCCACTAAAGGCTCAGCATTGAAGTTAATAAAATGCACAAGCATAATCTTTTTAAGAATATCTTAAATGACATATAAACATATCTTTCACTTGATATTATTAAAATGTGTCTGAGATAGAGTGGTGTGGTGTCCAGAGTTGGTTCCAATATTGAGCTCATTGATGCCAGTATAAACACCAGTGCCCTGCAACAAAAAAATGGATTAAGTGGGTTTGAGAACATCAGGATATGATTATGTAATTGTATTTTATCTGTGAACTTGTTACAACGATCTGAGCCTACACTGAATGAAGAGCACTATCCACAGTGGCGTATCTAGAGGGGGCGGAGGAGGCGGTCCGCCCCAGGCGGCACATTTTTGGGGGTGGCATTATTGGCCACAAGGCTCAGTACAATTCATGTGTAAGCAACAGGGTTTGGAAAAATATCACTCATGTATGAAAAAAGTCAAATTCTCTGATTTCTAACCACAAATGCTTGAAAAATAATGTTCAGACTGTCCTTCTGCATCAGTTGAAATGTATAAGGCAATGACAAAAATAAACATAAACGTTACACCGATAATAATTTCTAGAAAGATAAACAACTAATTTACAATTTATAATTTCGTTTCGTTATTAATCCGAATGCGTTCTTGCTCTGTGCAGAAAACATCCCCACCTATTGCTTTGGTTCTGGTTTTCGTAGCGTAATTATATTAAACTAATAATTTGAACATGGCTTATCAGTGCATCTATACTATATTCTTATCTAGTTGATGCTTATAAATGCATATAAAAAAATATTGCTGTTTCTTTATATATGAATAAATCTATGCAAAATGTATCTTAATTTTTCTCTATACGTCATTTTAATTTTCTATTTAAATAGTTTAACATATTCAGATATGTTGGAGGGTGGCAAATTGAAGCCCCACTCTGCCCCACCCCGAGCGGCACAAACTCAAGCTACGCCACTGACTATCCATTTACTGATTTGCTGCATGTTTTTGGATTTACTGTACAAACTGGTTATATAGCAAATGTAAACTGCCTTTGTGTGTGTGTGTGTGTGTTTGTATGCATGAGAGTCCTCTGTGATCATCTGTGAGTCCAGTTCCTGCTTTAAACCCAGTGCTGCTACAATATGCTTCTGCTTGCCTTAACATATATTGTAGGAAGGGGTTTGATGATGGATGGTTTCAGGTGATATAAAAGTAAATACAATTAAAAAGTTACATTTATCACTGTAGATTCAACCTGGCTCTACAATGTTGTGATCCTGTAATGGTGCTTGTGTTTTTTCATAGCTACTATGACATTTAAAAAGACACAGTATCTATATTCATAAATGAAGCCGGGAAGAGGAATATAAAGGAAATCCTTCACAATTGTTCCAGTACTTACAAATTAGACACTTTGCTAAACTGAACTGTCCCCTTTTTTCCTCCCACCCATTTCTATTGCAGAAGAAATATTGTTCAGTTATCAGGTTGTTATCAAGCACATTTATCTTGTTTAGAGTTGTCCAAAATGTATCCAGGGCAAGATTCAAACTGTGAACATTGCAATCAAGCTCCAGCCTCACTGGACCACATGTTTTGGGCCTGTACCAAATTAACAACATTTTGGACCAAAATCTTTGAATGCCTATCAGACAGCCTTGGTGTCACAGTACCTCCTAATCCACTAACAGCTGTGTTTGGTGTACTTCCAGATGGGCTTAAAGTGGTGAAGGACAAACATATTGCAATTGCCTTTCATTTCACTATTAGCATGTAGACTAAGATAGATAGATAGATAGATAGATACTTTATTAATCCCAAGGGGAAATTCACAGCAGTATACTGATACAAAAAAACAATATTAAATTAAATAGTAATAAAAATGAAAAAAATAAAAATAAAAAAGCAGACAATAACTTTGAGTAATGTTAGCATTTACTCCCCCGGGTGGAATTTAAGAGTCGCATAGTGCGGAGGAGGAACGATCTCCTCTGTCACTGAAGCTACTCCTCTGCCTGGAAATGACAATGTTCAGTGGATGCAGTGGATTCTTCATGATTGACAGTAGTTTGCTTAATGCCCGTCGCTCTGCCACAGATGTTAAACTGTCCAACTTTACTCCTACAATAGAGCCTGCCTTCTTAACAAGTTTGTCCAGGCGTCTTTCATCTTTATGCTGCCTCCCCAGCACACAACCGCGTAGAAGAGGGCATTCGCCACAACCGTCTAGTAGAACATCTTCAGCATCTTATTGCAGATGTTATAGAATGCCATACTTCTCAGAAAGTATAGTCGGCTCTGACCTTTCTTACATAGAGCGTCAGTATTGGCATATCTTATCTTGCTCAACTGGAAGAATTCCACCCCACCTCTTTTAAGTCAGTGGTTAACTGATGGTATATACTATTTGAAATTGGGAAAAATCTAATTCTCATTTAGGGCATCTGTTCAAAACTTTTTTAAAAAATACCAGGATCTAATCAATAATGTTTTAGAATAAGATTCAATGTTGGGAAAAAGGATACTCTTCCTTCCTTGCTGCTTTTAAAGATTTGCTGTTGTTGATGCTTCAAATAAAAATCAATAAAAAATATTTAATTAAAAAAGTTTCCTTTATCACTGTATATTCAACCTGGCTCTACTATGTCGTGATCATGTAATGGATCTTGCGCTAATTCCACTATACTGTGATATTTAAAAACAGTATCTACATTCAACAACAGGGAAGCAAAGCAAATCCTTCATTTTTATTGGACTACCTAACAGAATGAACAATTAACTTAACCTGCACACATATACAAGAGGAAATCAAAATGTAAATCACCTGCGCAATACCATTCCAAAGGTGAAGTATGGAGGGGGCAACATCATGCTGTGAGGTTCTTTTTCCCAGTCGGGACTGGGAGAGAGACTAGAAAGTGTTGGGGGAAAGCCGAATGGAGTATAGTACAGAGATATTCTTAATGAAAACCTACTCCAGAATGTTGTGTCTCTGGACAAAGTTTTATTGTTCAATAGGACAATGACCCTCAGCACACAGCAAAGACAACATAGTGGCTTAGGGTCAAATCTATGAAAGGTTTGAATGGCCCAGCCAGAGGCCAGTCATCTCTGGAGAGGCTTGAAAATAGCTGTCCATTGATGATTTTCATCCAACTTGACAAAGTCTGACAGGATCTGCCAAGAAGAATGGCAGAAAATCCTCAAATCCAGGTGTGCAAAGCCCAATAATTCTCCAGGCTGTAATCACTACCAAAAGGGCTTCATTTATAAATTAAGTCTAAGAATAATTGTGTCAATGTGATACTTCAGGTTTTTTTTATTCTTAATAAATTAGCAAAAATTACTAAAATGCTCTTTTAATTTGCCATTCTGGGTTTTTGAGCACATGGCTGCAACATTGAAAAATGTGAAGAGAGTGAAGAATTCTGAAGACTTTCTAAAAGCACTGTAAATTGGGAAAAATGATCCACATTACTTTTGACAGAAAATGTTATAATTTGCCTGGTTCAATTAACTGAAATGAGGACAACAGCTCCCAATAGCTAGGTTTCATGCCTCCAGTAGACCTAGAATCTAGAATCTTCCTGGTCCCAGCTCGACAATCAAGCCTAATGACCTGAACAGGCAAACAAGGAACCAAGAATGAAAAACACAGTAAAACTTTACAAAGGTAGATGGAAACAGTGGAAACTCCAGTGTCAAATAAAAGAAACAATAATCTGTGAAGTTGTAATATTTATTAAGCATAAAAAGCAGAAGAACTCAAAATCGTAAGCAAAATGGCACAACTAAAGGCAAATAAATGCAGGCTGTGATCCAACAAATGCCAAATCAAAAAGAGCACTTAGAAAAGATTAAATTAAAGATTTGAAGGAGAGATGAGTAGTATGAGAAGTTTTCACTAATGTCAGTGCTAGCACTAATGCTAACTAATTGCTACACAAAAATCAAAATGAAATTAAAAAATAAAATACAGAAATGGAGAACATTAAACAGTTTTTAAACATAAATTATAAAATACAGCAAAATAAATGAATAAAGGTACTTGAGACAAGGATGAGACTATAACATAACAGAAAGTTGAATTGAAAAGGAGCTGCATGGGTGGCCTAGGTTATGTTACCTAAGTGGAGCGGATTAAAGGATCTCTGGCTGAAGAACAGAGTACAGTACAGAGCCAGTCAGCCTTCAGATGGAGTGCGTGGGAGAGTCTCTCAGGTGATTATGAAATCAGTTGACCACCACGTGACTATTCTAAAGTGTGGGAGGCAGATGAACATAAAGGAAAAACATTTGTTGGAAGTTGTCCCTCATCTAGCCCACTGAGCTAGCCCTGCTGTGAACCTTTATTTTATTTTACTTCAAATAGATGTTTATTTCAGGCCACATTCAGCTTTATTTGGTGCATGTAAAAAGGACACGTGAATTCTTGTTTGTGAGTGCAACATTAAATTAAAAAGAATTAATAGTAGGTATCTGCAGCAACAAAGAACAGAGAAAATGCACAATATAAAGTATACAATAGTCAAGCCATTGCTATAGATTATACAAACAAAGCAAACATTTAGCAATGAACCAAAAAGTATTGTTCCTTCACCTTTAATGGCCGACCAACCAAATTACCAGAAATTCAAAATGTGAACAGGAAAAGTAAGACATGGGTCCATCTTGACCAATGTCAATCAAATAATAATAATGATAATTAGATTTATATGCTGTTTTTCTAAATATTCAGAGTGCCTTATATAGATAGTGGGGTACCACTTCACCCACCACAAAATTGCAGCATCAACCTGATTTATGTAATGGCAGACATTCTTGCGCCATTATGTTCAACACACAGCCATTAGGTGGTGAAGGGTGAAAGAGATCATCAGTAAGGGTCAGGGGATCATTAGGGACCAGAATGATCAGGCTGTAGTGGAAAATTTATCCAAGAAAACTGAAAACAGTCTACACGTTTTGAAAAATGCCCAGGGAATCTTTGATGACCACAGAGAGTCACAGCCTCAGTTTGAAGTTTGAACTCAAGGAAAGTGTCATTTTTCACAGCACAGTGACCCTGTTACTGTACAGTAGCTTTGAGATCCACAAACAGACCACATGATAAGCACCCACTGATTGCCAACACCAACATCTCTTCCAGCAGCATCCCAGGTTTTTGCTGGTTGCTCACCCATCCAAGGGCCAACTGGGCCCAGACATGCTTACCTTCAGGTGGATAACCCATTCTACACGTGTTATGTTTATCTTTCCTCAAAGATCCAAGAGGCTGTAAATTCAGAGGAAATCTATCCATTGGTCTTTTTAGTTACTGGTAGGCTTTTCATCTTGGTTATATGTATTGTCTTGTTTATCAAAAAGAAAATTATTTTTTTCAAAGGTCACCTCTCCTTTCATGTTTAAAGATTGTGTATTCCAGCTGAATAAGTGTAAAAAGCTGTAGCTCCCGATACCCACCTAATGGTACCTGCATGTCTATGTTCTTTGCAGTCTTGTCTGTGGCCCAGAAGATCATACCTCGAGTGTATTAAAGTCTGCTAAGCAGCACATACTTTTTATTTTTTATTATACGTAAGACACAAAAGAAAATAAAACTAAACAAAGTTAGTGTAGTGCATATCCTTCCATCAATTTTCTTAACTTGCATATCCCAGCAAAGATGACATCTGTCCCTGGAGTATATTTACACACACCAAGCCAATCAGAACTGACACTTAACTTATTGTTGAATACCCAGAAATGTCAAAAGAGAATGTGGTGATTTGGCCTCGGTCAGCACATTTTTTTTCTGACATGGCAGTAGACAATTATTTGAGTATTGCTTCATGTCATCAGTATCTGCAGTCATCCTCAGTTTCCCAACACTGAGCTGAGTTGATGATGAAATGAAAAGTAAAATATGTTTGTACGGTTTTCTATTATCTGCTTTTAAATGGCAATGTACAGTGTTTCAGCCACACTTAAAATGAATTCCATTCATTCCAATCGGACGTAGGGATACTCTTTTCAGAGAGCAATTGTTAAGACCCTCTTTTGCTGTCAAGTGACCAGACACGCCACTATAAAACATTTTTTGCCAGCCTCTTTATTGTTCAAAGAGGAACTGCAGCAGCCTTGCATAGAGTGGGACCTCACAGTACAGTATGTTAGCTGCTGATTCTCTGCACATACTACAGTTTCTGACATTTTCTGTAAGATAAAAGTAGACAAGGCCCATCAGGCCCTGTGTCTACTGACTCAGATATACAACTGAGTTCATTTAAAAAAACTGAAAGGCCTCAAAGCAAAAACAAACTGTTTCAATACATGCCTCTTACTGCCCAGCCATGTTTATGCCAGAGGGGAAAGCCTAGTGATTGCAAATTGTTGCATCACTTCCACACCAGAGCACATGGCCTGGAGTCACTTTAGTTTCTCCTTGTGTACTAACAAATCCCTTAGTGAACTGAGTTTCAATAATTGCTTTTCTTCACTGCTATAATCATCCTTCTCTTTGCATTCCTGTAATGTCTCTGTGTCTATATTACTTTCTCCATCTTCTGCATTACAATGTCAACTGAAGTGCCATTTTCCCCACCCTAGATTTGAGTTTAGCTGTGTGGACACTTTTTCTCTAGTGTCGTTTCTTGTGACTGAAGACACAGAGATATAATTAAAGTTAGTAAAAAATCTTTTATTAATACACACCAGGCAAGGGTAAGATGACAGAGAAGCACAGTCCTAGGACACCTGCCCTTCATCTGCTTCGAGGGGTCGGTATCCCAAATCTTTTATAGGGCCTTTGTCTTATGACTTTGGTTGCACAAGAATTTCATACCGTTACATCTTACAACATTTTGCTTGGATCAGCATTTACCACATCCTTTAAGTTCATCAGTTGGTCACTTGTGGTTTTTTGTTCGTTAGGAGAAACAAGAAGTTTGCACTTGCACTATAAAGACAGGTTCTGCGTGGCTCTATCATGTATACCAGATTGATCAAACTGATCAAACTATTTATTATTTTTCCACAGCTGACTACAACAAAAATGCCTGAAGATGGCTTGCCTGGGTGGGTTTTAATCCAGCTCATTTCAAATACTATGACACATTATCACATGCATTGTCTGGGGCAGCATTAATTTAAAACAGGAGATAATATTATGTTGGTGTGCAGCCTAAGTGAGGAATAACTTCAGTTCACATTCCTCAGCATGTTACAACATACATAGATTAGCATGGGGCCTCTATGCTCATGGGGCAACTGCCCAGCATGCCCATGCATTAAGACGGCCCTGGTTAGAAGTGCGCCAAATAACCAGAAGACGAGAGGTGATCTATAAACAAAGCAAGGGGTCAAAAGCAGGAAGACAGTGCAATGATGGCACAACCAAAACCAATATTCAGATTTAAATTAAGAGACCAGAAGGAAAAACAAAGCAGAAGTAAAAGCTTCTTTAAGGATTTCAGCTGCAAATCTGGACAATGAATATTATGTTGCACAGGTCCAGATATTGTGAAGTGGGTGACATGGTACAGTGCGACTTCCAGGGTTCATGAGATTTTAAGATTCCAAAATATAGTGACACTTTTATTTAATACAACTTAAACAAAAATGTAATTAAAAAGTGTGGAAAAATCTGTAGTTCTTCATATTCAAAACCAATGTAAAAAATTAAAAAACATTGAAAAACAAATTATTAAATTAAAAAAATAAAGTAAGAAAATTATCACTATCATAACTTACAGTGCCCTGTGTTGGGCTGGCGCCCTGCCCAGCATTTGTTTCCTGCCTTGCGCCCTGTGTTGGCTGGGATTGGCTCCAGCAGATCCCCATGACCTTGTAATTAGGATATAGCGGGTTGGATAATGGATGGATGGATAACTTATAGTGCAGTTAAATTCTTATGTGTGTATCCAACCAACAATCAACACTAGGCTAGTTTAATTCTTTATTATACTAATAACAAGCATTTAGAGGTTACTCTGGCAGTTGTTATGTCATCTGAGCTGAAGAGCAGACAACTGTTCCACATTTGTAGGTCTACAACATTAGCACCACCTTTGATGAAGTTGGTGAAGAATAAACTGTTTCTGTTTCTCGTCCTCTGTTAGTATATCATGGTACTTATCGAAGAGACTTAATCCTCTTTCAGCTGCATCGTTCACTACCATCATGCATGCCAACAGTTCACAAAATGTGTTTAGACTGGATCATCTGTCAACTGTTCTGGTGGTTTATTGAGAAATGACTGAGACCATTTAAGTTTCATTTACTTCTATATCTTTTGTCAGCCTTTCCTATTGTAACCTGGTTATCACTTTGATCTTCATTTGCTTGATAAAAGTATGACTGTAATGCTAGTCATCATTGACAGATATAGACTTGGATGCTTCATCCTCCATATTTCATCATGGCAGACTCATATCACATCTGGTTTCTGATCCACTGTTCAGTTTCATTTGAAAATACGGTAGCATCTCCCTCATTGTATAAATGTATTATTGCCTTCAACTACAATCTTTACTCATGACTACACTTGACTCAACTCCTTTGTGTTTGAGATTCTTCCCATTTCATTGTACAGACACATACAGTAGATTTTTTTCTAAAATACATTATTATTTCTGCTTATTACTTTAGGGAAGACACAAAGTTACTCTATGTAACAAAAATATGTGGTGTACCCCCTTATCCGTAAGTGGCATTTAGGCCTTGGAAAAGGGGTCACAGCAGGAGTTGTAACTGCAACAACTCTGCCATGGTGCAGATTACAAATGAAGTTGTAAAATGCCCAAGATGGTTGGTACACAGGCAGTGTTATCCTCCTCAGTGAGAACAGGAAACTTTCAGAAGGTGGCATTTTGGTCCAAGTTTGTGTATGGAGCCCAGGAGGAAGTGAATACGCTATAAAACAAGTCTAATTACCCTGAAATAAAATGGGAAGTCATTAATGGTGTTATGTGGCAGCAGAAAGACCGTTTCTGTTAATCTGATAAACAGTTTGTCTGCTTGCACAATATTATGAAGGTTAGGTGTCTGGTGATTGCCTGGGTCTTAAACAGGAATCTGGGATCCAGAATTGCAGGAATACTTGGAGCCACTAGGGGACAATTGCAGGAATTCTCTAGCCTTTTTCTGATCCCAGAAGTAGTAACTGAATTTGCTGTGGAAGACGTTATATGAATGGACTTAAAGGGCCCTCTTGGCTATATGCCAATTAAACTGAGAAATAGGAGGAGAGTTGGCAACAATTTACCTGGCATAAACAAGAAAGTCCAGAGAAGAGAGAAAGGTGGGAAGAAAGAACAAGAACAGATGGTGGTACTTCAAGGTAGGCAAGTAGTTCAGCCACTCTGCCATATACAGTAGATAAGGTATTAAGCCAGTTTTAACTTAGACCCTGATGACTACAGACTTGATATTTTCCTTGTCATTCGTGCCCCAAGATCATCTAGTGTTACAGGTATGTATTACTATATTTGTATTGTAATAAAGCCCTTTATTTTTATAGTTTTGCTCTTTTTGGCTTTAGTTGAGTTTGGGGCTATTCAAAGGGCCAGGATCCCAATGCAATATCAGTCTCTCAGATTACCCCAGAATGGCAGATGTGTTAACCTATCTGTCCCTAGACATTCTTCTGATGTTGACATATACAAACAGTAGTTTTAGTTTATAACATGAGAAACTTCTCTCACTGTTGTAGACTAGCACATATACTATTATTTAACTTGCCTTATACTATGTTTTGATTTGGACATATGCTTTTCCACAACATGCATGGAAGACATCCCTGGCTCAGAGTGATTACTACAAATGAACGTCTTACAGTGAGACTCTACTGTCTTCCA
The DNA here is from genome assembly GCF_016835505.1 of Polypterus senegalus. Lineage (NCBI taxonomy): Eukaryota > Metazoa > Chordata > Cladistia > Polypteriformes > Polypteridae > Polypterus > Polypterus senegalus. Next base: position 3,627,587 of record NC_053161.1, read on the forward strand.
CAGAAACACTGAAATGATGCCATATGTGGTTGGGGACAACATATCTTGTAATTCATTCTTTTATTATATCATACCTAATGACAATGATAGTTTTGGAGCTAAAAACATATTGGAATATGTATGAGCTAACATAAGGATGGAGCCCCTGATTGACCTTTTTCATGACTTACTTCTGGTATTATAACCACCCTGTGTAAATAGTTTGAGTTTTGCCATTTCATGCTACGCATCTATCATAAGACTTTGAATATGAAATATTTTTGCAATGTATTTTTTTCTTTTTGGCTCAGCTCAGAGTAAAGAAAAAAAACAAGCCTGAAAGAAGAAGGATGTACCTCCTTCGATAATGTAGGAACAAAGCCACTGTGCCACTGCGGAGGCAGGGCTGACAGTTTTAGGTCAGACAAGAGCTGGGTGTCTGTGAGATGCTGTCGTCTGAAGCTAAATGCCTCCCTGCTCCTAATTTGTGAACAAAAGCACACCTTGTTTGTGAGTATCTAGTCTTGGTGTTCATTTTCTCATTTTGAAGTACATTGATTTATACAGAAATCACCTCAAGTAAGCTCAGGGGTGCTGAAATTGCCCCCAGCCAAAATCACCAATAGAGGATGCCTTCACTCGTGAAAATGAGTATCTTTTCTGGTTGAAAAAGAAAGAGAAGCTCAAGTTCTAGAAGTATTCCACATTACAATCAGCACTTTCTGTAAAAAAAGACTCTTCAGCAGTCTTCTAAGAAGAAATTGTTAACATGCATGATGGGTTACGCTTCTACACCCTTCAAATTCAAATGGTAAAAAAGTTGAAAAATGAATAGACTGAGTTTTGGCATTGTTCATAATCAACCAATTTACATTTTTATAGTGCTTTCATGATGATTATAATTACAAAGTGACAAAACATTTTCAAACAAGCATTCAGGGTTGAATGCTAATCCTTTTAGCACCAAGCATAGGGCAGGAAAGAATGCAGGAAAAGGCCCACTCGCGCATACACCTACTTTAGATTTACCAAGTTAAAAAAGTTCAAGTATATCTGAGACCTAGAATCGATTAAAGTAAATAGACGGATTGTGCCTACTGCTTTTCATCACCTATACTGATGCAATTATGAATGAGAATAAGTAAATAACTGAAAAATCAAGGATTCAAAACTGGAATGTGAATGCAGTTCAAATTATTGTTATTTGCTGATATTGATGTGTTAATGAACAGTGTGACAAATGGAGAGGGTGTAGCAGCCACTCAACCCAACACAGACAGACTATAGAGGCACACTGATAAAAAACAAATGTTTATTTTCTATCTTCACCTGTGGATAATGAATTTACCCTTGGGATTAATAAAGTATCTATCTATCTATCTATCTATCTATCTATCTATCTATCTATCTATCTATCTATCTATCTATCTATCTATCTATCTATCTATCTAATGTCTTCCCTGTTCCCACAAGCCACAACAGTCCCAAAGCACCGCTGCAGTGGGGTTACCCCCACGGATCCAAACAGGGCTTTGTCCAACTCTATCTCCCATGAAGCTCTCTGGGAGTCCAAGGCACAGCTGCCACCCAGGGGGGCTGCCATCTCGCATTCTGGGGGAGGTAATGGTCTGTCCACACTTGTTCCCCTGGTCCTTCCAAAGACGAGGAGTCCTGACCAGGCAAGGGCCCCGGCCATCTATGACAACAGATAAGACAAAAAAGGCATGATATTATAAATTGATTATTTTAATTTACAATTAAAAATTAGAATGGAGCTGAATACAAAGTAAAGTGAGGTCAAGGGAATCAACTTAGAGTGACATGTAACAACAAGGAGCTAGAGCAAGTGTCCTCCAATAAATTTATCTGGGGACTATAATGACAAGTGATGGAAACTTAGATAAAGAGGGTATGGAGTAGGATTAAGAAGACTAACCCCATTTATTGCCAAATCAACAACATGGTGCTAAAAAGAAGGGAGGCCGCTCAAGAAATGAGAAAATTCTCTGTACAATTTTTTTTCTACTCTGACATAAGATAGTGGCAGCTGCATTGTTGTGAGCAAACACATAAATGCAGTCTAAGCAGTCAAATTAAATCCTTGAGGCACACAGTCAATAAGACTAGGAGGAACTGGATAAGGAATGAATGAAGCAGGGCATACATTGGACTAAAAATTCAACACAGGGCAAAAGCAAATAACAGCAGCTTGAGCTGGTTTCATCATGTAAATAAAATGGGGCTACAAAGGAAACTGAAAGCATGCATAGAATCAAGACTGGAGGGTAGGCAGAACAGGGGTACTTGGAGAAGCACATACAGTATACAGATAGAACTAAAGAGCTCAAAGGAAAAGAGAAGTACAAATAAGACAAATGAAGAAGATGGCACTAGAACAGAAAAAATGGAAAACGTGGTTTGAAGAGGAGACCCTGTTATGTGACTGAAATGATGGAAAGGGCAACTAATCTTTTACACACATCTTTAAATATGGTCAAAATTAGATTACCCAGAGAAAAACTCACCCACACAATACTTCAACAATTAACATTTAAATACAAGGAGCAATACATTATGCATATACACCATAAAAGACAGAGCATCAAGCTCAATTTGGTTAGCTATCAATGAAATTATCTGTGAATCCTTCCATCCATCCATTTCCTGGCCTCACTTATTCCATTATCGAATTAGAGAAAGGGAAATCCCATCCCAGGAGCATCTGGCACAGGGATATAAATGAAATCAGATCAGAGTCAGATGAAATCTGTTCAGTTTTCTAACACAAATATTTTAAAATGTCATAAAGGTGTTCATGATTCAATAGTTTGCTCCATATTTCCATAAGCCTTTGCATGAGAAGTGCTGTCATTTTTCATTTTCAATGCACTTTGCCCTCATTTCCAAAAGTGTATTCACGTACATTTACCTAAAATAGCTCCCCACGTTAAGTTGCTGTTTTGAAGAATTTTAAAGACATGGAGTAAGTTGTGTCCTTTTTTAATGATGTACAGGATGTGACTGATGTTCTCTATCAAGCTTATAGTGTTCTTACTGTTATGTCTTCCATATGGAGACAGAATTTCACATTGTGTTCCAGATACAACCTAACAAATTAATTATAAAATAAGAACTGGCTGGACAAGTTATCACTTTACACCAAATGTCTTCAGAGTAAAACACATAGAGGACACACATTTTTGAACCAGTCTTAAATGTGAATTTGCAGTAATTAGATTTCCCAGCTAAAGTTAAAATATGGATGTTGAAGGATGCCTAAATTTCACAATGGAAGAAATTGTTTGGATATTGTTTGGACAAGTTTGGACATTATGTGCAAAGTAGTATTTGTTTTTATTTTGTTTATAGACACACATGTCTATTAATAAAGTATGTTAAATTTCTTTTTAAAATGCCCTCATATTATATCCTCAGTAATAAATACCAGGTAGTACAGCAATACAATAGTATATTAGTCCCTACTTCTCTCTCTCTTTTTAAACATAATGTAGCAGCACCATTAGGTTTTCACCTCATGTCCCAAGAACTGTGGCATCTGATTGTTGCAGCTTGTTATGGAAGTAGCGTACAGGCTGCTGGATAGAAGGCACTGACGGCACATTGTTTCAGATGAGTTATAGTTGAGAAAAAAGGTTCAATTATGATATCTCAGCAATCCAATCACACTACGGCTTTACTTTGCAAGCAGCATTAGTACATTTTTGTTCATTATAAGGATTGTTTCATCATTAAAGCTGTCTAACCGAATGTGACAAGCTCTCTTCTGTCTCAGTTTACTACATTTCAAACATCAACACTTACAGTAGAACCAAACAAGTGGCACCCAAACAAAATCTGTATTTCTGTGGGTGGGCGCTAGTGAATATGAATTTCCAAATGTAAAACTGAATTCATCCCAATCATAGTTAACAACAGTTATTTTTATAAATCATTGATATTAGAATAATTTAACTGAACAAATTGATGTGTTATGTTTCAGTCAGGATTATATCTGTGGAAAAACGTATCTTTTTTGTTTCTTTATTAGTTTTGTTGTTTTTCAAACATTGTTTTATATATTATGTTAATTTTATTTTTGTTTTGGCCATGCATTTTGTATTGATTATTGTTTGGTTTATTGTTTTTTCATTCTGCTGTTTATTAATAATTTTATTATTTACACTGTCTCCTATATGCAGAGACCAAGGTGCAGGGTCACCTAAGAAGCTATATCTCTCTGTTCACCTTGTTCACATTGTTTCTTTGTAATTTCTGAATTTGACTTGAGATTCTTGCATTTTTCTTTTTTTTTTGATTTACTGACCTCGACCTCTGCTTTACCTTAAAGGTACTTTGGATTCTGCTTTTGAATTTGTTTTCCTAATGTTTACATTTTTTCATGCCTCCACTTTCTGTTATTCTTTCTTTTTTTCTTTAAATATATTTTTTGAAATATGAAAGGAACTTTATTTGTTCTAATTTGGCCAGAGATTTTCACAGTTTATCCATTTCTCCTCATGATTTTTTTGGACATTTTAAAATTATTGGAACTTTAAAAGTCTTAGTATAAATTTTGGCCAGTGATGGCATGAAAGCCTGCCTTTTGAGTTTGGGGCTAGGACTGGGGTGGTGAGATCTTGTTTCAATTTGCCTTAGATCAGAATTAAGAGCTGTTGTGAAAAGGTGATACAAACATAAAGAAAGGGGTAAATGTTTTCAAAAAGACAAAACTAAACAAACCAGACCTGGACCTTCAGTGCCCTTCTTAAGAGATAGGCCTCATCCAAGGTAGCCTAACTAGAACCTTCAACAGGCAGGCTTCAGCCTTAGCAGACCTTAAGGAGTTAATTGCTTTTTTGAACCATTTTGACATGGGAGAACTTCAGCTGCATCGGTGGGAGACAGGAGAGCCATCTGCTTTGAGGTGGCCCGCCATTATGACTTTTTTCGTAAGCTTCTGGGATTTTAGTGTTAAAAGGTTTAAATGTCCCAGATTTACAAAACACACTTAAAGTCCCTCATGGGAGAGGAAAATCACCAAACATCTGGCTTGACAGACATGTCCAACACAAAAAAGCATCATAAATAAATTCTTCATTTAAAATAGGAAAGTGAAAGCACAAAAGTAAGGCAAAAAGGGTTTGCCTAACAAGGCAAAACAAAGTTAACTAGTTAAAATCGAAATCCTATACCCAGAAGACAAGAAAGTGACAAATAAACAAAAACAACAGAAAAATGCTAAACATACTTTCTCTTATCAGTCAGTCAATGAACCTTTACTGGGACCAACTCCTCCTTCTGAAAATAAAGACAGAGGGCGGTCCCAGCAGTACTGATGTAAGGTTGGTCCTACCTCTTGGAGTTTCACCAACAAAGCATAATGAACATACCTAAAAAGACAATATCTAAATACTATATAATAAAAAAAAATAACAATATGAACAAAAATTACATATATATTTAACTCCAAAAAATCTGAAACTAACAATAAAATGGAAAACATGCCTATACCAAGGAACAAATGTAGTCTAATAAATAACAAGGACAGGTATGGCTTTTACTGTGGGTGTTTTGAAAATCTACTTCTCTTTTTGCACTACACTGTTACTTCACTATTTCAAATACTACAAACCATATTAACACATATTCAAGACCTTAACAGAGCATCACCAGGCCAAGGAAAACACATATAAGAAATATAAAACCCAACAAGCCCATAAATGCATTCAAAGATTTTAACACCATGGTAGATGGTTCGACATAATATAATGATATAACATTAATATAGTCATTCATCGATGCTATTCATATTTACATCCAAGGACCATAAGAAAACAATAGGATAATAATGTTACAGAAATCGCTAAAACTACAGCTACAAGCTGCTAAAGTTGTACACCATTTGTTTGCCACATACTTGCAACAGCGCCGCCAGCCATACTGTAGAATGATACTCTACATAGATCCAGTGAGAGAAGCAATGGTGGAGCTGCAGAGGTAGCAGTCTCTTGGCTGTCTTCCTTCCTGTATTGATGCTGTAACCAGCAAATGGCCACAAACTAGCAATAAGTAAAAAATATATATATAATATAATATATATATAATATATATATATAATATAATATATAATGCATACCATGCAGCATTTTTTTGAAGCCGTGCTTCTCTCAGCTGGAATGTCTTTTTCATTTCAGATCTGTGCAGATGGTTTGCAGTTTTATGTTCTACAAACAAGACAGAAATGCCTTGAAAAAGTATTAAATATTTTCTAACTCTTCAAGGACACTTTAAGGTTTGCTTCTTCGTAGCTAATTCTTATGCATTTGTTCCATTTTCCTTTACCTGTACAAGGCATGTAGCCACCGACATTCAACTATCAGTTTCTCCAATTCTGTGCTCCCAGCTAAAGTATGCATTACAAGTGTTCTACACCAGTCCCTCAGAACCTCAATTGCAATGAACTATACACTTTGTGACCAACATATAACCAATTTAACATACAGTCAAATGGCTGGTCCTAAATGGTATAATATTCATCCATCCCTCCATCCATTATCCAACCCGCTATATACTAACCACAGGGTCATGGGGGTCTGCTGGAGCCAATCCCAGCCAACACAGGGCACAAGGCAGAAAACAAACCCTGGGCAGGATGCCAGCCCACTGCAGTGGTATAATATCACATTATGCAAATTCAACTGGCCCTGCTAATTTCACATTTAACACCAGAGCAGAACATTGCAAAGGCAGAGAGAATGTGAATGCATAAAGTGGTATAACCACGCACATATATAGCAAAGCAAAGAGAAACAAAAAGTAACTCACTCTTTATCAAGCTCTCTCAGTAATACTGAATAATATGTTGTTTTTAAGTTGAATCTCCTCATTAAAATGTCCTACCATTCAACCGTGAATCTGAGAGTCATCCTTTCAAAACCTAAATGGAAGAAGTGTCCTTTGTGTTAGAATAGCACTGAACAGTAAACCAGTGCTTGCAAATTTCACCAATGATCCAAATAACAAGTCTGGACATATTTAGAATTAGTTGAATTCTAGTCATTAATTGGTTAGATTACTAACTAATCTACCAGAATAAACAATTTGTGAAACATTTTACTTGTAGGGTGCCTGTCTGTCAATTAAAAATCACCTATTTATTTGAGGAATTCTTAAATAAACAGTGTCAGTTACATGAGAGCTTGTGCTATGAGACTGAGCTGTCGTTGAGTGTGCTGTGAAGATAGCATCTCCTTTTTGAGCTTGCATTGTCAATTTCTTTTCCATCCTCAAGATAAAGTAGAGAGCTTTGAGACAAAGTAACAAATTCATGCTCAGTGGTGGCTCGTAGCTAAAATTAGTGGGGGAGTTGCTCCAGAAAATTTATAGCCTTTGTTTTAAAATTGTGTAAAAGGAAACAAACATGTATAAAAAGAAAATTTATTCAGAAACTTGCTAAAATCCTAAAAGAACAAAATCGAATTTTTTTTTACTTACTATAACCTAAATTGTTACAGTTCCAGCTTGATCTATTCATTTAAAAATGAAATCCATTCTTTTTGTTTTAATTTGCACGAAAAGATCAATAATTTTCTCCTTGATCTCTGGATGACAACTGAGGAAATTTTTCTCCATTGAAAGCACTGCAAGTGCGTTTATTCTTTCCGAATTCATAGTGCTTCTTAGAAAAGTTTTTATTCTTTTCAATGTTGAAAAGCAGCATTCTGCCTCAGATGTAGTCATGGGAACTATCAAGAGTATTTTTATCAGTTTCGTAATTTCACTAAGAACATCATCTAGATTATTTTCCAAGATAAATTTCAGCAGCTCAATTAATTTGCAATATTCATGAATATCAGACCTATAGTAGAATACTTTTAGTTCAGTTTCAAGCTTTTCTTTGTCAATCATGAGATATACTTCAGTGGTCAGTACTATCTCTTCTGTAGGATGTTCATTCTTAAAACTAGTGAAGCATTTCTTGTTGAACAATTTAGCAGCTACTAAGTGTTTAGTGGAAGAATATCTGGCCATTATATCAACACATATACAGTCACATGCTTCCTTAGCTTCTGCCATGAGTGTCTTTGAAGGATTCTCACAGTACTTTGAGTTTCTTAATTCTAAAATAGCAGTTTTGAAATGTGTTATATATTCATTAACTTTAAACACACTCATTTCTCGAGATTGCATTTGGTTGTAAATTATTTCACCATGAGGCATAATCTGATGTAAAAGCTCTAACCAAAACTTGAAATTATCATCATTCAGGTATTTTAAAATTCCTGTTGCTTCTGCAATGGTTTGATCTGCATTTGATGTTGACTGAATTTCAGTAAGGCAGTTTTTTAAAGGTTGCAAATTTTCACGAACTCTGTTTATGGTCCGGTTGTAGAAGTTTCACCTTGTAGAGGATGGACGTGGAATGCTGACGTCCATATGCTTCTTGAGAATGGACACACAGTGATCTTGAGAAGAATGTTGGAATAGCCAGAGTGTTAGAGAAAAATATTCTTGCGTTTCGTGTAATACTTGCTGCATTTCTCATTATTAAATTAAGTTGATGTGCATAACAGTGAATGAAATGTGCATTACTATAAACTGCTTTTATTTTTGCTTGAACTCCTGCTATTTTGCCTTCATGACATTTGCACCATCAAAAGTCTGAGCTATCAGTTTTTGTCCATTTCCTTGAAGGATTATGTCCAATTGTTCTAAAATACGTTTTGATATGCCATCTGCAGTTTGATTTTCTGGAATAAAGAATCCCCAAAAACGCTCAAATATTTTTCCATTCAATACGTATCGTAGAACAAGGACCATTTGAGTGTGTTCTGAAACATCTGTTGTGTCATCAGCCATGACAGCTACAAAGGAAGCTTTTCTAATTTCTGTCCTTATCTCCTCATGGTATATTTGTAGCATGCAGTCAAGTATCTAATTCTGAATGGTCTTAGAAACACCTTTGAAGACTGCACGGGTTTCTAAGTGATTCTTCAAATCTGGATCTAATTTAGATGCAAAATTTACTAATTCTTTAAATGCCCCTGGATTTACTGAATCGTATTTTTCATTATGTCCACGTAAGGGAGTTTCAAAGTTTCCACAAAAGAAAATGCAGTCTATTATTTTGGACAAAATTTCACGGTTCTTTTTAACCTTTATATTATGCTCATTGATTGAAAGTCTGTATGCCTCACTAAGTTTCTCTTTAATACTTATGGTTCCTAAAAGTGGCAGTGAAACTACATTATCAATGTGCTTCTTTGACTTCTAATGCTTCTCAGTTTTTTCGTTCATTTTGTTTATATTTCTAAAACCATCTTTTGTCCACGTTACATCACCTCCAAACAGCAAACACGGGAAGCAAAACAGTGCATTTTTTACTTCACAGCCACAAAGCCAACTTTTCCATTGGTACCATTCAGAATTAAAGCTACGAATATATTTCTTGTTGTTGCTTATGCCTGGCTGAGATATTAGAATATCGGGTGTTGAACGACCTCTTTTCTTAACTGTAACTTTCTCATGGAGAGACACCTGTGAAAACTTAAGCTGTTGAAGTTCACTTACAGTCATAGAACGTAGCCTATTTCTTGGGGATGCAAGGCCATGGTTAAAGTTTTCTGTAAAATAAAAGAACCGAAAAAAATGAATCAAATAGAATAGCTGGAAGCAGGATAATAATCTAATTCTACACTTTATCACTTTCAAGAATATGGTACACGGTTTTTAAGCACAACACACTCTGAGTAAAAAAAAAAACACTACCTTCCACCAGCACGCCAGGGTCGGCACTGCGGGAGTGACTGTGCTCTCTCTCTCTCGCAGCCTTGAGCAGCTTCCTATGTGTGCATGCGCACAACAGCCAAACACCACGCCGCTGGAACTGCGACGCGCACAGTTCCATACAAAGATTTTTGTATCTTTTTCATAAACTGGGGGATGGCTACTGACATTAAGCTTAAGGATTATATATTGTACAAGTATAAAGAAAGAATTAAAGAAAAAAGGACTCATTATATTAAATGTTATCGATAATATCAAGTGGAAATAGGGGGTGCTGTAGTTCCACAGTGCCTATACACGAGCCGCCACTGCTCATGCTTACACTTAATCACCTGGGGCCTCATGTATAAACGGTGTGTACGCACAGAAATGTTGTGTAAGAACTTTTCCACGTTCATATCGCGATGTATAAAACCAACACTTGGCGTAAAGCCACACACTTTTCCACGGTACCTCATACCTTGTCGTGCGCAAGTTCTCTGCTCGGTTTTGCAGACTGGCGGCACCCAGCATCAAAGAAATGCTACTGTTCCTGTGTGGTTACACCTTATTTTCCTGACGCGGCTTTATAAATACACTGAAACTAACCGCATATTGTTTATTAGTGTAACGCATCTGATTGTAATTAACTTGTAACAATATAATGCTCCAGGGAACAGCCATAGTATTCCAAATACCAGAACTGCTTTAGTGTTGTTACTCTCACTTCTTCTTCCTCTTTCTGCTCCTCCTGTTAGGAGTTGCCACAGCGGATCATCTTTTTCCATATTACTCTCACTGCACCACTCGGAGTATTTACATCACTGTATCTGAGTGTGAATCACAGCAGCAGCTGATCGGAAAGAGAATTATTGGTATACAGCTTCAAGGACACACTGTCTCAGCCACTGCAAAACGTTTTAAAGCCTTTCCTGTACAGACCTCGCGGTTCAGAAACAGTTTAATCTCAAGAACTTTAAATGCACTTAATCAATTGCTACTTGTAGAACTGTGTGTACTTATAAGTACAATCACCCCACTGTAAACTTGCACTACAGTTATAATATCGCACAACCTGAGCCACTTTATAAAGCGCGTATTTACATATGATGACGATATCATTTTTAAGGTGAAATGCAGCAAAATACGTTTATTATATTATACAGATAAAACTTTAACTTCATTTAAATAATCTATATTCTTCACTGGGAGTGTCGTGAAGGATAGAATGATGTAAACATGTACTATGAAGATATTTTAATGTTCCTTAAATGTTTTGAAGAATCGGCGCTCTAAGCTTACAGATGGCTTAACTTCTATTACAGAGCTGATTGTGTGGTGATTGGGTATTTGGGGAAAGAAAAGCAAGGACTGCAGTAGCGGCTACGTCAATATATATTGAATATAAAACAGAAAGAGAAAATAACAACACAGCTAAAAACGCAGCGACAAATTTTGTCAAAAGTTAAATGCTTGTGTCATGAGCACGAGGCGGCTATGCAGTGTCTGCAACGGACGTGGCCATCCACCGTGAATAAACTACCTTACTGACATTGGCGGGCGAAAGAGCCACCGATTCTTCCTCTGCCCAGTGCCACCACAAGCCTAGAGCCGCCCCTGAGTACTGCTGCAATAAATTATTTCATCGAAGTTCGCACACAATCACTGCGCCGTGTTCCCATGTTTAATAACGTGCTTTAACTCCTATCATCATAAAAATGATATCACGTATACATCTCAGTATTTTAGTTATTCAGAGAGCTGTAATATCATGAATGTAATGGATTCTGTGTCCAGTTGGAGGAAAAGAGCCAGTTTAAGAAGCAAGTAGTGATTCACACACATAGAGCACATAGAAGATCAAATACAAAACAAAGCATTTAACGTGCTACTTTAATTATGATGTGATTTGAGAAACTGGTTAATTAAACGATTTTAAGATGAAGTTTATGATGTTCTACTTTAATGACAAAATAAACTATGTGATTAAAGTGGAAATGTCGAGATTGAAGTTGACATTTCGTGCTTTTTCTCCACTGTGTGCCTTTTTTTCTCTGTACCCTAATAAGCTTTCATATGACACTCAGACAGTGGGCTTCAACTCGCCTTTTCACGGCGACTTTGATATGTGACTTCTTTTTTATTTCCGGCACTGTGCAATTTTGTGAACGTGAGCTTTCAAGTTTCTCCAACACGCTATGTCACTTGATCAACTTCCTTTTGTTACATAATTGTGAGTCATGGCGGTAAATGATAATGCTAGGATTAATAATCTACTGTCTGATCTATTTGTTTTAAAATACAGGTTTTTTTATCAGCATATATTCTCATATATTCTAATTATTACTTAGTATTACTAGGGCACTATATGTTTATGTTTTAATGTCCTTAATTACGTTTTCCTTCTTTTTTTTTTTTTCTCTTTTTCTTTTCTAATTATTTCATGTGTACCCTAAATGAGACTGTTCAATATCATACCCTTGGTTTACTGTTATTGCTATTACTGCATTAAGACTTGTTATGCTTATTTTGGACACATCTTTAACACCATCACCGGGTTTATTATCTGGGGTATCATCTTAATGCACTAAAATTGCTGAAGATTATATATATATATTAAGTGCAAAATTCTTTTTTTTTTTTTTCTCTTTTAAAGACTATATTGGTAACAGATATCTCTATCTTTTAAACTTAAAGCCACTGCATGGGGCTTGATGTGCTTTGGACGTGCTCTGTCTCTGGGTATGTCAGAGGACTGGGACTGCGTGAAGTGGGTTTTAGCCTCACCTGGGGAGGCAAAAAGGGAGGGTGGGGGTTAAGGGGAGAGAAAGAGAGCAGGCTTGATCTATACCTAATCTATCATCTCAATCTTTATAATTATAACTATCAACGTAATAATAAGCTGCATGGCAACAACTCTTGGGGAATAGGAAATTAAGACCTAAACTATTTCACTTCCAGTTAAGACTATAAAATGACATCAAAAACTCAGAATCAGTGTCTCCATGATGGGACAGTTAACTTCGTAAGCTGGAATGTTAAAGGCCTGAATCACGAATTAAAGAGAAAGAAAGTACTTTCTCACCTAACAGGTCTAAATGCTAAAATAGTATTTTTACAGGAAACCCACTTACTAAGTAAGGATCAGTTCCGGCTGCAAAAGACTGGACTGGCCAAATGTTCCATTCTAGTTTTACAAAGAAAACTAGAGGGTGGGAATTCTCATACATAGAACAGTACCATTTGTAGCATCAGATGTAGTATTGGATCCTGAAGGGAGATATGTGATGGTCATGGGAGACTTATCTAACTGTAAAATGATTTTGATAAATGTTTATGCACCTAATGTTGATGATAAGGAATTTATACAAAATTTATTTGCATCCATTCCCAATCTGAACACTCATAAACTTATAATGGCTGGGGACTTTAATTGTGTTTAAATCCACTTTTAGATAAGACTTCCTCCACAGGGGGAACGGCAACTAACACCGCAAAGATAATTACAAAGTTTATAACTGATCACAACTTATCAGATCCCTGGAGGTTTTTAAACCCAAATTCAAGAACATATTCTTTCTACTCACCAGTACATCATTGCTACTCAAGGATTGATTACTTCTTTATAGATAATAACTTCTTGCCTAAGATTAAATCTTGTAAATACGATGCTATTGTTATTTCAGACCATGCTCCGATGATCTTGGAGCTGAAATTACTAAGCCCCATACACTCAACCCAGATGGCCTCAACCGCTTCTATTAGCTGACGAGAATTGTACTGAATTTATATCCAAACAAATCAATTCTTTCTAGAGACAAATACATCCCCTGAGATCTCTGCAGGAATACTCTGGGAAACTCTTAAGGCCTTCTTAAGAGGACAGATTATCTCATATCTTTCCCACAGAAATAAATCCGAAGCGAAGAAAGTAGCAGAGATAAAAGCGAAATTACTAAAATAGATAAAGAACATGCCAGACTACCAAGCGAGACTCTACATAAGAGGAGGCAGGCTCTACATTCAGAATTAAACCTCTTGACAACTAAAGAAACTGAACAACTAATTTACAAATCCAGACATCATTATTATGAACATGGAGAAAGCTAATAAGCTTTTAGCAACAAATTCACAAGCAAGATAGTGCATAACGAAATCTCGGTAATTACTAACACGAACGGAGATAAAATCATTCAACACAAAAATATAATGTACACTTTTAGAGACTACTATAAATCCCTATATACTACTGAGTTTAAAGAAGACAATATACAATCTAATGCATTTCTGGATACATTACAGATACCACAAATTGACGCTTTTAGTGTGGAGGAACTCGATAAACCTCTGTCATTATCAGAATTACTGGATGCTATAAAGTCACTCCAAGGTGGAAAAGCAGCAGGCCCTGACGGCTACCCTGCAGAGTTTTACAAGAAATTCTCCGCTCAGCTAGCTCCCTCCTATTAGCAACATTTACAGAAGCCAGAGATAACCAATCTCTTCCACAAACCTTTCGCCAAGCACTAATCACTGTCTTTCCAAAACAAAATAAGGACTTATTACAATGTGCATCATACAGACCAATTTCACTTCTGAATAACGACGTTAAAATACTCTCTAAAATCATAGCTAGAAGGATGGAGAAAGTGCTCCCCTCGTAATATCACAAGACCAAACTGGATTTATTAGGGGCCGACACTTATCTTCAAATCTTCACGCCTGTTTAATGTAATATACTCACCAACTAAATCAAACACCCCAGAAATATTATTATCATTGGATGCAGAAAAAGCATTCGACATGACTGAATGGAAATACCTTTTACTATTTTGGAGAAGTTTGGGTTTGGCCGAACATTTGTGCATGGATTAAATTACTGTATACTAACCCAGAAGCTTCAGTTTGCATCAATAACATTTGCTCAGACTACTTTAAACTAGAACGTGGCACAAGACAAGGATGCCCTTTGTCACCACTGCTGTTTGCAATTGCCATTGAACCACTGGCAATACATTGTCGAAATACTGATCAGATAAAGGGGATTAGCAGAGAAGGACTGGAACAGAAAATCTCATTATATGCAGATGACATGGTACTGTATATATCGGACCCAGAAAATTCTGTGCCTGCAGTCTTAGCAGCACTCACAGAATTTCAAAAGCTCTCTGGTCTCAGAATTAATCTGAATAAAAGTGTACTCTTTCCGTGAATTCTCAAGCATATAATATTAGATTAGACACCCTACCTTTTATCATTGCAGAACAGTTTAAATACCTAGGGGTAAACATCACAAGTAAACATAAAGCTCTTATCAACAAAATTTCGTCGTCTGCATGGAAAAAATTAAACAAGACTTGCATAGATGGTCAACCCTTCATCTCACACTAGCTGGAAGAATTAACACTGTTAAGATGAATATTCTTCCTAAGCTCCTTTTTATTTCAAAACATACCAATATACATTAATAAATCATTCTTTAAGCAATTAGATTCAACAATAACCTCATTTATTTGGAATTCAAAACATCCACGCATCAAAAGAGCGACCCTACAAAGACAAAAGGCAGAAGGCGGCATGGCTCTACCTAACTTCCAGTTTTATTACTGGGCGCAAATATACAGTGATAAGAACCTGGACACAAATAGAAGAACATACACAGGCATGGACCGCAATAGAAGTAAAATCCTGCAGTACTTCTTTGTATTCCTTGCTTTGCTCCAATAAACACACGTTATCGGCAATACACTAATAACCCAATTGTGCTCCACTCACTTAGAATCTGGAACCAATGTAGAAAGCATTTTAAGACGGAGAAGCTTCTTCTGTGGCACCCTGCAAAGAACCACCTCTTTCAACCTTCACAAACATATGCAGTTTTAATATCTGGAAAAATTTGGAATTAACTTGCTTAGAGATCTTTATATAGACAACGTCTTTGCATCCTATGAACAATTACATTCCAAATTTAACATTCCAGCTACAAATTTCTTTCACTATCTTCAAATCAGGAACTTTGTTAAACAGAACCTTCCAGATTTTCCTCATCTTGCACCCTCATCCACGCTGGAAAAATATTGCTCAATTTCAAGGAGTTAGACTCCATCTCTACAATATATAAAATCATTTTACAATCCCTTCCTTTCAAAGATCCAAGAGGACACTGGGAAAATGACCTCTCAATTAATATATCAGAAAAGGAGTGGAAAGTAGCAATGCAGAGAATTCACTCAAGCTCCATATGCGCAAAGCATACAATTATACAACTCAAAATTATATATCGAGCACATCTGTCTCGACTAAAACTCTCAAAATGTTTCCAGGGCATGATCCAACCTGCGAAAGTTGCAACCAAGCCCCAGCCTCACTGGGTCACATGTTCTGGGCCTGCACCAAATTAACATTATTCTGGACAAAAATTTTTAATTACCTCTCAGACAGCCTTGGACTCACAATCCCTCCTAACCCATTAACAGCTGTGTTTGGGGTTCTTCCAGAGGGCTTAAAGTGGAGAAAGACAAACAAATTGTGATTGCATTCACTACACTGTTGGCACGCAGACTTATTCTGATAAACTGGAAGAACCCAAACTCTCCTCTTTTAAGTCAGTGGGAAACTGATGTGTTATATTATTTAAAATTGGAAAAATCAAATACTCAGTTAGAGGATCCGTACAGACTTTTTTCAAAACATGGCAGGATCTAATCAGTAATATTTTAAAATAAGTTTATAAAGCACAGAGAATTTATTAATTTAGGTATTTTTACAAGCCTTAAATTTTACACCGTTTGGCTTGCTCTCTCTCTCAGGGGTGGGGATCGATCTGTTCTTAACATAATTCTTTTTTTTGTAAAACTTGATTGCTATGTATTGATTGTAATAAAATTAATTAAAAAAAAACAAACTTCATTTTGTTGATTATACCACGGTTTATTTGAACAAAAATATGTTTTTCCTTTGCCTTCACTTGGTATTCGCTGAAATTCTTATATTTTCCCCCATGCTTTTCCCATTGTGTTTTCACAGAAGGCTGAGCTTAAGGGCGATTTATAATGATTTGCATATTCAAAGAGGCGTAATTCTGGGAGGAGTTGAGGTGTTACATAAAGCGCGTGCACGAGCGTTAGTTTTCACGCTGATCGGGATTTATGTAGCGGAAGAACGTGGAAGTTGGAGTACACACAGATTCCTGCATCTGGATTTTTCTGTGCGTAAGCACATTTCGGCTTTTGTGCTTACGCTATGTTATAGTGCGAGTTCTAAGCACGGTGTTATACATGAGGCCCCTGGCTGGTATTCTACAAAGCGTGCTTGGCGAGTAGTTCAGTCTTTGGGCTTATATGAGCTGATAAATGAGGCAACTAAGCGCCATCTCTTAGCCTGCTTTGTATGAGGCTAAAGATGAAGATTAGCATAGTATTGTGGTTTGAAATTTCATGAGATTTATAATCAATTACTCATTTAAAAGAGTCTTCCATGTTCATTACAAGGGTGGTACAGTGGGTAGCGCTGCTGCCTCGCAGTATGGAGACCCGGGTTTGCTTCCCGGGTCCTCCCTGCGCGGAGTTTGCATATTCTCCCCGTGTCTGCGTGGGTTTCCTCCGGGTACTCCAGTTTCCTCCCACAGTCCAAAGACATGCAGGTTAGGTGCATTGGTTATTCTAAATTGTTCCTAGTGTGTGTGTGCTGGTGCCCTGCCTGGGATTTGTTTCCTGACTTGCGCCCTGTGTTGGCTGGGATTGGCTCCAGCAGATCCCCATGACCCTGTAGTTAGAATATAGCAGGTTGGATAATGGATGGATGTTCATTACAAAATGGTTAAACATTATAACCTCAACTATCCATTGAAAATAAACATTTAAATTATGTCATTTGTTCCTACCTTGCTTGGATGGGCTCAAGCACCCTCCTGCAACCCTGTTCAGGACAAGATTTCTTATCAAAATCACTAATCCATAAGCATAGTAGTCTGATTGATTGGCAAACCCAATTTAGTTCACCCTTAACAACGGGATTGGGTAGGACTCATCTGTTTTTATTATTTGGTGTATGATGGCTTTGGTAATCAATCAGTTCATCTTCATGATTGGTATATAATATTGGAACTTTATGTGAGGCTATTAATATTATTTAAACTAGTGACAGCCATTGCCCTTCTTTAGGTTTTGTTGCTTCTTAATTGTACTTGTAAACAGTATATATATTTCTGTTGTGACAATCATAATGGCTCATACATATCCAAAATTGGATCACCACCCATTCTTGGAAATAAAGAAACTTGATCGTCTGTTTTTCAAATGTTAATACAATGTCTAGATTTGGGGTTTTACCAAGCACAACTTGGCAGTCACAATATGTATTCAGTACTGTAGTTTGTGTGATTTTATTGTTTATAATGTAGCATATACTTTATTCAAATCTACTTTTCTTGCAAGACTGTGTCTGTAATTGTAAAGTATGTTGGACTTGTAGGTGAAAATGTAGTTTATATGAACAGAATGAATTGAATTGCAGCCAGCCAGCCAGGCA
The DNA here is from genome assembly GCF_016835505.1 of Polypterus senegalus. Classification (NCBI taxonomy): domain Eukaryota; kingdom Metazoa; phylum Chordata; class Cladistia; order Polypteriformes; family Polypteridae; genus Polypterus; species Polypterus senegalus. Next base: position 3,645,860 of record NC_053161.1, read on the forward strand.
ATCCTTCCATTTATCCATTCACCTAAATGTCAACTTTCCTTTAATTATTATATTACATGAATCTGCTGCATATATGTTTTTAGCCTGTAGTTAGCTTGATGTGAAGCTAGATAAACAAAGATTCATGTTACTAGAGAGATAAAAAGGGGTCTGATTGCAGGTTGCTAGGTTACAAGGCATAGTGTTTTTAACTTTTTTATGTATCAGAGAAGACTTAGCTATTCACATGGACTAAACTGTAAATCAGTCATCTGCAGTACACATTCAGTAAAGGATATAAGGACCACTAACTTTACTTAGGAAGTACAGACCATGTAGTTATACCACACTGCACACTAGAACATTGCATAAAGGGATAATTTTTCATGCAGATCAACTAATGTGGTGCACCTAATTCTCTGAATGAAATGTCCTGACACTGCACTCTATGTGGGAGAAACTGAAAATGAATTTACACATGTTCCACATCAAGCATGGCAACACAGAGGTTCCTGTAGCAGCCCACTTTAAAGTCACAGTGCTTATGGGCAACAGCAGAACATACCAAGAGAGAAAAGAATGGGAAGTTAAACTCATGCTAAAATTGAACACATTACAACATGGTTTAAATAGAGACAAGAGTATTATGGCCAGATATGAGAATTGTTTGCATCTCTCGGACTGACACAGACAACCTGTCTACAGACCCACATTTTATTGGAAAACTCATCAGAAACTTCAAAAGACTTTGTTGGACAGTTATCTTATACAAAGATCTTGACCATACATTGTTCTTCTCTCTTGCTTAATGAATCTTAGCCTGAAGAGGTCTATTATTTTTTTACATTTAAGATGTCTACCTTCAAGGTTTTCCAATGTTATATTGTGTCTAGTGTGTATATAAACACAGGGAACTCCAGTTTCTGTATTACATCTTGCCTGAAGAAGGGGCCTGAGTTGCCTCAAATGCTTGCATATTGTAATCTTTTGAGTTACTGGAACGTGTGAATATTGCATTCATGTTTAGAGTTTGCTTTTTATGTCACAAAGCAGTCCTTCTGTAAGTTAAACATTGTAAAGTTGTAAAGTTAAACACTTTAACATGGCCTTTTTATAACTTTATTTTAATCTTAATTTAACTTAATCCTGATACTCTATATGTTCAATTTCCTCAAAATAACTATTCATGGTGGCTCTAAAATCGGTACTGACCCCTACTCTCTTTTCTGTTTCTTTTTCCGGTTTCTTTGTGGTGGTGGTGCCACCACCTACTCAAAGCTTCATGATGCTCCAACAATGATGGGACGGATTAAAAGGCAGAAATCTACGTGACCATCATCATCATCAAGCCCTTCCGTGAGAACCCTAAATCCAAAGAGGACTGTTTCATTTATGTTAGGTAGAATGCCCAGAGGGGACTGGGCGGTCTCATGGTCTGGAATCCCTACAGATTTTATTTTTTCTCCAGCCGTCTGGAGTTTTTGTTTTTCTGTCCCCCCTGGCCATTGAACCTTACTCTTATTCGATGTTAATTAATGTTGATTTATTTTGTTTTATAATTGTGTCTTTCATTTTTCTATTCTTTAATATGTAAAGCACTTTGAGCTACTGTTTGTATGAAAATGTGCTATATAAATAAATGTTGTTGTTGTTGTTGTTCTAAAGACTACAATAAGCTAGCTTGTGAGGACTTCCTATCAAAATTGGCCCGACTCCAGTTTAAATAAAAACACCATACATTCAGGCATGGGAAGTAAACAGTGGACACAATTGCAAAGATTTGAAAGATAATTGTGAACAGTGTATTCCCTTGGAAAGTGCATCCAGACATGTGTCCATTTTTATGCCTCTACAAGAAAAGGGAGTAAAAACTGGAAATATTTAACACAAAATTATTACTAACTATATGGCAGAACTCACATACATAACACACTCTCACTTATAACATGTCAACTTGGAGACTATGCAGAAGAAGGCTACATAATCCAGAGGAAACCCATGAAACTACAAACAGAAAGTGAACTCTCCAGTTTCTAGGTTGCCAATCAGACCTCGGTTTTAGCTATGAGACAATAGCACTAACCACCGTGTCTCTATGCCACTCACATATTGTCCTCTGCAGATACAGATACAGCATAAGTGGCAAATCTGCAGCCTAACCAGGATAAATATACTGTAGTTAAAACATAGTACCAAGAAAATGTCCTAAAATGACTCAGGTTCTGCCTGTTCTCCTATTTGTTTCTGATAATTTGCTTAAATCTACTTTATTCACAAGATTGTTGGCCTTTTTCTACCATGTGCTTTTTTTCTGGACTCACCAATTATTTCTTTCTTGGATTTTTTTTTATTCTTTTGAATGTGGATACAAGTTTCCTATGATCTTTTAAAAATAACTTGGCACAGATTAATTAAATCATCTTGCTGAAAATTAATTAGTGCCCAGAAGGAAGAAGCTGATAAAAACAAAAAAAAATCCATGAGAATCTGCTTGAAAATGTTTTGTGTTAAGGATGCTGCCCAGTACTCACTAGGCCACTGAACATTCAGAGAAGAAGGTGTTGGTTCAGGGCTAGCTTTTGAAGTGGTGTTTAAAACAATTATTTTTCTGAAGATGTCCATGGCTTAAAGTGCCTCTGAGAATGAACAAAAACAACAACAGTTTGAGGAATTTCTTAATAAAAAAAAACCCTATGAACTGACACCAGTGTGTCGTAAACTTTCTCAGGATACTGAACATGACCTTTTCAAAGTCAATCCTGTTTATCTCATCCTTAGCAGATCATCTCTGCCACTAGTTATTTTTTTATTTACATCATTTTATGTACTGTATGTGTTGCTTTAAAGTTGTTAACACTTCTCCCTCACAGCTTCAAGAATGTAGGTTTAAATGGTGGTCCTGTCACTGTTTCTGAGGAGTTTACATTTACTTCCTGTATCTTTATGTTTTATGTTTTTTATTTGGTGTGTTTTGTTTTTCTGGGTACTCTGAGTTTATTTTTTCACCTCAAAGATATGCAAGTTTGGTTGATTAATGACCACACTGGCAATTAAAGTTTGGATGTGCCTTTCAGTATTCTGGCAGCCTGTCCAAGGTTGGTACATACTGTGTGCCCTCTGCTGCCTTAATAGGCTCCAGCAACCTGAAACCCTGAATTTGAATTAAACAGGTTAGAAAGTGTATGGATGAAAAAAATGACTTTCATGGTGAACTTGTCAAGTCTTTCTGACTTTTTTATTTTATTTAATTCACTTGATTATTATTTAAGATGTTCTTAATTAACTCAGCTTTATATGTACAGTATACTGTACACATAACACTGCATTCTTCATTATACATATGATTGTTAACACAGGTACAATACTCATTTTCTTTGTATTTATTTATACAGGATACTTCTCTATCCTCACTCTATCCTCACCAGAACCAGAATCTCACCAGAATATCCTCATTGTTTGTCAATTCAAATTTTGCCTGTATTTTCTTCCTTTGAATGGCTGCTCCCTTTTTGCCATTGTTGCACTTTTAAGTTATTCATTTAGTTTTAATATTTTACTTCTGCAGTCTCTGTAGTGTTCATTATAATTTTGAAGCTGTAACCTTCAAACTCCACAGTTCATTTCCAATGACCAATAAATCCCTGATACCCAAGATTTTACCTTACTAATGCTGTTGTTCATTTTTTGCATCTTGGATGCTCATTGTTATTTGACCATAGGTAGTTTGCCATTTTACTGCATGCCTGCAGATATGAACAGATGAACCCCACAGCACTGAATTCATATAAAAACAAGCTTTATGTCTGCACTGACAAGAATGACTTGTTGGTTGGCATCAAAGAGAGAATGAGGGGTCGCAAAAACTGAGGAGCATAATAATAATACTAATACTACTACTGCTACAAATAATACTACTAATAATAATAATAATAAAATACTGCATATTATTTATATATCACCTTTCCCATATTATTTATATTGCACCTTTCCCATGTTTAAACTGCTTAAGCATATTGGCTTCAATTTGTTTATGTGACATAATGCTCTTTGCAAAATGGAAGAGGTACATAAGTGTATTGTTAAAAAGCCACCTCACAAACTGACAGGTTTACTTGCTTTCAGCATCAACTACACCTTTGACTGCTGTCTGTTACTTTATGTAAGAGAGGTCTAGTAGAAGACAGACTCATATGCCAGACAAGGAATACAAGACAAGGCTTTTGGTTTATCTAAAAAAAAGCACCATAAATAACATCCTACAAGACATGGCTCATCAACATTTCAAATAAAAATAAATTGCTTTAATGATTTCCAGAAGTAATCTTATTAAACCAGAAGGTGAATCAAAAACATTAATGTTATGTTGATACTTTTATATTGTCTTTTTACATTGATAAGACAGTTTGATCTGTGGGAATTTTTTATAAGAAAAGCCAAAATGGGAATGGTTTGAAGACCATGTAAGTAATTAAAAAATTTTTATGTAAAGAAGAAAAATATTCTTATGTGTAGTATTTTCTGGAAGGTAAATAAACTCTGAATGTGCATATGTAAATGTTGTTTCAGATATCTATCTATCTATCTATCTATCTATCTATCTATCTATCTATCTATCTATCTATCTATCTATCTATCTATACTCCTGTTTGCATTAGTGAATTGCAAACCCATGATATGCAGTCATTTTCCTTGAATACAGATTGAAGAGGAGCAGAGTCCTCCTTGCTGAGACAGCTTTTGTGACGACCAATGCTCAGATGCATGTTATGAAAGCAGTCTATGAAATGAAAATCAGGTTGAACAAACAAGCAACTAACTTTCTGTGGATAAAAGTTTAAATGTCGATTATTTAGTTATAATTACATTGCTTGAGGACTCCTTGAGCACATTAATTCCATAATGACTTAAGCGCAGTATGCATCAGGGAGGTTGCTATAGAGAAGCCAGTTAATTAGAGTTCTGCCTACAGAGCAGTTGCATCTTACTGACTCCAGAGTGGGAGGCGATTGAGCAAAGAGAAGAAATCTGTGTGGCAATGTGCGAGATACACAAATTTCACAGATGAGGATAGGTACATATTTCTGTACTTTCAAATCTCCTTTAATCTTTTGGGGCATGTATCTTCAAGGATTACAATATGTTATAATTTGTTTCTTTTAATATCATATTAATATTTGACATTCAATAGGTCAGTAATCTAAAATCATTGTCATCAGAGGCTGCAGACATGTTCATTTGAAATTAACAAGGATTTTTCAGTTTCAAACTTTATTGTGGTTGAAAATGTCAGGCCTTAAGGATTAGAAGGTTATCATGTATCATATCCTGTATTGTTTTTTTAAACATAAGGGAAAACTCTCACGCATGCTCTACAATATGTCAGGACCATTAAGTGAGTAGAAAAACTATAAAGTGCACACCTTTCACATTTATCCCTACATGATTTGCACTATGGGCTTTATGCACAGTTTACTTTAATTCTAAACAGACCCTTTTCTTAATGCCATATTGTAAACTAGTCAGCTCAAATCAGTTTTTAAATTCTCCACATCTGGGTCTCCACCAAGTAAAAAGATTGTTGAAAGTTTTTTGCCTATGATTAGAAAGAAAATGTGTCAGGAAATCCATCCATCCATTATCCAACCCATTATATCCTAACTACAGGGTCACAGAGGTCTGCTGGAGCCATTTCCAGCCAACACAGGGTGCAAGGCAGGAAACAAACCCCAGGCAGGGCGCACACACACACACACACACACACACACACACACTAGGGACAATTTAAGATCGCCAATGCACCTAACGTGCATGTTTTTGGACTGTGGGAGGAAACTGCAGCAGTGCTACCACTGCACCACCGTGCCGCCCGTGTCAGGAAATTACTTTTTATAATATGGATATAATATGTGAAAATATAACATATACTGAATGAATCTCTTATATATATTTCTCTTCTGGTTCATCCTGCTTCCACTTCAAAACCAGTCCTGCCTAGCTGCAGCCGACACAGCATTTCTCGATTCCTATTCGTCCTCTTCCAAACATTTTCCCACGCTGCCTGCGGCCTCCCATACACCTTGCTATTTTCGTTATGCTGCGACGGTTGTTTCCTAAGCCTTTGTTATAAAATGACCAACAGTATCTTCTCTGTCGATGGGTTTTTGTACAACATCATCTCTATTCCAGGATCCGGTAACTGCCTGTATCTATCAGCGGGTTATTTCTTGACACAAACGGTTTACGAAGGCAATGCACTCTCACTATGACATAGGACAGTAGATTTTGTTGCATCACATTGGGACAGATTTGGAGACGTTCTTCCTGTTGTCCTTTCCAACACAAATCAAGTTATCACAAGTCAGGAATAGTATCAATACATGGCAACATCTGTAGTTTATGGTGGTGAAGCTGAAATTCAAGCTCTTTCAGGGATTCTCCATGCTACCATTGTCATTTACTTCAAACATGACCCCAAACATCCCGCCTTGAATTTACAATTCTGGAAATACTATCTTCATTTACCTTCTGTACTCGAGACAACTGGACAATGGCCACAGCAGCAAATAATGTCTGATAACACCAACACATTAATCCTAAGTCATTCTTCTCTTCCACAAAACACTACAGTTTCGTCTACTGGTACAACCTTCCTCTGCGACATTTGTAGTAAACCTTTCAAAACAAAACCCAGCCTTGCCAAACACAAGAAAATTCACTGCAACGACAAAATGTTTCACAACACAAAATTATCTTCACAAACACACAAAAATTCACTCCCACTCCAGTAACACATTCTTCCAGTGCGATTCCTGCAACAAAACTTTTCAAACGCAAACCTCACTTGATAAACACAAGAAAAGGCATTCTTCCCAACAACTATATGAGTGCCAGAAATGCAATAAGAAGTTCACTACACAGGATTGTCTGACTATACACAACAAAACTCTTGCAATGCGACATCGGCAAAGCAATGTTTCCAAACCAATGTTACCACAGGTACTTCTTCACCTCATTCCTGTCTTCCCGTCCAAGAGTACAACATTGGGACTCCAGACCAGCAGTGCAAACACTGTCATGCACTATACTGGCCTGCGCAGCGTAATACATCCAACATTGCAAGAGCAATACTGAGAATCACAAACAACGATTCTCTACATATTAATAACAAAGTTCTTGATCTTATACAGGGTGAAAAAATTACCTTCAAGAGTGTAGATGCAGTGGTCAGTGACGATCCTAATGATCAACTAATGTACCCACAGGAGTTTTTACACACCCTCACACCAACTGGCATGCCTCCCCATATCCTAACTAATATCCTATCTAAAGGTGGGAGCCGTAGTTATGCTCCTCCAAAATATTATGCCATCAAAAGGTCTTTGCAACAGCAAAAGACTCATCGTTACCCAAATACATACAAATACAGTGGAACTTCAGTTCACGAACATCTCGGAACATGTACAAATCAGTTTATGATCAAAAAGTTCGCCAAACTTTTGCATCTGTTCACAACCACAGACTCGGTATACAAACAAGCCAGTTTCCCTTTCGGTTTGTGCGCGCCGATGATTTCCACATGTGTTCAGTCTCTCCCTGTGCATTCCCTGTGCAGCGAGCGAGAGAGAGAGAGAGAGAGACACACACACAGGCACATGGGCAAGAGAGAGACACACACACACACAGGCGTGCTTGAGAGACACACACACAGGCGCGTGCGCAAGAGAGACACACACACACAGGCGCGCATGAGAGACAGAGAGACACACACACGAGAGAGAGAGAGACGCATGGACGCATAAGGCCAAGAAGTCAGTTAAAGAATGCAGCAGGCTTGTTTTTAAAGAGACAGAGCATTGTTTTAACCTCATTGTATTTAATGAAGACTTTTTTCTATTGGATTTTAACCTCCACTTCACTTCTGTTTACAGCGATCGGTTTGTAGCGTGCATTGTTGCAATGTTACTTTTCTTGGTGGTTTATTAAATTATGGATTTTTCTAAATGTTCATTTTTTTTCCCTGTGCTTAAAACTCATTAAAAAAAGTGTTTTTAGCGAGCGGTTCCTAGCGCTATAGCGCAAACTCTTGCAGTGTTGGTTTTCTCAGTGTTATTCAATGTTTTTACATTTAGTTTACTATTACACTGTGCATTCTATGGTATAATTAACTATATTTGTGCTTAAAAAATGGTCTGGCACAGATTAATTGTATTTACATACAATCCTATGGGGGAAATTACTTCGGTTCACGACCAAATCGGTTTACGACCAGAGTTTTGGAATGAATTATGGTCGTGAACTGAGGTTCCACTGTATGATTGAGTGCAAACTGATCGCTATCCAAAATTGTGAAACAATCTTCATTCCCAGAATCTCTCTCCTTCCTTCCGACACCAATCTCCCTTTTAAATTTAAACACATACAATTCCCACTCAGACTCGCCTTCTCCATGACTATCAAGAAGTCCCAATGATGAACATTTGCAAAGATTTGCGTTAATCTACAATAACCAGTCTACAGTCACGGTCAGTTGTATGTGGCTTTTTCTAGGGTTAGATCTTTTGACTCATTATCTGTAGTCTCCAACAAAACAACTATTCACAACTGCGTCTTTCAAGAAGTATTTCTTACTTCTTGATTTCTGAATTCCTTTCTCACCATTTTCCATTCCTATTCTTACACATCGGCTAGTAAAGTAATATTCTATAAAGGAGCATAAAGAACAGGAAAAGGATTGGGGTTCTAAAGGACACCAAGTTTAATGTCCTTAAAGTATCAGTACTGTATATATATGTTAAAAAGTGTCTTCTGAATGTGAAGCTCTATCCTTTTCAGAAGCAAGTCCCAAAATGAACAAAGATTTCGACTTATGCAGTACGTTACAGTGGTGTGAAAAACTATTTGCCCCCTTCCTGATTTCTTATTCTTTTGCATGTTTGTCACACAAAATGTTTCTGATTATCAAACACATTTAACCATTAGTCAAATATAACACAAGTAAACACAAAATGCAGTTTTTAAATGATGGTTTTTATTATTTAGGGAGAAAAAACATCCAAACCTACATGGCCCTGTGTGAACAAGTAATTGCCCCCTTGTTAAAAAATAACCTTGTTATGAACTGTGGTGTATCACACCTGAGTTCAATTTCCATAGCCATCCCCAGGCCTGATTACTGCCACACCTATTTCAATCAAGAAATCACTTAAATAGGAGCTGCCTGACACAGAGAAGTAGACCAAAAGCACCTCAAAAGCTAGACATCATGCCAAGATCCAAAGAAATTCAAGAACAAATGAGAACAGAAGTAATTGAGATCTATCAGTCTGGTAAAGGTTAGAAAGCCATTTCTAAAGCTTTGGGACTCCAGCGAACCACAGAGAGAGCCATTATCCACAAATGGCAAAAACATGGAACAGTTGTGAACCTTCCCAGGAGTGGCGGCCAACCAAAATTACCCCAAGAGCGCAGAGAGCGACTCATCCGAGAGGTCACAAAAGACCCCAGGACAACGTCTAAAGAACTGCAGGCCTCACTTGCCTCAATTAAGGTCAGTGTTCACGACTCCACCATAAGAAAGAGACTGGGCAAAAACGGCCTGCATGGCAGATTTCCAAGACACAAACCACTGTTAAGCAAAAAGAACATTAGGGCTCGTCTCAATTTTGCTAACATCTCAATGATTGCCAAGACTTTTGGGAAAATACCTTTTGGACTAATGAGACAAAAGTTGAACTTTTTGGAAGGCAAATGTCCCGTTACATCTGGCGTAAAAGGAACACAGCATTTCAGAAAAGAACATCATACCAACAGTAAAATATGGTGGTGGTAGTGTGATGGTCTGGAGTTGTTTTGCTGCTTCAGGACCTGGAAGGCTTGCTGTGATAGATGGAACCATGAATTCTACTGTCTACTAAAAATCCTGAAGGAGAATGTCCGCCAACTGTTCGTCAACTCAAGTTGAAGCGATCTTGGGTGCTGCAACAGGACAATGACCCAAAACACACCAGCAAATCCACCTCTGAATGGCTGAAGAAAAACAAAATGAAGACTTTGGAGTGGCCTAGTCAAAGTCCTGACCTGAATCCAATTGAGATGCTATGGCATGACCTTAAAAAGGCGGTTCATGCTAGAAAACCCTCAAATAAAGCTGGATTACAACAATTCTGCAAAGATGAGTGGGCCAAAATTCCTCCAGAGCGGTAAAGACTCATTGCAAGTTATCGCAAACGCTTGATTGCAGTTATTGCTGCTAAGGGTGGCCCAACCAGTTATTAGGTTCAGGGGGCAATTACTTTTTCACACAGGGCCATGTAGGTTTGGATTTTTCTCCCTAAATAATAAAAACCAACATCTAAAAACTGCATTTTGTGTTTACTTGTGTTATATTTGACTAATGGTTAAATGTGTTTGATGATCAGAAACATTTTGTGTGACAAACATGCAAAAGAATAAGAAATCAGGAAGGGGGCAAATAGTTTTTCACACCACTGTATATACTGGGTGTGTGGTTTTACTGGTTTGTAGAAGTATTTCTATTTGTGAGAAAATGACATGGTGTATTTTGATTGTTACAATTGGTCATGCTGATAAAGTGATAAAAACCAATAAATAAATATTGTTGCTTTGGTGTTACATATGTTCCCCACATGCTGCAAAGTAACAACTAAATCCTGACCTAGTAGATAAGCGGAAAAGAGAATAAATGGATACTTAGAAGAGAAAATGGATGAAAAAATAAATCATTACCATTTCATATACATCATTCAATAGTTGTGTAATGCAGCAGTTTCAGTAGGTCAAAGAGAAGCAGAAGGAGAGAAAGAGAGAAGGAGACAGAGAGAGGAGACAGGAACAAGCTGTACAGTGTAACAACAGAGAACGAGTTCACTGAAGGTGATGCTACAGTATTTCCCCTCATCTGACCTTATGGTTGCCTTGTTTCAAAACTGACTCATTTTCAGATACAAGCAATTATAAGCTCTGTGCCTCAAGCTTTGCGTAAGGGCGTTTAAAAAATTAACATAGAAAGAATGTGAACAGGAGGTTTTGCTTTTGGGATTAGAAGCCATCACTCTCCTTTTTTTATACTATAGCTGGTTTATACTGTCTTTCAATTGTGAGTCATTTACTCCTTTCAGAGAGCCTTTCATGATGAATGCCACCAGAAAAACCTTGGAATGAGCACTTATCTAAAGACACTCGAATGTATTTGCTTTACTTTGCAATCAGAGCAGTGCTATGTTACATTCAGCTGAGTAATCTTTTATACAAAGCACTTCCCACCAAAGAAGAGTTACTTGCCCAGGGTCATGCGTTATTCAATGGAAGGATTTAAAGTTGAGGCTTTAAAGGTCCAGTTTGTCAATTCTTTACAGTCACCAGCAAGAAATCACTTATGGTTCCACCTTTCTTCTTTTCACATTGTTAATCAGAAAGTCTAGCCACGAACATAGGGTGTCTGAGCCAGTATGTGGCAGTTCATGTAACGGAGCAGTATGATAACTCCTTTAATGAAGTGTTGAAGAAGGCTGTTGGGTAATCCAAAGGTACTGAGTTTTAAATCCTTCTGTTGATGCCATCTCAGGAAGGACAGGGAAGTGAGACAGGAAAAGAGAAGTGAAATGGGAGGGGCAAGTGCAGTGGATGCTGGGAGAGAGATAACAAAACAGAGAGAGAGAAAGAGCCTGCTACTACTAAATAAGAGGCACCCTTGCAGTTAGAAACCTGACTGGTGTCTGGATAAGCTGCCACAGTGTGGGGGCTTGAAATGCACAGTGGCTGTGACATTTGGGGAGATGCAAGTGTAGGATGTACAGCAGTAAAGGTTGAGAAAAAGCACTTGCAGTTGTTTTATGTGATACTCTTCCAGTTTCAGTAAAAGTCAGAGGCCTATTTACTCACTTAAGCAAAACGATTCCTTCAATTACTCAACTAGATAAGCTGCTGCTTTCTGACTTGTCTAAGACATTTACCCTATGGAAAATACTAACAAAAGAAAACTGTAACCTGCACTGGCCTGGTTACACCAAAAGACACAACTGTAATTTTCTTTCTGTTGTTTATATGATGAGTTATATTCAGTTTTACGACAACAAACAAGTCGAGAATATCTGTAGCACACAGGCCCAAGTGTAACTGAGTAGAAAATATCATGCCTAAAAAATTTGTTTCTAAAGTATTATTCTTAAATTGGTTAGCTGGAGGCATTACAGTGTAGAAATGCTGAGGAAGACCAGGTGCTTCCAATGTGTTTTGAGATAGAGTGTCAAACAGAACAAAAAGAGTTTTGAGGCATCCAAAATATCAACTCCGAGCTGCCAGGGGTTTAATTGGCCACCCAAAAAGAGGCTCACCGAATCCAGCTCACTGAGAGCTATGACTTCATCCTAGCAGACCCCAAACATGGGGAGCTATAAAAAAAAAAACACAAAATGTGTTAAAATACAACCAAATGCCCCACAAGATGGAGAGTGATCGTAAATGCACAGTGTGTGTACAAGAGTGCAAACAAAGGATCTTCGGAAATTAGGATTTAACAAAAAAACTTGAAAAAAAAGGGAATGTTCACAAAAGTAAAAAGAGGCAAAAAGGAGTTTTCCAAAAGGCGATATAAGCAAGTCCCAAATCACAATCCAGAAAACAGAATCCTTAAGTCAGCAGAACTAGAAAAGCCCGAAGAAAGAGAGTAATACTTACAAAACACCTAACAAGCACAATAATTTCCATACTCAGCCCTGGCCTTGAAAGACACGAGAGGGAGCTCCATACACAAAACACAAGGAATGGAGGTGCAGATAGTGGGATAATAAACAATTATGAACATAACAGACAATAAATAAAAATATGAACAATAATAATTCCAAAATGACAATAAAGCATAAAACACATATAAATTAAATTACATAACACCAAGTAGTGTGGCCATGACAACGCATTGCCTTTTAATGTAGTATTAAACACTTTTCATATTTATGTTTTTGTTTATATTATAGTTTTTGATATGTAGTTTCTGTTTTTGAAAAAGCTACATTTTGTCTTATTTTTCTATAACACAGCACTGTCAGGATTTATCACCTGATCGCATCTGTGACATTCCAACAACTACCTCATAAATACAGCATTATCATACGATACCACTTGGTGGACAGACTATGTCCTGATTTCTTTTTGTGCTGTTACCTTATTTTCCAAGTAGGACCTAGTGCTAAAATGATTTTCTGGTTACTTACTTTGACTTCTGATTAACAGACATGCCCTTTCGATTCCTGGTTGCCAGGTTATTTTTGAACTCCCAGTTTTTACCCCTTGCCGCCCCTGACTACAATTTTGTCTAAGAGAAAATCTCCTAGGGCCTCTTGTTCAAAATCTTGCTTAGATTCCATACTAAAATTTTACTTTTGCTTGAAAGTCAAAAAAGGCATATGCACAAAAAAAATCTAATTTATAAAACTGTACGTACACAATGTGCCATGCCAAGTTCCTTTTTAAAATCTCAGATTAACCAAAAACTATACACTCATGCATCTTCTTTTAGTTAATCCCTGTCACCTCCCCTCAGTAACTGAATATGGTGTAAAAATGCCTTTTTTGAATATTTGTGGTCTAATATACATTGCGCTATCACATGGGAAAACAGAACAAAACTTCAGTGAATGTGAACCTGAGGTGTTACTGACTTAGTTGGGGAACTGCAGAAGCATTCTCTGTCCTGGTCTCTGCGGGAGTCACAAATTAAAAAGAAAAAAACGAGTAACGTAACAGCAGTGAGACAAGACAGAAAAAAACAATAATTTTGCTCTGTAAATGTCAGTGTTGCTCTACATACCAGTCTCTTTACATTTGACTTACAACATCTTAACATATTTGAATTGCCATTGCATTGATGTCCTGAGGCACAGGGTCTGTGTCATACATGTGCTCATCTTAGCCACTGTCACTGTCTCAGGTATCAGAGGTAGTCCATATTTCTGTGATATGTTGTGTGGTACTACACAAGCCATCACCATGCAGCAAACCTTTTTAGGACTGTACAGCAGTGTGACAGGCTATGTAAGGTGTGAGTTTTGGCTCATGATGAAGATTAGTTAATAAGCTGATTTAGACACCCTAGAAACATTGTGTTGCAGTTGTGTGCTGAATTGGAACCTACACTGACTGCACACATGGTGTGATAACGGCACTGTTGCAGAATGAATGTGCTTTTGTAAACACACAGCACTTTGTTTCAATTAATATACAAGTCATATATGATGCTCAAATGTGTCTGACTAACATTGTTGTGAGGTGGCCTAGTTGAACCAATGACTCCTTTATTTTATCAAACAGAAGTGTAGGAAGCAGACCTCAGGGTCATGCTGTTTGTGATGATTTGCTTCTTAGTAACTCTACCAATGTTATGTATGTTTTACAACACACAACACACTGTTTTTATAGACAAAATAGATAGGCTACACACTACACATTAAGTGTATACATTAGGCATTTTACAAATGTTAAAGATGAGAGAACATGCCAGTTAACTGTGATATAATTAGTTCAAGAATATCAGCATGAATCCAATGTTGTTGAAATGTGCAATGAAACAAGATTTTCTGTTAATTTCATTGTCCTGCCATCTGGAGTTGCTAAAATGCCAACACCAAAAAAGTCTGCATAGTAATTGCAGAGATTAAACATTTGACATAATGTTTTGAACATTTTCACACCAAATTCATATCTTATAAATCCTGACTTTTACATAACAAATGGCTAACACACATTTCCAAGAATATGCAAGTTTTATACATTAAGCCATTTTTTTGTTACTCAGAATAATCCTTAGTTAATACACCTGTGTTGTAACATTAAAGTCTATACACGATGGAGTAAAGTGGCTAATCCATGCAGATAGTAAGGTGGAAAGATTTAATAATAAAGTGAGAGCTGCTGTTGACATAGTTGCACCTGAAAAGACAGTGAAAAAATCTTCTAGCATTGTTATACCATGGAAGACCCAAAGAGTGTCTGATTTAAAGAGAACATGCCGCAGAGCTGAGCGTAAATGGAGGAAGACTAAACTTACTATCCACCATGAAATATTAAAAGTCAAAATAACAGAATACAATAACACTGTCCGTTTTGAGAGACGCTGCTATTTCTCCAAGATTATAAATAACAATGCTAGTAATCCCAGAGTCTTATTTTCTACAATTGATCGTCTGCTAAACCCAGGTAAATGAAAGGAATGCCTCCTAAGTACTTCCAGTAAAACCTGTGAGGCTATCGCTGTATTTTTCAATCAAAAAATTAATGATATTAGAAATAACATAGTATATCCCTCCAACACTAAGGATCCTCCTAAACCCCAGCATCCTGTTATAAACAAATTAAACTCTGTCACTAGGATAGATTTACTTGATTTAAAGAAAATAATCTCTCAATTAAAACCCTCCACCTGCGTCCTTGACCCGATACCAACAAGGTTTTTCAAAGAAGTATCAGGCGTGCTAATTGATAATGTTCTGGACATAGTAAATTCGTCACTAGATACTGGGGTCTTCCCAGACTGTCTTAAGACTGCTGTAGTTAAACCCCTACTTAAGAAACATAATCTCGACCCTCAGCTCTTGAAAATTTTAGACCCATCTCTAACCTGCCTTTCTTAAGTAAAGTTCTAGAGAAGGCAGTCATTATGCAGTTAAATGACCACCTAAATAAACATGCTATTCTTGATAAATTTCAGTTGGGTTTTAGAACAAATCACAGCACAGAAACTGCACTCGTTAAAGTAGTAAATGACTTGCGGGTAAATGCAGACAGAGGCCATTTATCTGTTCTCATCCTCTTAGATCTGAGTGCTGCATTTGACACCATTGATCATAATATTCTTAGAAATCACTTAGTCAATGGGTGGGCCTCTCTGGCAGTGTCTTAAATTGGTTTGAATCCTACCTGACTGGGAGAGAATTTTTTGTTAGTTGTGGGAATTACAACTCGAAGACACATGATATCCAATATGGTGTTCCACAAGGCTCTATCCTGGGTCCGCTGTTATTCTCAATCTACATGCTTCCATTAGGTCAGATTATCTCAGGGCACAACGTGAGCTACCACAGCTATGCTGATGACACACAGCTGTACTTATCAATAGCACCTGATGACCCTGATTCTATTGATTCACTAACAGAATGTCTGACTTGTATCTCAGAATGGATGAATAGTAATTTTCTCAAGTTAAATAAAGAGAAAACTGAAATCTTAGTGATCAGCAATAATGGATACAATGAGGCTATTAGAAATAAACTGGATACATTAGGATTAAAAGTCAAGACGGAGGTAAAAAGCTTAGGGGTGATTGTTGACTGTAATCTGAATTTTAAATTACATATTAATCAGATCATTAGGACAGCATTTTTTCACTTAAGAAACATAGCTAAAGTTAGACCGCTTATATCACTGAAAGATGCTGAGAAATTAGTTCACGTGTTTGTTTTCAGTCGACTAGATTACTGCAACGCACTCCTCTCAGGACTACCCAAAAAAGACATAAATCGTTTGCAACTAGTGCAGAATGCAGCTGCTAGAATCCTAACTAAGAAAAGAAAATCCGAACACATTTCTCCAGTTTTAATGTCACTACACTGGTTACCTGTGTCATTCAGGATTGACTTTAAAATTCTGCTTATGGTTTATAAAGCCTTAAATAATCTCGCCCCATCTTATATATCGGAATGTCTGACACCTTATATTCCAAATCGTAACCTCAGATCCTCAAATGAGTGTCTCCTTAGAATTCCAAGAACAAAACTTAAAAGAAGTGGTGAGGTGGCCTTCTGCTGCTATGCACCTAAAATCTGGAATAGCCTGCCAATAGGAATTCGCCAGGCTGATACAGTAGATCACTTTAAAACACTGCTGAAAACACATTACTTTAACATAGCCTTTCTATAACTTCAATTTAATCTTAATTTAACTTAATCCTGATACTCTATATGTTCAATTTCCTCATAATAACTATTCATGGTGGCTCTAAAATCCGTACTGACCCCTACTCTCTTTTCTGTTTCTTTTTCCGGTTTCTTTGTGGTGGTGGCCTGCGCCACCACCACCTACTCAAAGCTTCATGATGCTCCAACAATGATGGACGGATTAAAAGGCAGAAGTCTACGTGACCATCATCATCATCAAGCCCTTCCGTGAGAACCCTAAATCCAAAGAGGACTGTTTCATTTATGTTGGGTAGAATGCCCAGAGGGGACTGGGTGGTCTCATGGTCTGGAATCCCTACAGATTTTATTTTTTCTCCAGCCGTCTGAAGTTTTTTTGTTTTTTCTGTCCCCCCTGGCCATTGAACCTTACTCTTATTCGATGTTAATTAATGTTGATTTATTTTGTTTTATAATTGTCTTTCATTTTTCTATTCTTTAATATGTAAAGCACTTTGAGCTACTGTTTGTATGAAAATGTGCTATATAAATAAATGTTGTTGTTGTTGATGTTGTTGTAGATATGCCTAGTAGGTACACCTCATCCTTTCCAGTTTATACGTGAGTCTTTACTGCCCGCTGGTCATTACTTTTATCACAGATAGAACAAATATTAGGTAAGATTCATTGAAATTATGTATATAAACACACTGTCTATATACAGTAAAACCTAAATATTATTTTAAAGATATTGAGGGTCTCCGATATCACATATGTTACAGCCATTACAATAGACAGGCCACCAGCAATAAATACGTAGCCTACAATGCAAGAAAAATAGTATACAGTAAATGTGTGTACAGTGACACTAAACATACGTACATGTACTAAGTACTGTAAGTAGAAAATTAATTATGGTTACTCACCAACAATGACACAATGTCTTGTCCGATAACGATGAGTTTAATTTTACTGCACAACAAAGGAGAGCGTTACAGCCCTTGTAAAGGAGCCACTTCAGGCGATTGTGTAGCACTGCCATTGTTCTTCTTCTGGCAGTCTTCAATCCAAATCCCTAAAGCAGATTCCATCCAGACTACTTACTGCCTTATTACATCCACTTACAACTCGTTTTGCATCCTGGTTAAAAGGACACTGTGGCCGTAGATCTTATATTCCTTTCCTACTTTTTAAATAAAAAGAATCGTAGCCTTCAACACATCCAAAACGTTTACCTTTTCGGCAATCGTTAACATCTTACGTTTGCACTTGAGCACGGCCCCTGAAGCAGTAGCAGATCATTTTGGAGCCATAATGAAGGGCTTGACTATGCACAAAGATAAACACAAAAGAGCACAACTCTTTACACAGCGAAACACGTTGATGCTGAATGAGCGAGACGAGACTTCCTGGTAAACAATGCATTCAGCATGCAGGAACTTAACTGCGTGCTCTGATTGGTTAGCTTCTCAGTCAGGAGAACTTAACTGCGTGCTCTGATTGGTTAGCTTCTCAGTCATCCTCCAATTGCGTCCCTTGTATGAAATCAACTGGGCAAAGCATGTACGCGCGAAGCAGCGAAAAATCCGTGTTATATATTTAGTTATGCTTTCATATAAAATCCGCGATAGAGTGAAGTCGAAGCGCGATATAGCGAGGGATTACTGCATATATATATATGTAGATATATGTGGATATATATGTGGATATGTATATATATATACTGTATATATATATGTGTGTTTATATATGTAGATATGTACAGTATATATATATGTAGATCTGTATATATATGTATATATATGTGTCTGTGTGTATATATATATTGTCATAAAAGCCACGATGAGACAAAGCAAGGTTTGGGGCAGCCACCCGTATAATTTGTTTTCCTGGCTGCAAATTGTCTTTTCAAATGATAGCACTGCTGTGCACAAAACCGAGTTCAATACAGAACTGAGGGCATAGGGAAAAGGAGGAAGTTTTTAAAGGGGAAGACAGGAAGTGAAATCATAGGGGTCAGGCTCATTGAGGTCTTCAGCCATTGGTTCGAGCCTGGACGTGACATCACAGGGGCCGGAGCTGGCAAGGTCTCCTTCGATAAGTTCGGTCCCGGAAGTGACGTCAGGAGAGCCAGGTGGAATCCCCCGGGAATGGCCTGCAGGCAAGGAAGAAAAAGAGTTAGTGCACTCTGCCACATCCTGGTATGTCTCAGAACTGTCCTTACCCGAGCCCTTTAGCTGCCTCCCATGCGCACGTGTGTGACAATATATATGTGTGTATGTGTGTATATGTATGTGTATATATATATGTTGATATGTGTATATATAAGTACAGTATATGTAGATGTGTATATGTATATATGTGTATATGTAGATATGTATATATACAGTGGTGTGAAAAACTATTTGCCCCCTTCCTGATTTCTTATTCTTTTGCATGTTTGTCACACAAAATGTTTCTGATCATCAAACACATTTAACCATTAGTCAAATATAACACAAGTAAACACAAAATGCAGTTTTTAAATGATGTTTTTATTATTTAGGGAGAAAAAATCCAAACCTACATGGCCCTGTGTGAAAAAGTAATTGCCCCCTGAACCTAATAACTGGTTGGGCCACCCTTAGCAGCAATAACTGCAATCAAGCGTTTGCGATAACTTGTAATGAGTCTTTTACAGCGCTCTGGAGGAATTTTGGCCCACTCATCTTTGCAGAATTGTTGTAATTCAGCTTTATTTGAGGGTTTTCTAGCATGAATCGCCTTTTTAAGGTCATGCCATAGCATCTCAATTGGATTCAGGTCAGGACTTTGACTAGGCCACTCCAAAGTCTTCATTTTGTTTTGTTCAGCCATTCAGAGGTGGATTTGCTGGTGTGTTTTGGGTCATTGTCCTGTTGCAGCACCCAAGATCGCTTCAGCTTGAGTTGTGAACAGATGGCCGGACATTCTCCTTCAGGATTTTTTGGTAGACAGTAGTATTCATGGTTCCATCTATCACAGCAAGCTTTACAGGTCTTGAAGCAGCAAAACAACCCCAGACCATCACACTACCACTACCATATTTTACTGTTGGTATGATGTTCTTTTTCTGAAATGCTGTGTTTCTTTTACGCCAGATGTAACGGGACATTTGCCTTCCAAAAAGTTCAACTTTTGTCTCATCAGTCCACAAGGTATTTTCCCAAAAGTCTTGGCAATCATTGAGATGTTTCTTAGCAAAATTGAGACAAGCCCTGATGTTCTTTTTGCTTAACAGTGGTTTGCATCTTGGAAATCTGCCATGCAGGCCGTTTTTGCCCAGTCTCTTTCTTATGGTGGAGTCGTGAACACTGACCTTAATTGAGGCAATTGAGGCCTGCAGTTCTTTAGACGTTGTCCTGGGGTCTTTTGTGACCTCTCGGATGAGTCGTCTCTGCGCTCTTGGGGTAATTTTGGTCGGCCGGCCACTCCTGGGAAGGTTCACCACTGTTCCATGTTTTTGCCATTTGTGGATAATGGCTCTCACTGTGGTTCGCTGGAGTCCCAAAGCTTTAGAAATGGCTTTATAACCTTTACCAGACTGATAGATCTCAGTTACTTCTGTTCTCATTTGTTCCTGAATTTCTTTGGATCTTGGCATGATGTCTAGCTTTTGAGGTGCTTTTGGTCTACTTCTCTGTGTCAGGCAGCTCCTATTTAAGTGATTTCTTGATTGCAACAGATGTGGCAGTAATCAGGCCTGGGGGTGGCTACGGAAATTGAACTCAGGTGTGATACACCACAGTTAGGTTATTTTTGAACAAGGGGCAATTACTTTTCACACAGGGCCATGTAGGTTTGGAATTTTTTCTCCTAAATAATAAAAACCATCATTTAAAAACTGCATTTTGTGTTTACTTGTGTTATATTTGACTAATGGTTAATTGTGTTTGATGTTTAGAAACATTTTGTGTGACAAACATGCAAAAGAATAAGAAATCAGGAAGGGGGCAAATAGTTTTTCACACCACTGTATTTGTATACTAGGCTGACCCGCCTTTTAAGGCAACTGACCACTTCTTAAGGCAATTCAATATGTAGATCAATTTGATATTTTATACAAACTCATTAATTTGGTTATATTGCATAAACTTTTTTTCTATATTGAGGTCGCCCTTTTGACCCCCTGATATTTACTACGCAGTGATGCATTTGTACTCCATCAACATTAATTATTTCCAGAGACATAATTTTGTCTATTTTTCCAGCGCATCGCGCACAAAAGCAAGGGAACGATGGGAGCACCAGAACTCTGCTCACATCATGTTGCTTCGTACCGCAAGTAGCAAGTCTGTGATAAGCGGAATACCGCTACGCTTTCCACTCACGGGACGGAAGGACAATCCCGACCGCTTTTATATAGTAAGAAAGAAGAAGAAGATATCGCACAATCTGGAGTAGAAAATCATCTTTTACCTGGAAAAATGAAACTACAAATCCCATCGTGCATTGCAAAATGGACGGGCGTGTGTGAAACTCTGCACCTGCATAGCACTCACGGGATGGAAGGACAATCCCAACCGCTTTTATATAGAAGGATATGTATATGTATATATGTTTATATGTGTGTGTGTGTGTGTGTGTGTGTGTGTATATATGACAGCAACACTCATAACAGTGACAAAACAATTACATTGACACTCATGTTACGTTATTTTTGAAATGTTTCCTTTTCTTTTTCATAACTTCTTTAACACACTACTTCTCTGCTGCGAAGCGCGGGTATTTTGCTAGTCTATACTAATAAAAGGCAAAGCCCTCACTGACTCACTCATCACTAATTCTCCAACTTCCCATGTAGGTAGAAGGCTGAAATTTGGCAGGCTCATTCCTTACAGCTTACTTACAAAAGTTAGGCAGGTTTCATTTCGAAATTCTACGCGTAATGGTCATAACAGTTGACAACATCTGCCATGTTAAACTTTCTTATTTATGGCCTCATCTTCGTGAAATTTGGTAGGTGGCTTCCCTGCGCTAACCGAAACCAATGTACATACTTATTTCGGTGGTATGACACAACTGTCGGCCGCCATATTGAACTTTCCAATGGTCTTTGTTACTTATGGGCCCATCTTCAAGAACTTTGATATGCGGGTTCCCAACGCTAACTGAATCCTACTTACGTACATATATACATCCATAGCCTGCAGCTCGGTTGCCGTGTGAGGCGGCGTTGGGTCCCCCATCTCCACCCCTCCCATGTAGTTAGCTGCCTGCCTGTATAAGGCCATCTGTCGCTCAGGTCTCTTCATTCCCTTCCTTGTTTCGCCACGGTATTTACGTCTCCCTGCTGATAACTGCAGCCTTTTTATTTAATCCACGGCTTCTCCACTGTTTTATTGTTCGTTTATTATGATTATAGTTATTGTGTAGGTATTTTAGACTTAGTTTACATTGTTCAGGTACCCATTTCCTTTATCATTCCAACCATACCCCCATTAACATGTCTATCGAGGTGATCACCATCGATCAAAGAACTGTCACTTACCGAGTGGTTTCCATGCCCGGAGATGGTGCCTGCCTTTTCCATTCTCTGTGTTACATATTGCACGGCCATATCAGGCTCACTCTTGATATCAGGAGGAACATTGTGTCTTATGTATTGAATGACTGGGACAGGATCAAGGTGTGGACTGATGACGGTACAGGAGATAATTCTACTACACAGGAGCACTAGAAGAGTGAAATGCTTAAGCCCTTCACCTATGGTTCTGCATGTGAGTTGATGGTTGCCGCTGAATTGTTTGGTTGTCGCTTTCAAGTGTACCGAAATGGCCAAATATTTTACACCTTTGGACAACCACCAATGCCTCTTAAACATCTTAGGTTCACAGGTGACGATTTGATAAAAATTTTAAGGCAGTACTTCGCCACTGCAAAGCACAGGTATTTTGCTAGTTATTTATAAATGCAGAAATTAATAATCAAACTAAATAGACATTCTTAAAATTTAGTAGACATTTAATAGGAAATATTACTCACAGAACATTTTATGTTAGAAGAATTCTTTCTTCTGTTATTATGGTTGGCTAATAATGTATCTCTGATGTCCCCATCACTTGCTAGCTTGACCTGTTATGCTATTCATAAATTCATATTCCAGGAATGTGCATGTTGGTCAGAAACAGAAGTGCACATTTCACTCTACTTTGTACAGGTGATAATAAATTGTATTTGATTCAAAACTTGAATCTGCATGGTAGCACTTATTCACGTCCAATTAGTTCAAAACATTGAAAACAGGTCCATAGTAACTGACCTGAAGCACATGGTTCAATCAATCAATCAATCAACATTTATTTATATAGCACATATTCATACAAAAAAATGTAGCTCAAAGTGCTTTACAAAATTAATAGAAAAATGGTTGCATGGGGGAGTGCTGTTCCTTATCTCCACACAATCTTTGTGTCTTTCCTGTAGGATGTTCAGGGTGGATAAAGCCTTTCTTACCTTTCAAGATGACTTTCCCATCAGTGAAGAACAATGCCCAGCATATGGACCAAACAGGGGGCCTTCTGGATGGCACTACAGTATATTCTGTATTCCTTGTATCATCAGCATATTGCATGTTTGCTGGATATACAAGAAAGTATTTCACTGCACTCAGTACATCTGACAGAACTACTACTACTACTAGTACTACAACTGCTGTGACTACCACTAAACTTGAGCTTGCTTTCCAGCTTCAGAGACCATTATGCCTTGGTGGCCGAGGGACTGTGGTTGTGTATCTGCAGTTATGATGTGGTCAAGTGGCTAAATGTATTACATTTCATTTTCTTCTTCTTCTTCTTCCTTCGTAATCTAATAGCAGTGTGTAAATCAACATACCGGTGAATTACTGCCACCACCTTTATTGGAGTGTGCTGCAAAATTTTTAAGGAAAACAATATGAAATTAAAAAGCCCTAGTAATACTAAATAATTAAGTCATTCCTATGAATAGTAAAATGTTTATTTGCATGAGGCTAAAAATATTCTAGTGAAATGATTAGTATCTCCCAATGAGTTCAAGGTTCCTTGAGATTGTCTTCTTGGCTCCATTTCAGCTCTACAATGTGCCTTTACGTGTTCCCTGCATCTAAATGATGACAACACCTACTGTACATAATTCTGTATTGATGGGGTGTACAGAATGATTAAACATTGTATGTCCTAATCTAAAATGTTTATGATACTTTCTTCCCTACTAAAAATTTTATTACAGTAAATTAATGTTAAAGTCAAATTTGTCATTATCAGAACCAGACTTGCTCATACCCGGTGCTAGGTTATTTTGTGCCCTAGGCCAAGCTTATTAACTGGGTCCCCCCTTACAATCTGTGCCCTAGGTAAATGCCTAATTCGCCTCAATGGTGGCAATAGTTTGGCCAATGCCAATAATTACAAGTGTTGAAGAATATTTTTAATTTTTTCATCATTACTTTTACTACTTTTCCTTAATCTTACCAGTCTATCCAAAACATCTTTAAGGTATGCATGGATAGGAAAGTATTTAAAATAAAAGACTTGTGTTGACTTGAAGATCATTGTGTATGTAGAGGCTATAAGAAAAGAGACTTCCAAACTAAACTTATTTAATCATTCATAAGTTACGTAATAAAATTCAAGCCTTGCACATTTTTCCCTGTTTCTTTGTATTTCATGTACTGTATGTTGCATAGTGTAGCTGAGGTATGGCTATCAGCTTTTATATGTAAGACTTGAGCCATAGAAAGCCATACTCCATCACTGCAACTGAACAGCAGTTATTTAAAGTTTTTCAGCTTTCAATCAGAGCCACTTGAAGTGCCTGTGATATTAATGCTAATTGTCAAAGCTCCCTTTGAAAGAATAAAGAAATTGAGTATATCAATGTATCTTTTGTCTAAGAAAAAAAAGAAAAAACAGTGGAAGACTATAGTCACTCTCCATGGTGTTTTCTGTCATCCTTGTGAGTGGGATAGCTAACTCATGGTAATGTCACTCAATTTGGAACTTGTTTCCATTTTGGTGGCAGCTTTCTGGGATGGCCAGTTCATCTCTTTCCTCTCTGTTCCTGTAATATATATGACTACTATGTCTCATGACTCTGTAATATTGTCCCAGTCGACGACTATTTGTCACCCATCTTAACTAACGGTAAAACATTTAAACTACACTTCCGGAAGGTGTCATGCTCCATTCGAACAATAAAAGACATGTTGCTGCTTGGTTAGTTGTTCAGAATTTGTCCGTCCACTTTGAAATTAAACCCAATTCAATCAAATTAAATATTTGTTCCCCTATTGCAAGATTCTTTTTCACATCTCCCACATCTTCCATTGCAGTAGTTAGCAGTTTGTAGGGCTAACTACCATGGCCTGTCAGGATTAATGCTGAATTCAGTGGAATTATTCCTCTGTGCCTTTTGCAGAACTTGGATTAGAAGACTCTTCAGAATTACATGAAACTGCCAGCCATCATGATGATGTTGTAGTCTTCTCTCTGAATGTTGACAGCTCTTGCCAGTTCATCTTAAATACAACTTAACACAGCCAGTCTCATTGACTTTAGAATAACTAAACAATTGTTAAATGTAATCAGTACTTCATCAATTGATAGCTGAACTTCCACTGGTTAAAAACATTTGTGTTTACTGGTATGTGCTAGCCATTCATTATTACTCTGAGCCCTGTCTGTATCTGTTCATCTTTTTTGATGGATGCAATGGGTAATGGGTAACAGAGGCTCAGCCTTTCTTTAATGAAAACTGAGAATATAAACCTTGTTATGACAATAAATGCACAATAAACAATTTTAATTTTTATTCATATACATGAACTGCTGATATAATAAGACCTGAATAACATTTTTTTATTGCAACTGTCTTTCAGCATGACTGACAACAACCCATTAAGGTATTTCTCACCATTTTATTTAGCAACAAACCTAACAAAGTCCCCATAAAATCTACAGTGTGCTACTGCATGTACACTTTAGCCTGTATGTCCTGTAAGAACAGCATTTAGAGATACATGGAGATGCAACACAAAGAATCACCTTGCTGCTGCTTACTCTCTCCCTTATGAATACTGGACAAAAATTGTTTTTTCTTTTTTATATAAAACATTATCTGGGTGGCAAAGTAGTACAGTGAATAGCATTACTATTTCACCAATCCTTTTCACAACATCCTTTTTTAAATGCCACGCCCCATTTTAATCAGTGTGAGATTTCTCCTAGCTACTCCAGTTTTCCTCACACTTTCCCAATAATGTTGGTATAAATTATCGTCATACTCTCTGACAGACTGATGTTCTTTTCAGATGGGTTTGAGAATATTAAGAGAGATCTTGGATAACAAGTCATATTTCCAACTGTTCATTAATGGTTAAAATGTGTACTCCTTTTTCAAAACATGTTTACAAAAACTCCAAAAACTATACAGTAATATATTCTGTTTACTGCTGGTTTTTCTGTCTTTCTTTTTATTTCCACTTTAATTAAAAGCAATATTGATTCATCTGTACAGAGAGTATGTGTCATTTTAGATCAATTTTCAAAAGTCTGAAATGTTCTTAATAATCTGATTTACATTATGTGCTGATTTTGAGTAAAGATTTTTTGAAGTTAATGAAGAATTTATTACCTTCCTATGAAAACAGTTCTTTTAAAATATAATGTTTGAAGAAGAAATGCTAATGAAACCACTCGTTTCCCATCTGCAGTTTAAGTAAGCTCAATACAAACGGAAAACATCAAAGTAAAAAACTATCTGCAGTACATATACAGTATACAGTGGTGTAAAAAACTATTTGCCCCCTTCCTGATTTCTTATTCTTTTGCATGTTTGTCACACAACAGTTTCTGATCATCAAACACATTTAACCATTAGTCAAATATAATACAAGTAAACACAAAATGCAGTTTTTAAATGATGGTTTTTATTATTTAGGGAGAAAAAAAATCCAAACCTACATGGCCCTCTGTGAAAAAGTAATTGCTCCCTGAACCTAATAACTGGTTGGGCCACCCTTAGCAGCAATAACTGCAATCAAGCGTTTGCGATAACTTGCAATGAGTCTTTTACAGCGCTCTGGAGGAATTTTGGCCCACTCATCTTTGCAGAATTGTTGTAATTCAGCTTTATTTGAGGGTTTTCTAGCATGAACCTCCTTTTTAAGGGTCATGCCATAGCATCTCAATTGGATTCAGGTCAGGACTTTGACTATGCCACTCCAAAGTCTTCATTTTGTTTTTCTTCAGCCATTCAGAGGTGGATTTGCTGGTGTGTTTTGGGTCATTGTCCTGTTGCAGCACCCAAGATCGCTTCAGCTTGAGTTGACGAACAGATGGCCGGACATTCTCCTTCAGGATTTTTTGGAAGACAGTAGAATTCATGGTTCCATCTATCACAGCAAGCCTTCCAGGTCCTGAAGCAGCAAAACAACCCCAGACCATCACACTACCACCACCATATTTTACTGTTGGTATGATGTTCTTTTCTGAAATGCTGTGTTCCTTTTCGCCAGATGTAACGGGACATTTGCCTTCCAAAAAGTTCAACTTTTGTCTCATCAGTCCACAAGGTATTTTCCCAAAAGTCTTGGCAATCATTGAGATGTTTCGTAGCAAAATTAAGACGAGCCCTAATGTTCTTTTTGCTTAACAGTGGTTTGCGTCTTGGAAATCTGCCATGCAGGCCGTTTTTGCCCAGTCTCTTTCTTATGGTGGAGTCGTGAACACTGACCTTAATTGAGGCAAGTGAGGCCTGCAGTTCTTTAGACGTTGTCCTGGGGTCTTTTGTGACCTCTCGGATGAGTCGTCTCTGCGCTCTTGGGGTAATTTTGGTCGGCCGGCCACTCCTGGGAAGGTTCACCACTGTTCCATGTTTTTGCCATTTGTGGATAATGGCTCTCACTGTGGTTCGCTGGAGTCCCAAAGCTTTAGAAATGGCTTTATAACCTTTACCAGACTGATAGATCTCAATTACTTCTGTTCTCATTTGTTCCTGAATTTTTTGGATCTTGGCATGATGTCTAGCTTTTGAGGTGCTTTTGGTCTACTTCTCTGTGTCAGGCAGCTCCTATTTAAGTGATTTCTTGATTGAAACAGGTGTGGCAGTAATCAAGCCTTGAGGTGGTTTACGGAAATTGAACTCAGGTGTGATACACCACAGTTAGGTTATTTTTTAACAAGGGGGCAATTACTTTTTCACACAGGGCCATGTAGGTTTGGATTTTTTTTCTCCCTAAATAATAAAAATAAATAAAAACTGCATTTTGTGTTTACTTGTGTTATATTTGACTAATGGATAAATGTGTTTGATGATCAGAAACATTTTGTGTGACAAACATGCAAAAGAATAAGAAATCAGGAAGGGGCAAATAGTTTTCACACCACTGTATATATATATACAGTATATATATATATATATATATATATATATATATATATATATATATATATATATATATATATTGTGACAGTGAGGCTCCAATCCACCTCTTGAACCCCCAGGTATCACGCTGGACTCTAAGTGAAGATATAATTAGTCTTCTTTTATTGTTTTTTACGTGCAACAAGCACCCTCTACTACACACTATTCATATCATAAATAAACTATTCAACACAATTATCACTCCTCCTCACCCAGACACTTCACTACTCTACCTCCCAGCTCAGCTCAGCGTCTGGGTTTTCTCTGTGTCCTTTTATATCCCCTGACCCGGAGGTGTTCCTGCCCAAAAGTCCACAAGTCCTTATTCCTTCCAGATCAGGGTAAACAATCCATATCTTCACCCCGGAAGCACGCCGTCTCTTCCTGTCCTGGGATTGTGACGCACTTCCGGGGTATAGGGCATATACGAGTCCACGGGCCCTCATACAGCAACTCCCAGTGGCCCCCACGGTATCCAGCAGGGCCGTGCGTAAAGACTACAAAGTCCGTAAGGCCCTACTGGAATTCAGGGCCCGTCCACACTGTCAGGAGAGCTCCTCCTGGTGGCCTGGGGGTGAGGACCGGAACTTGAAGCCGGCCATCCACCACAGTTCTCCCCCCTTAGCAAAGCCAACCCGGGCGGTGCGTCCAGCCCCGTGAGGGCCGTTCTCCTCCAGGAGAACGCGTCGGTTGGAACTTGGCTCTGCTGTCTAGGTCCCCCAGAGAATCGTGGGGGGACGGTGCACCTTCTGTCCCCCCGAACTCCTATCTTCTGAGGACAGTACTGCCACACATGTCCCATCTGATGAGAATTGTAGCACCGACGCCGCCCTCCTGGTGGCCTTCCTCCACGAAGCTGAAAACACCGGGGGAACTCCGTCAGCTCCACCCTTTCCTCTGCCAAGGGAGGTTTACTGACCGTCTCTGCCCTTTTGTCCATCTTGTCAGAAGACCCTCGACGTCTTTTGGGGATCTCCGACTTACTCTGGGGCCGGTGCACAGCTTGAGTCTCTCTATTGGGGAAAGAGAGCCCCTTTGCCGTTTGCACGCCCGTTGATTCATATTTATTAGGAGGCGGCGTCATTAGCACCGCATTGCTCCAATGAACAGCATTGTTTAGCTGCACCGGTACGATCGGCGCTTCCCCCGGCCCTCCTGTCACCAGAGACAATCCGCACCTAAGACCGGTCGGGGTCTTGAGGTCTGCACCGCTCCAGAAAGCCACGTCACACACATGTCCCGGGCCGATTGCTCCGTGCCCCGACCATTCGGTCATCGTGCCACACTCTACAGTCAGGCACATGGTGCTTTGACAACCGCTACTTATTAATTGCGGTGCCGGTTCGCACTGTGTCCCTTTATGCTGTAGGATACGGGCCAGACTCACCTGTATTCCCGCATCGATCACCCCCGGAGCTTCACGGCCCAGCCGCCGTACGAAGTCCCTCAGACCGTTCAACGGTGCCTCAGCCGTCACTCCCAATTCTTCTACACATTTCTTCAGCTCCTGTAAATCCTGTAAGAAACGGTGTAGGGGCTCGAAGTATTTCTCGAGACCCTGCAAATCCACACAGTTAGTTAATATGGCCGGTGGTACTTGCGCTTCCGCCTTTTCCTTACCCTCCGGCCGGGAACCAATGAGCACGTCCCTCCCTGGCACATGTTCAGCTAGGGAGCGCAAAGGCTCCTGGGTCTTGCAGTCCTTCGGGGATCGGCTGGCCGTTGTCGGCCGACTGCCTTCCTCCCCTCCTACTGCAAAGGAGGACCATTCAGTCATCTCCCACTCCTCTTTGGCTGCTGTTTTTGTTGGCGCTGCTTCGCTCGCCTTCCCTTCTCCTTCCAGGAGGCTTGGACCCGTCGGGGAACGGACGACCTCATCCGAGGACTCTGAGCGCCTTTCACCTTCCCGGCATCCACCGCGGGTGTTCAAGCTGTTGTTGTCCTCATATGGGGGCGTTGCTAGCCGTCTCGCATCCTGGCTTGCCTTCTGGGGAACGCGGCCATTTTGCCGGAACATGAGGTAGGCAATCGACACGCCGCTGATTTACTGGACGCGAGCATCTGCAACAGGCCGTTTTCCCTGCACCTACCTCCGGACTAGGTGGCGGAGTCCCCGGTCCACCTAGGGAGTCCGACACACTCGGTATCTGTCCGTGTCCCGACTGTTGCACCACTCGGGCTCGCTCGGCCCGAATTAG
The DNA here is from genome assembly GCF_016835505.1 of Polypterus senegalus. Classification (NCBI taxonomy): domain Eukaryota; kingdom Metazoa; phylum Chordata; class Cladistia; order Polypteriformes; family Polypteridae; genus Polypterus; species Polypterus senegalus. The sequence goes on from NC_053161.1 coordinate 3,676,365, forward strand.
AGCCCGGTCTTCCTCGCTCCCATTCAGGTATGTCCAGGTCCTCTCGGCATCCGTCAGGTGTTGTACCCAGCTGGGACTGATCGTTCTCCGAAGCAGAATGCGGCTCGTAGACACAGCGCTCTCCGTAGGGGTGTTGTTGCAGCTCCATGTAACGAGGCGTAACCCTCCTGGGTTGTCTGCCCAGACAATATTTAATTTCAATGCAGGTTCCGAGCCAAACAGACAGACTGGAATCCTGCCGAGTACGCCAGATGTGACAGTGAGGCTCCAATCCACCTCTTCAACCCTCAGGTATCACACTGAACTCTAAGTGAAGATATAATTAGTCTTCTTTTATTGTCTTTTACATGCACCAAGCACCCTCTACTACACACTATTCATATCATAAATAAACTATTCAACACAATTATCACTCCTCCTCACCCAGACACTTCGCTCCTCTACCTCCCAGCTCAGCTCAGCGTCTGGGTTTTCTCTGTGTCCTTTTATATCCCCTGACCCGGAGGTGTTCCTGCCCAACAGTCCACAAGGCCTTATTCCACTACAAATAGGAAAAAGAGGCTACAATTTGCACAAGCTCACCAAAATTGGACAGTTGAAGACTGGAAAAATGTTGCCTGGTCTGATGAGTCTCGATTTCTGTTGAGACATTCAAATGGTAGAGTCAGAATTTGGAGTAAACAGAATGAGAACATGGATCCATCATGTGTAATGGTGTGGGGGATGTTTTCTTGGCACACTTTAGGCCCCTTAGTGCCAATTGGGCATCGTTTAAATGTCATGGGCCACCTGAGCATTGTTTCTGACCATGACCATCCCTTCATGACCATCATGTACCCATCCTCTGATGGCTACTTCCAGCAGGATAATGCACCATGTCACAAAGCTCGAATCATTTCAAATTGGTTTCTTGAACATGACAATGAGTTCACTGTACTAAAATGCCCCCCACAGTCACCAGATCTCAACCCAATAGAGCATCTTTGGGATGTGGTGGAACGGGAGCTTCGTGCCCTGGATGTGCATCCCACAAATCTCCATCAACTGCAAGATGCTATCCTATCAATATGGGCCAACATTTCTAAAGAATGCTTTCAGCACCTTGTTGAATCAATGCCACGTAGAATTAAGGCAGTTCTGAAGGTGAAAGGGGTCAAACACAGACTCAACAAACTTAAAAAGGTTTGGGGCAGCCACCCATATATTATCCCTGGCTGCATTGGGTTTGATTTTTAAGACAGAAGTGTCTTTGTTGGAATCCAGATATGAACTGCTTAAGGTTTGGGCGGTTTTAAGTGTGAAGACCAGAAATGGCATGGGGAAACTGGAAGTGGCCGCCTTCTGACATTGTCATAGCTGCTGGAACCAAAAGTTACATCATCTCGGGAGGCCGGAACCAAAAGGGACATCATCAATGATGAGTCAGAAGGGTTTACCCTCGGCTGGTCTGCTGCGATAACAGGAGAAGTTTTAGTGGTGTGGAATAACCTTCACTTGGTCCATACAATATATATATATATATATATATATATATATATATATATATATATATATATATATATATATATATATATATGAGCTATACTATTTTGTAAGTATCTTAGGGGCATATCAAAAAGTTCTCTGAGGTGAAAAGGCTTTCAAAAATAATAAAATGAAAACTTTCAAAATATCATAAAGAGTACTATAAGGAGCCGCAAATAGTAAAAACCTAAATCAAATCAATATTTTCCTTTAAAACGTCTATAATTCTCTTAGGTCCATCATCTGTTGTGCAGCTTAATAAGAAAATTTGCTGGTGGTTTGTTTCAAGCATCTTGGAGAGTTTGCTTTTGTTCTTCTGCAGACTTTGCCTGTCTCACTTGCTTTGGTCTATCTAGGTAATCCGTGACAGCCTCAACAAGGTGGAGATTAGAACAGAGCATCATCTCCAGAACTTTTTGCTCTCCTTTTGATTAATATATTTCTTTATGATGATAGCAACATGTTTGGGGTCATTACAGAATGGTGTTGCATCCGATCAAATACCTCCTTAATATCTATTGATAGATAGATAGATAGATAGATAGATAGATAGATAGATAGATAGATAGATAGATAGATAGATAGATAGATAGATAGATAGATAGATAACTTTATTAATTCCAAGGGGAAGTTCACATACTCCAGCAGCAGCATACTGATAAGGAAAAATATTAAATTAAAGAGTGATAACAATGAAAGTATAACAGACAGACAATAATTTTGTATAATATTAACATTTACCCTAGGGTGGAATTGAAGAGCACATAGTGTGGGGGAGGAACGATCTCCTCAGTCTGTCAGTGGAGCAGGACAGTGACAAAAGTCAGTCACTGAAGCTGCTCCTCTGTCTGGAGATGATACTGTTTAGTATCAATAATAATATTGTTTTAGTGATGGGAATATTTTTATACACAGAGGATCCTGTTAATTCTGACCAAATCACCAAATCCATTTGCAAAAATGTAGTAACAAGCCTGTGTGGAACCTATACTTTGCTTCAGTGTTGGCTGCAGCCATTCATCCATGTACTTTCCTCCAGTTTTTCGACAAAGTGCAATCTGCCTGAGCCAAAAATTTCAAATTTCAACTCGTCAGTCCAGAGCACATGCAGCCATTGTTCAGCACTATACTTCTTGTATTTTTGTTTGTAGCTGAGTCTCAGTTTATTTGTTTCCAAATTTGAAGAATGGGCTTTTTGGCAGCTCCTCCATGAAAATGACCTCTAACAAAACTTCTCTTTTGAGGGGTGGACTTGATTGCAGACTTTACATCAGTTCAGAGCTCACATTGTTGGACTTGTTGGGATCTGCTTTTAACAACAACAACAACAACATTTATTTATATAGCACATTTTCATACAAACAGTAGCTCAAAGTGCTTTACATATTAAAGAATAGAAAAATGAAAGACATAATTATAAAAAAATAAATCAACATTAACATCAAATAAGAGTAAGGTTCAATGGCTACTATTCTACCCAAATAAATTTGGTAAAAATTTCAGAAAATGCAAAATTAGGTATTATCAGCTGACATTTTGTAGGCATTTACAGATCAACCTGTAATAAAATAATATTATGAACTACAGTTTTGTTTATAATGTCATTTTTATCTATTGTTCGGTGTCCTTGAGTGTTTAGGAAGGCAGCTATGAATAAATAAAATGTATTATTATTATTATTATTGTTACAGTTTTTTATATGGGCAACATGGGCCATTGCCCAGGGCGGCATCGCAGTGTGGACGGCATCTTGGGCATCTGCAAAAATTTTTTTTATTTTTGCGTGCGCCCGCTGCCCCAACATCATGCCAGCGCATTTTTGGGATTGCATGGGCACCGATCGGTTTTCTATTGCCCATTTGCGGGGAGTAAGGACGCCCTCTATTTGCAGGAGAAAAGGGAGGAGAGGGGCAGGGCGGCTGGGGATTCTCTGGCTGGCTGGCTGGCATGGCATCTAATAACCAGCTTGCAAAATAAAACAAAATAAAAACAAACAAACAAACACAAAAGCACCAGACATTATGATATAGACTTATAATTTGCACTGATGTGTTTTCTAAATTCTATCACACCCATATATGCGGGAAGTGAGCGCAAAGTCCCTCGGTGCGCCTGCTTGCTGCTGTGCTGAAGTCTCACACACAACTTGTCAACTTGTCAAAGGGGGGTATGCTTCCAAATAAAGCACATTTCATTCATAATACTGTCAATCCAAGCCCATTATGTCACAATTTTTCCTGGGTTGTGCGAAATCACAGAAATCGTTAGATGGGCGCTCCTTGAGCGAGCAGCATAGAGCAGGGTACAGCAAACAGGAAGAATAAATCCTCCTGTGTGAAGCTGACGCCAGGTCAATGCGTGTGCTCTTTCTATTCTTTATCACAGGTTAGTTAATTCACCATAATTGGAGTGCACATTACAGGCTTTAAAACGGTAAAGTATCGTCAATGAGATTTTGAACATGTTGATGAAATGATTTTAGTTAGTAAGAGTTTTTTTGTATGGATATATATGTTTGCGTGCTAATTTACTAATGCAAATGACTCGCGTAGTGGAGAGTGGTAGGCGGGGAAAGTTAACCCGAAATAATAAACTGACTCCAGCTCTGAGAGAAAAGGTTTATGTAGTTGTTAGTGACCTGGTGAACTGATGACTGGAGATGGTACTAAAGTGAAAATTCTTTACACTGTAACAAAATATTTTGGTGCTGTATAAAATGTAAAATTTGATTTTGTCTCTGTTAGACATTAGATTTCCAATAGTTTGTTTTGTTGCACTGTATTTTTTCATTGTTTATTAGAACACTGGGGGGGCGCAGAGGGGGCGTGGAGGCGCACAGGTGGCGCGGGGGTGCCAGGGGGTGTTTGCCCAGGGCACCAAACAGGCTAGGACTGCCACTGTATATATATAATTCACTAAGGGCACGCAAGACAGAGAGCCACGTCCACCAACTCACAGAGCCCCACTCGCCAACTCTAAGACCATGGGATACGCTCGACAGAGCCCCGCCCGCCAACTCTAACCCTCCTACCGCGTCATGGAATACACATGACAGAGTCACGCACGCCAACTGTAACTGTCCTCCTGCGTCCAGCGTCACCCTTGAGGCATGTGCACTGCCTACTCAAGTACCCACACGTAACAACTCACCAAACACAGACTCAGTCACTTTCGTCTGTGCAAAAGTCCACATGCACCTCTGAGCCATGTTGACTTTTCACCGCACGTAAGACAGAGAGCCACGACCACCAACTCACAGAGCCCCGTCCACCAGCTGTAACAGAGCCCCACCCATAGGTTACGCACGAAAGAGCCACAAACGCCCACTCTAACCCTACTCCCACATCATGGGAACGCACGACAAGGCCCCACCCGCCAACTCTCACCCTTCGGAGGCTTCCAAGATTGCTCTCAAGGCAATTATGTGGCGACATCGAAGTCTCAGCTTTCACTCTGGAACAACTCAGTACGCGAGCTATATTAAGCATCATCAACAAAGACTCAATACACCTTAATGAACAGGAGCTGAAACTTATTTCTAATGACGAAGTAACTTTCACCAGCGTTGACTCCATCGTCACAGACGATCCTGCAGATCAACTTGCATTCCCCAAAGAATTTCTTAATAGTCTTACTCTCACTGGCATGCCTTGTCATAAACTCAAAAGTGTTCACTTATCAATAAATAATTATATGCGGCATATGCTACGCCATAGGTTGGCTAGTTATTATTATTATTATTATTATTATTATTATTATTATTATTATTATTATTATGTGGCACTTCAGATTACATACTCTATATAGAAAAGATATGCAAGTCCACTTGCACAAAGAAAAGTATTAGATCTAATTTTATTAAAGGTGGCTAGATTTGTAAGATATTAATTAATTATGAGAAAGGTTTGGTAGCTATAGTGGACTCTTCGAATGGAAACAACTTTAAAGGTATATAGAAGGTTGGACTTGATGGCTAAGAGGAGGAGTACAAGACAGCATAAATTAGACTTCACCTGTTTAAAATGGTAATGTAATTGATAATGTATGCAATTAATTACCATTGTGATTAAAAGATGCATCTTAAGAGTCTTCAGATCTTGAATATATAAAGTCAGAGTTAGAACATATAAATTTAGCGTCGGAATATATAACCTCATTCCTGAATATGTAAATTTAAAGTCAGATTATATTTTTATACTTTTTTATAAAAGTAGCTTGCAAAACGAAAAAGTCTGGATACCCCTGCTGTACGCTGACAGTATAATACTGCATATTCACTTGCCCTCCAAATAGCACAGCTGATAGAAAATAACATTAGAACAAGGTACCTTGTGCACGTACGAGAAGTCTCACTTTACCTTGACTGTCTGTGCATGTTTGGATAAAACATGCTAGTTCTTCACTCAGTGAAGTGATAGTTAAGCATCAGTAGTAGTTGGCTCTCATTTTTCATGCATTCTTTCTTTCCCTGTCCACTCTCTGTGAGGAGTTTGTGCCGCTATGCCGTGTCAGTTTGTGTGTGGTCATGTGACTGCATGGCTATGTCTGATTTATGAAACGGAGCCATGTGGTTATTGTTGCTACGTCTGATTGGTGAAATGGAGTCTTGTGATTATTGTTGCTATGTCTAATTGGTGAAACAGTCATGCAGTAGATCCACTGGCAGCTTCTCTCTGGCAAAAATATAACATACTGTATCTAATGGAAAAAAAGTAACGAGTCGAGTGTTGCCCAATGTAGTGGAGTAAGAGTAGCATTTCTTCTTCACAAATGTACTCAAGTAAAAGTAAAAGTAAAAAGTATGGTGCAGTAAAACTACTCTCAGAAGTACATTTTTTTTTAAAAAGTTACTGAAGTAAACATAACGGAGTAAATGTAACTTGTTACTACACACCTCTGTTAGTAACAATAATGAGTTGTGTTTGGCCAAATTGCATTTCATATTTGTTTGAATAGTCTTAATCTTGCAGTAACATGATCATTCAGTACTTAACATTGTTGCCTACTAACTTCTGAGATCCCAGCATGCTCACTGTCTGTGAGGGGGTTTGCACATTACCCTGAATTTTTATCTTTGTGCTTCAACACTTATCCTAGTCTTCAGAGATCGGTAAGGAAGCTCAGTTGGAAACCTTAAATTGTTCCTGTGAGAGAGTAGTGTGAATTTCCAGGGTTGTTTCTCATCTTGTGCTCAGTGCTGCTGAGATTGGTTCCAGGTACTCTGAAAAGGATGAAAAGAGTTTAGAAATGTGTGTATTGTAAACAAAAGAACAAACAAAGACAGAGATTTGGGGCAACCTTGAGGAACCCTGTGTAAATGAATCAAAGTAATAAACACGGTTTTAACGTGTAGTTTTGAAACATCTTCACAGAAGCGAGTCTACAGCTAGACTTAATTGAAGATGGTGAAGAAACTGCTAAGAGCTTTGCAGGGCAGCACAACTCTACTCTGGAGACTGGAGGCCAGAAGTGATATTATTTGTCTTTCCATCCCAGGTCATTTGGTCTGTTGAAGAAAGGAGAGGAGAGGCATTATGCAACAGCGCCAGCTCTCAACTTGAGGTGGAATTGCCATTAAATGATCCCTGAAGTTAACTCCCAAACACATGTGTGTGACAGTATTCAATAGCAAGTTTCAAAGTTCAGTGGCAAAGCTCATATCTTCTTCAATGAGAAGCAGTTCAGTTTTACCAGCATTTAGTTGTGAAATTATTTTTGAGAAAGGCAGTGAATTTAATTCCACCAAAAAGATGAGACGCCATGACTGAACTGATGACAAATTGCCTGTCAGCTTCTTCCTAAAGAATAAATCCTTCAAGGCTGATTTGAAGCTGTAAGTATTTGCCTATCAAAACTTGAGAGTACCATTGAGTTTCCAGAAATACTATACAGAGTTTTTAAAACTTGCACAGTTTCTCATATCCATTGACAACAATGGGAGCTCCTCGGGGAAGGTATGCCCATTTCCTTAAAATGTTAAGATAGGAATTCCTTCTGTAGCCTATTTATAGAAGAAAAAAAGCACATTTACTTTAAACTTGGAGAAGAAAAACAAAATGGTTCTGTTGGATGTTTCTCTAATAACTTACATTATTAGAATAGTAACAGCTCTAAAGGGAAAAAATTAACTATCAAAATTAGTTATTAGTTATTAGCAGAGAGATAAACTGAAAGCTATGGGGAAAAAAAGTTGTTGATGATTATTTTAAAAGAATGCTTTTTGCCAATGATAAAAAATAATGAATGAAAAGAAAAAAGACAAGAATTGCGTCTTATGAAACAGATATTAACAAACAGATTTATTTTAGTAAACATTGTGGATTTCAGAGATTGCGTGATAGCTAACCCTGAACATGAGCAGGGCATGGAAAACTGACTTTTTGTATCAATGAAAAAAATTATTCACATTCAGAGGAATATTCACTGCAAAATAGAGGTTAAAAAAGTTATATAACAACATTTAATCTTTCAAGGCACAACTAAACATACAAATTCTCTGTTCACCCTGTGGAGTGCCTGGTCCACCAACCCAGAATCTACACTGCTCACCTTCTCAACAAAACCTCTCCCCTCTTTGATCTTTCTTCCTCCTACTAGTTGAGCCCATGTTCAAACATTCTCCCAACCAGACGCCTACAGCTATATTTATGTAATAGTGGCTAGTTGCACATGTATTATTTTGTCTGTTGTTTTTTTTTTTAATGTGAGGATTTAATTTCTGATGTTAGTTGCTTATTTGTTTTTGGAATTACACTATTGATTTTCTTTACCTTCATGTTTTATAAAATTACACAATTGCATTTAGAAACCTGCCACATGACTGCAAACATTATACTGAAGATGTTATTGGATGTGATAATATAAATATTGTGACAACTGATCATTCCTTTGTCCCTCAGTGGATATAATAACCTTCAAAACCTTTAGTAATCGGTAGCTGTATTTTCAAGTAGGCCCTAGCAATAGAATTCTTTTGTTTTCATAACAACCTCATTCTGTCTTTGACCTTCAGTTTTGCCTTACACTTTCTGTTACTCATTACTCACTTTGGATTTCCCTCTTGGTTTTTGACCCTCTATTTCTACTAGATACACCTTTTGACTGCTTAATCCAAACAAACCACAAAGCTAGAAAAACAGTTAAGCCAATCAACAAATAAATCATTAATAAAAGAGAATTGCCTTTCAAAAGTGCTGAACCACAATCTGCAATCTAAGTTTCAAAAACCTTAATACTATTGTCTGCAGTGGGCTGATGCCTTGCCTGGGGTTTGTTTCCTGCCTTGCGCCCTGTGTTGGCTGTAATTGTCTCCAGCAGACCCCTGTGACTCTGTGTTAGGATATAGCGGGTTGGATAATGGATGGATGGATGGATAATACTATTGTATTACAGCTGGGATTATTTTCCTTGGCTTATATTTATATTTTTGTTTTATTGTTGCTTTTTTATCTTTGAGTCATTATTTTTCATGTCTTTTATGTTATGTCTGTGAGTTGTGTTTATTATTTGTTTATCAGTACAGCTTCTTTAAAGTGGCATCCATTCTGTGGGATCTGTTGGTGGAACCCCCCAAGAGGCAGGGCTACCCTGATGTCACTGCTGCTGGCTCCTCCCTTTGGTTATTTAGGTCTGTCAAAAAGAGAGATCTAGCAGTGGGATGTGGTTATATTCGGATTAGCTGAAGGCTGGTCTGGGAAGGAATTCCATCATGGAAATGTCGTGCACAAGCTGCTAACCTTGCACTTCTAGAGGTTGGTGTGTTTGTAGTAAAATTACCATTCATTTGTAGAAATATAAATAGATGGTCATAAAGATCCATTAAGTAATTGTGTGAGTTTAGTGGTTTTTGTTCCTTCTTGTAATGTTACACTTGGAAAGATTCTGTCAAATGGCTTGTTTGTAAATTCAGCAGAATTTGTAGCAATAATTATTGGGCTACAGTGGGTTAAAGAACTAAATACAAAAAGGCAATTATTTGTTTAGATTTTGTATCTGTATTATAAAGTTTGAAATCATTTAAATCTTGTAGGCAGAGTTTACTAATGGAAGTATATTTTATTCCATACAAATTTATAAGATTTGGAATAGAGATTCACTTGTGCTGACTTGGGTAAAAAAGAGCTAAAATTGATTCTTTAGAAAGTGTCACACCCGTGCACGTAGGGGACAGTTTAAAGGCTCAAGTAATGGTAATACCCTGCCACTCCAAGGGTTGGTGCTGTGTACTAATGCCTTTTCTTTTAATTTACTATCAAGAATTATTGGTAACATAAGCAGTTAAAATTTTAGGGTTGATCAAATCTACTAACTCTAAGAACCCCATTTAACTGTGAGTTTGTTATCTGCTTAGTTCCACTGCAGACTCAAGCTTTTTTTCTTTCTATTAACCAAGCTCCAAATTTTAATTACAGATCTACTTTGAAAATAATTAGAAAACACATGAATGGTATGAGCAAACAGTGTATGGTTCAATTAAATGATGATCATGGATGTAGTAAATATTCTGTAGAGTGTGAGAGGATGTTTAATAACATAACTGGAAGTCCCAGAGATGTTAATATTAGGGATATTCTAGAAGCAAAGGAAAAGCAAACTTCTGTATAGCATTAGTACAGATTTTAATTAGCACTGGGTTAATTGGAAGTATCTAAGACTGCCTGTTCAGCTTCACACTCCTGTACTGTATATGGCTATAATGCACCTTTAAGTTAGGTGTGATCTGCCATTTTATCAAAGAAGAAGAAGAGATCTAGCAATGGATCATTGAATGTTACAATCAGTTGTGAGTATTGATTTTCTGGTTATTTCTTTTTAATTAAGGCAGATTGGTGACTCTGTGGCTAGGGGTCTGTGCTGGCAGCTGGAAGATTGCTGGTTCAAATCCCATAAATTCCAGATGTGATTCCACTCTGTTGGGCCCTTGAGCAAGACTTTTACCCTACAATTGTTCTGTTCTGAGTATGACATTAACATCATCTTGCAGGAAAAATTTGGGGGTCAGTGGCAGGATTGGCATGCCAACCACTCTAAAAAAAACTGACATTGTTTCATTCTATTTAAACTAGTGTGGTGCTGAGGTGTTACCTGTTGCATGACTGCGGGACTTGAGTCTTATTTTGGTATCCTGAGGTGTTCTGTCGTGTGGTGGATGCGGTAACATGTTGTATCAGCTTATCCTCCCAATCTCTCACTCTGTTTAATTTGATTTTTTTCTCTTCTTCATTCATTGGATTTGCCATTAGATTAGTGCTTTGATGACTTGTTTGCTGTTATTTACCTTGTTTTTCTGCCCTTTTGTAGATTTATTTTCTATTTTTGATCAGCTTTAATGAATACCTTCATTGATAAAGATTGTTTAAGGTATTTCCCTGTTTGTGAGTTTGACATGATATCCACGACAGAGTTTGACAGTATCTATCCCTTGTGAGACATTTTTGAGAAATATTTTCAACCCTCTTCACTTTTTTAAAGTCAATGCCAGTGACCCATTTTTGGGGCCGGCTTAGGCTAAAGCCTGCAAGTGGCATTTGATTTTGGCTGGCTTCAGTGAGCTTCTTCTGGACAGGCAATTGAGGTTCCTGGCCTGCTTTGTGGGCCATTTGGAGGCCTCACACCCAATTGTCATGTTTCTGACTCTGTGTTATGACAAATATAGAACAAAAATGTTGAAATCCAAAAATGCAAAATTAAAGAGTCAAAATCCTAAATTTGAAAGAGCTCAATAGATAAGCAAAAATTCCAAATATAATAAATTAAAAATGAAATGATATAAACTAAACTGAGCAAAAAGAGTGAATGGGAGCAGAAAAAAAAAAACACCACAATGGCAAATGACACTGGGTCTAGGCCGTGGCAACATATGGTTAGCCCGGTGGAACTGCCATAAAAACCTAATGACAGCAATTGAGGGCAATTAACTAATCAGGGGTCTCACCCCACAACCTAACAAGAAATAAAATCACCCAATTAATCACATTCAAAAGAGAATTAACAGAACTAACAAATGGAATTGAAAGACAAGACACAATAACAAAAAGGAACAAAACGTAACAAGTACATCAAAGAAAAATCAAACAAATAAAGAAAAATGCACAAAGACAAACAGCGAAAGTCCTGGACAAAACCCATAAAAAGATCATAATGCACATATTCATGGTGCTAGCACAAGGTTATCGTAGGAGGCACATAATTATGATTCGATGATAGCTACTTCAGAAATATTGAATTTATGAAAGACACCTTATACACAAAACATATAAGCTATATTGTTAGTGTTCAATATAAAAAAAAATCTAAACTATGCAAAGCAAAATGCAAAACAGATGCATGAAAATGGAGGTCACCATAGAAAACATAGGCTGTTAATATACTGTAGAACTTAGACAGCTACTACTTCTACAAGTTTTAATTCTAGCCAAATTGTTACCTAAAAGCCTGTTAATGACACTTGTTATTTACTTTCATGGCTACACTCATTCTGCCCTATTAAGTTATTCTAATACACAAATATGTTCTAAGAAGATCATCCAAATGTTGTGTGGACCAGAGCAAATTGTCTTTGGTCAATCTTTTACTGTTTTTTTTTTTTAATTTATTTATTTTTGCTTTACTGTGAATAGAATTAGAAAGTTGAGCCTGTGAGCTACTGGATTACTGACTATTGATGTATCTTTATTAATTGTAAACTGTTTAAGAAAACACAGAGCAATAAAAGCTTGTGAATGCAGTTAAAGAAATCGTTAAAGGCTATTGAAAGTAACAAGCAAGTTAACCCATAAGCCATTTTTTATGCATTGGCAGTAATAATTGCCTTATAATTAAGACATTACCTGTAATCAAGACATGCAGCCACTGTAGTACCTTAGAACTCAGAGTGAGGACCCTTAATATTGACTGAAAAAAGATTAGAATTATTTCATTTTAAATATAAACGCACTTTCTAAATCCTTGGGAGCAAATACATGAACCATGAAAGCCATCACATCAAGCAAAATGATGACCCTGTCTCCAATTAGCTAAGGTAAAAGCTTTACATGTTTATCATAAAAGGCACTATATGAGCTGAAATATTAAACCTATCTGGTAACTCTTCACTGCCATCTAGTACCTGTCTTACCTCCTCTCTGAACCACCTTATACAGTCTTCCATTTTAAACTTCCATCATTTGATCCTTGGCTCTGCCCTCACTCTTCTCCTCTTCTTGATCTCCAACATCATCCTACAGACCACCATTATGTGCTGCCTAACTACATTTCCCTCTGCCACCACTTTGCAGTCTCCAATCTCCTTCAGACTGACCCTCCTGCACAGCATATAATCCACCTGTATACATCTTCTTCCTCTCTTGTATGTTACCCTGTGTTCCTACCTCTTCTTAAACCACAGCAATGTCCATCCTTTTCTCAAAATCCACTCCCATCTGATCTTCTTCATTTCTCTCCTTGACACCATACCTACCCATCACCTCCTTATGCTCTCTGTTCCCATCACCAACATGTCCATTGAAATCTGCTTCAATCACCACTCTCTCTCTCCCTTGGGTACACTTTCCACCACTTAATCCAACTAGAAATTTTCTTTCCCGTCCATCTCACACCCAATTTGCGTAGCAGATGCACTAATAATATTCATTATCACACCTTCAATTTACAGCTTTATAATCAATTTTCTGGCTGACAATCATTTCACATCCAAAGCACTCTTGATATACTGTTCCTTTAGGATAACCACTACCCCATTTGCCATCCCATTCACACCATGGCAGAACAATTTGAAACTGCCTCCAATACAGCTTGCCTTACTCCCCATCCATCTGGTCTCTTGCACGTACATTACATCAGCCTTCCTTCTCTTGATCATATCAGCTAACTCTCTCCCTTTACCATTCATACTGCCAGTCCTTACCCTCCCTTAATTCCATTCTCCTAACCTTCCTCCTCTCCTCCTGCCACCGGACATACCTTCCCCCTCTTCTTCTTCAGTAGCCCAATGTCCCCCAGCACCCTGTTGGCTAACAGTACTGAAAATGGAAAATATGTATTGTTGTCTGCATATTGATGTTGTAAAATTTTATACTGGAAGCCCTTCCTGATGTAACTCTCCCTATTTAAACAGGCTTGGGACCAGCACAAAGAAGCACACTGTTTTGTGCATCCCCTGTGGCTGGGTTCAGGTGGGTACAGAACATTAGTAGTAGTTAAAGTGATTACCCACTCTTTACATAAAATGGTTTGATTGGTGAGAAAATCACTATGTAAATGTAAAGAATTATTATTATATTAACAAAAATGGTTATTGCTTCAAATAAAACAACTGATGAATAGAAATCAGAAATATATTGATTTCATGTTCAAGTTTATTGCCATACATTGAGTACACTTACTTGAAAGTCTCACACATATTACTGACAGTAGTGCAATATAAAATTTATAATGAAAGCTATGCTGTAAAAATGAGTAAGACATGTCAGTTGATTCTAAACTTACCCAGCTCAAGTCTATGTGTCCTGTGACAGTTTGGCTTTGCTCTTTTTGCTTTTCTTGTCTCCTCACAACATGAAGCAGTTATTGTTAAGCTGAGAAAGGAGATGATGCAAATGATTATTTAGGTTGATATTTGGCAAAATATGCCTGTTTAATTATATAATAACTTTCACAAGGGCAAACATTTGTGGTGTTCCAAGTCACACAAAAAATGTAAACAGAGTGCATTACAAACATTTTCATTGTTTATTTATATTTAGCAGAGACATGTGACCCACTAAGCTTTGTCGTGTTCCACTTACATCTGAGAAACTGAGCAATTCCTTCATTAATATTTCTATGTTAATATCAGCCTACATGTATGGCTTTGTGCACAAAGCTGCATCTTTCATGGAAAAAAAGATGAGACATGAATTATTTATGAACTTTTACAGCACCCTTTCAAAATATAATGAACACCTACTTTTGTGCATTCAGTTTATGTTTATGAAATTCAGAGCTTCAATTGTTCAGTTTTATTATACAAATAAATGTTTTATTAAGCAGTCTTTTTCCTGGATGAGCACTTCAGGAATTGCCCTACTATACCGCTGTTTTCTGATACTTTATATCCAGTTCCTTTCAAATTTGACCTATAGCCTTCTAAGACATGATTGATGCAATAGAATCAGAAACTTTGGATCTGTATTTACATTTCTTAATTCACTTCTATATTCCATATCTTCCAAATAATATTCCACTCCATTACCAAAGAGTAGAAATGATCTTAAGCATATTTAACTTAGACATCTTTTACATTTAATACTTGGATTTATTTATCTCTTGCTTGGCATGGTAGTGACATGATTAGCATAGGTGCCTCATCTGACTGACTTTTTAATGCTTTCTTTATGTCTTCAGGGGTCTTCTATCAAAACTCAAATTTGTTTTACTTTTATTTTTAATGACCTGGCCTTGTATCAATGTGAGTGGGCCTGTGATGGGCTGGTGTCCTTCCTGGTGTTAGTTACAGTTGTTTACTGAATGCTTTAGGTATAAGCACCAGCTCCACATGATCCTGAAATTGATTAAGCAGCTTTGAGTATGGATGGATTGTGTTTTCTAATTGAATATACTTTACAGTTATGACATTGGTCATATTCTCTCCAGACAGAGAGAAGAGCATAGGTGAGAAAGAACTGGCAGCATCTGTAAATGGGGATGGAACCTTGTGGGAAAGACAGTGTGTGCACTGCATTTCATGTCATTTGAATAATTCAAGCCCTTCTTATTTATTATGCATGCTGACCTATAGAAGACATACATAATCAGGAGAGAGTATGCATAATGCCATACTGCCATGCATGCTCCTAGGCACAATCTAACATAAAAACCATATAGCTCTTTGGAAGACTGTGCACAAACAAGATGAACAAAAGCAGAATGCATATAATCCCACTCATCATTAACAATATTGCTCTATAATATACTATTATATATATATATATATATATATATATATATATATATATATATATATATATATATATATATATATATATATATATATATATATATGTATGTGTGTGTGTGTGTGTAATATAAACTGGGCAGAAGCTGTTATTTCTTTTGTCAAATAGAAAGCAAAGCAGCTTGTCTACCAAGTATCAGACCAAGCTGAACGAGCACACATCCATTTTCAAACCTGCCTAATCCAATTCACTGTCTTAGGAGCCTGGGGTCTATCCTTGTAGCATCAGGCACCCTAGTGCTGACAGTTCAATTCCAGTCAACAACTCACAGTGTGAACCATAGTATGTCGTTTACTCTGCCTTTGATCAAATTTTGACAGAAATATACATTGTAATTTTGATTAAAAATGATGACTTTTTATTAAGATACCATTAAATAGATTTCAGCAGCAATTTCTTCAGTGTCCTAATGGTAAACTGGTAATGGTAATCGTAACAGACACCTTTGTATGAAATCTTCAGTTTCTGGCACATGGAATTACCTTCATTCTGCAAAAAAGAATAGACTGATATGTTTCTTGAGAAAGTTGTTTCATTTTGGCCATTTATGAACCCAGAACTGAACTTTCCAAATTCCAGTATCATGAAGAACAAATGAACAGAATAAAAGGTTTCAATGGTGCTAATGGAATTATAAAGGTTTCTCTAATAACCAATTAGCATGTAAACATGACTAAGGATATGTTAATGAAGAAGACCATTAGGAAACTGAAGGAATTGCTGCTGAAAATGTATGTTTTTATTATATAATAGTAATAATAATAGCAGCTCACTACTCAAAACAGGATGAAACCTGGTTTGAACTGCTAACCTCTTAATTATGAGTCGGTAGTTCTTACCTCTGCACCAGCCAAGCAGAGTGTCAGCCATCTGTTGATTGATAGTTGGGCTTCAGTTTTTACACATTGCCAGTAAAGTTTAAAATGAATGATTTCTTTTTCTTTGGTTATATTTTTAAATAAAAGTACACGTGATTTCTTATATCTTTGGTTAAAGTGTTTATTTGATGTTTGAACTTCAGTGTTCTGCGGTGGGTAGGCGCCCTGCCCGGGGTATGTTCCTGTTGTCACGCAAGCGCATAGGGAGCCGCGGAAAGACCCGATGAGCCGCATATCACATCGGGTCAGGGGATCAAGGTGAGGCACTAACCTTTCTTTCTTTTGTTCCTGCAGAAAGACAGATACAACTCCACCATAAAGTCCCAGACGCCTGGAAAAAACACATAGCCACTTCCGTATTCCATCCCTTCCTGGTCTCACTGTGATGACATCACTCCTCCCACACACCACTTCGGTTCCCTTCCAGCATGCCATTCAATTTCCGGTCCCTCCTTATTTAAGTTCCCCCCTGCAACTGAGACTGTGAAATGCAATGACCAGTTGTCAGAGCATAGCGCATGAAATACTAATTTTGGATATTTTTCTTTGTTCTTTACAGTATACGGGGCCGGAAACCCCAAACCTTGATCTGTCTTTGTCTCGTTATTACACTGCCTTGCGCCCTGTGTTGGCGGAGATTGGTTCCTGCAGACCTCCATGACCCTGTGTTAGGATATAGTGGGTTGGAAAATGACTAACTGACTGACTTCAGTCTTCACACATTGTACACTTCACATCAGCTTTTTGTCAAATATTACTATAACATAAAAAAGGTTTCTGTTTCAGTTATGTGTTCAACATTTCTTGCCTCTCATTTTCTGTCATCCTACATTTACCCAGATCGTTGTAGACACGGAACACACATGAAATGTATGTATTCCAAATAAAGATATATTATTTATCCTGTACCATTGCATGCTCCCCAACCTGACCTGAAACAACTCCAGACACCTCGAGCTTGGAGAACTTCATCTGTTTAGGTGGGGGATTGGATAGCAGACTGCTTGTGTTGATCATTTGCTAAACAAAGACACTGAGGAAGAGGTGCAAAGGAATTTACGGTGGCCTTGTATTATGACTTTTTAGACTCCAGGGATTCTAGTGCTAGTAAGCAGTGAATACAACTTTTGTTAGGACTAAAACCTAACCTTGCACAATTATTAGACAATCATGCATTCTAAATTTTCTGTCAAGGCTCAGACAGCACATTTGATAAGAGTCAGTAGCAAAAAGCAGCTGCAGAAATTTCTGACAGTCAGGAGAACAATATAGCTTCTGTATGGCCTGTGTGTTTATGTCATTCACAATACTGCAGCATTTTATTTGCAAATCAATACGCAATGTTGTAGATACATGCACTAAATGGGCGGGAACAGGTGCAAGGGTGATTGTCATCTGATTAAATGTGTTGGGGTAAAAGTCTAGGGCTGGTGTTTGATCCCATTCTATTCCTTTTAGTAGCTGTGGAACCGAGGGGAGTGATCCTCTGCTGGTGTAGATTAAGAGAGAAACAGAGCAGCAGAGAGGTCAGAAAGAAAGAAGATCTGAGGAGAGAAGGCAACATCAATGGAAAGGATAGATGAAAGAGAAGCAAAAGGTGAAGAACAAAACCTGGTTTCTGCTTAATCACCAGTGTAGGCAGGATAAAGTATGCATCTTCAAAGAACATGCAGTTTAGGCATTAGACTCAATAAGTAAACTATTTACCCATTTTTCACATGTACTGCACAGCTTACATTACATCAAACCTTTCTGTAGTGAACACTAGCCCAAAGTACTTTCCAACCACAAAACTATGTTACAGTTTTTCGTTCATATTTTTATTTAATTGAAGTACAAGCAGATTAGGTGTCTTCTCCAGCATCATATAGTGAGTCAGTAATGGAAACCAAACTGGCTTATAGTTCATGTCATCAGTATATCTTCCAAAAGCCTTGTTTACACTTTTGTATTTATTTGCATTCTTTTCTGCAGCTGCCATATATATAATATGTGCCACACCAGTAAAATCAGTTCTGCCTAAGCCACTTGTTCACATTGCTGTGGAGAAGTGCAGTACATTTTTTTTTATAAATATGACATGCTTCATACTTTCCACATTAAGACACAGCAAAGCACACAATCATGCACATTACAGTGTTTTCTCCATTTCAAAATGCAGCTAAATGGAATAGTGTTTCATGGAAAATAATGAAGTTTTAGATGAAATCTACACAAAAATGTGAAACATTTAATCCTATAGTGCAGGCACAACTCATTAGTCCAAAAATATCCAAGCAAGTACTGCTGTACCTTTGCATTGCTCATGTTATCATACTGAATTATTATTAATAATTACTAAATATCTCTGTTGTAACCTCTTCTAAGTGGAAAAGGTCTGTTAACAATACTGATTGACTCTCTCAGAGAAAGTATCATAGCATTATTAAAATAAACAAAGGAGATTCCAAGTCTTTCACATGGGGTGAAATATGCAATGAGATAATTCCAGATTGCATTAATAGTAATAATATATCCAAGCACGAGGATGACACTTTCAGCATTAAGTGCAGAAAAGCTGTATCGTGAAGTTAACACAGAAAGTTACCATAAAAGTCACCAGTCTATAACAACTGTGGTGCATGCTCCCTTACCTGGCCAGAAAGTTATCATACTGAATGGCCAAGAAGAATTGCAGGGTATTCCTTGACTCAACCAGAAGATTGGCAGATGCCATCTTGGAAGTGGGCACACTGGTATCCCAGCAGGGATGGACCAAAGACCTTCACCTGGTTGGAAGGGACAAAGGGAGAAGATCTGTTTGGACCATTTGCTACCCTGACTTTCAAGGCAGCATCATTCCTAGGCTAGGGTACCCATATGGACACCTGCAGGGCTTGCTGGGAGCTGTAGTCCTGTACAGAAGCCCTATTGGGTTCCATGAGTGCTGCCAGGGGATGCTGCAGGAATTTATGGCCTCTAGTTTGTGGGGTTTCTGCCCAACCCAGAAGAGCTTCCTATAGGTAATGCTCTGCACCGGAAGATCTCCCAGGGTCTGAGAAAAGGAGCCACTCTGCCTCACCCAGGCAAGTTGGAGTTGGGTGTGGAGGACGAACAAAGTTTGCCTAGAAGGAGTAGAGGAGAAGAAGACAAGAGAGAGATGAAGATGAAGAGAGAATTGTGTTTGGCACAACTTCTGGAAACCTGTTGAAGGTATTTGTTCAAATAAAATATTATGTGAACCTGGAATTTGTGTCTGTAGAGTTGTGCCTGGGGTTTAGGACTCTCTGTGGTACCCCATACTGGTCAAACAATATGGAATATATTTAGTTTCAATAAACACTTTAAGAATAGGTTACACCACAGGTTATACTTTGTATTCTATTTCCATATTTATACAGTATTCCAACAGAGTAGGATAAATAAGGTGACTCACGAAGTTGATATTATCCAAAATATTGTTTATACTCCAGCTGTTTGTGTGTCTTACCCAGTTAACAGACTCCCAAAGTCAAATTATCTTCCCACCCACGGTGGTCAAAGTAGAGATCCTTGCGCAAGCCGTTCAATGTTGCTTATCTGTTCATTAAAATGAAGTACACATTTGATGGCTGCTGATGGAAAATGCAGCTTCTTTCGGATTACAGTGTGGTAGATTTCCAATCAGCAGGCACTTTCTAAGCAGCAGTAGGCATATACATAAACCCAAACTTGTCACTCCAGCAAGCATGTGAGGCCCAGGAGCTTTAGAAAAAACTGACAGGCAGGTATTTTCCTCACACTCTGTCAGACTGGCACTGCATGGTTTGACAAAATAGTAACTAATAAGGGAAACAAAGTGTGATTTCTCTGTACACAATCAATTCCTGCTGACACATTGGATGATGAACTAAGTCTTGTTTTTGTCAGCCACCTTTTCATTATCTTTCAATAAAGAAGAAGACACCCCCCCTCCCAGCTCCAACAATTCATAACAGTCCAATTCATGTTAAAGTCTTGTCGCTTGTTGGAGACAGTAAATTGGCTTGGTATGAGTGAATGTGGCCGTGTGGCTATGGAGACATACATATTCCTGCCTCACTCCCAGTGCTACTGGCATAGCATTTGATTCTTTGTAAAACTATTATGGAATAAGTGGGTTAAAAATTTGACAAAAGTATACACTATATTCATACAATCTAGCTATCTGACTAATTATATATATTTATGTAAAAACTGAGTATAAGAGGGGTGATTAAAATGTATTTAGATTGACCAACTAAGAGAAACACCAATAATACCACACGTTTAAATTTTCAACATAATCTTGGTGGACATTGAAACACATGTTACTGTTTATCATTCACAAAACTTTTCCATACCACTCAGACAACCCCTGTGTAAGCCCTGAGGTCTTCGTCATAACATAATGCATCACATGGATGTAACCATTCAGAGGTGGGAATAGCTGGTAGTCACAAAAAGCCATGTCTGGAGAATGAGGTCTGTGTGGCTTGAAAGCCCCAGTTTTAATGAGCAGTCTTTACAACATATTCAGTATTAGGAGGGGGCACTGTCATGAGGCAGAAGGAGAATGGACCACAGAACCACTTGATGTTTTCCCCCCACTGACTGCCTTAAGCACCAAAGCAAATCAGTATAATATTGGCCAGTTATGAGACATTTGTAGTTATGTATAGTTATGTTATGTTCTATACCATCATCATTATAAAATTCTAAGCACATAATTATTTTAATTACTAGGTGTTGGAGACTTACCATCCTTTCTCAGTTTGGATTTTTGTTTCAGTCATAGTGATGTGTCTAAATTTCATCACTTAGTATGAAATGCTTCTTAAATTTCTCCCCATCCAAATTTATGAGTTTGACTTTCTCCTTGAAATATTGGATGCAGTGATTGTGAACCTTCCAAATCCTATTGTTTAGATTGCAAATGACCAGAGCTTATCCCATCACTATAGGGCGTAATGCAAAATCCCCACTGGATGGCAGTTCAGAGGTACTTTCAATGTAAGGTCCAATGTTTCAGATCTGCAAGAAGGAATCTCACTGTACTCAGCACACATGACAATAATAGAACAAGTATTTCACTTGAGAGCTTTATTTCAGCACAAAAGGAAACAAAACCTGAGGTAGACCTGTGGAATATTTAAATAGATCTAATCTTTATCTATTTTTATTTTTTAACGAAGAATTTTAAAGCTAGAGAATATAAGTGCTGTATTTTGACATCTCAAAGAGCCTTCATACCCGTTGACTATTCAGGGAGTGGATGTGGAGGTGGTGCACTCCTACAGGTACTTGGGGATCCACATCAATGACAGGTTGGATTGGTCTTGTAACACAAAGAAACTATATAAGAAAGGGCAGAGACAACTCTTTCTTCTTAAGAGACTGTCTTCCTTCAATGTGAACAATGACATATCTTCTACAACTCTATGATGGCCAGTGTGATATTTTATTCTGTGGAGTGCTGGACTGTTAAAATCAATTTGAGATTGGTCCTCCGAATCAACAAGCTAATTAAAATGGCAGCCTTAGCAAAGGAGAGAATTAAAATAAAACTGAATGCCATTATGAAAAATGCTGTACATCCTCTCCTTGACACACTAAAACTGAGGACTTTCAGCCAATGAATTATTGAGCAGAAGTGTGTGAAGAGGCGCTACTGAGGCTCCTTCCTACCAATGACAATATGTCTGCTTAATGCCTCACTTAGACTGTGACAGCCAAGTCAGAAGTTTTCTTTCTTTTTAATTTTCTTGCTTTTTAGACATCCTGGTGTGTGTGTGTGTGTTTAGGGGGCTTAGGGTGTATATATTATTTATTTAAAGAGCTTCTATAAAAAGGCAGATTTATCACTGGAGACTAGTAATGTTCTGTCTATCTATTATATAAGCATACCCACCAACACTAGTTTTGTCCCATACTGTACCTTTGACATCAGTGGACACAATACATATATACAGATACATAACAGGAGGTTCAGCAATTTGATTATTGGATTTTAAATTGCTTATCTATGAATTGGATGGCAGTTCTTCCAAAGGCACATCACTCAATCATATTGAAACAATTTATAACCATTTATCCTAATATATAATTTTGATATGTGGAAAGAAAAGTGAGGATCCATAAACATGAAAAGACATGTAGGGATAATCTTAAATACATTTTAAAGAATATGTTAAAAAAAAAAAGGGTGACTAAAAATCATGTGTTTAGAATGATGAAGAGCATTATCTGTGCCTATTTAGCATAATTTGGGGTCATAGGTGTCAGACCCTATCCTAGCAGCATCAGGCAGGGATCACCCTTAGAGGGGCTGTGAATACATCAAAGTGAAAGGAACAATGGCGGTGCCACTTTCTTTTTACTCTTATCCATCACACAGTTAACAGGGTATTTGTTACTTTTAAATAGGTATTTTTTTCTGTAACACCTTCCATACACTGCTTTACACAGTTCATCTTCTTAAAGTATGTAATCTAACTGAAACCAAAAAGATGTGATCCAGTGGGGCTAAGTGTTAATGTTACACTAAAACATCAGATATATCCTGCAATCAGAAATTGTTTTCTATTTTAGATTATATTATGTTAGATTATCCATCCATCCTTCCATTATCCATCCTAACTCAGGGTCACAGGGGTCTGCTGGAGCCAATCCCAGCCAACACAGGGCGCAAGGCAGGAAATAAACCCTGGGCAGGGCGCCAGCCCAACGCAGTAACTTTATTAATTCCATGGGAAAATGCAGATGCATATAGCAGCAGAAATATAAAAAACAAGGATGCAGACTCACAAGACCAATAACAGAAAGAGATGGAGTGGATTTTTCATAATTTGTTTTAACTTGGCTGCATAATAAATATACATATTACGCTATGCAGTGTTTATGAAAAATAATTTACTGTAACCCTAATTTTCCAAATGAATATGCATGCAACCTATTCACAATTTTTGCCAATATTTTAATTTTAAGACCCAGATCATAGCTACAATAGAAGAGAAATATTCACAGCTTCTCCTGTATGGAGACAGATTTAAGTGAACATAGGAGTCAAGAGGGTATCTCACAGTCTTCAGCCTGGTTCCTGCTTCCATCCCTAGAGTGGAAGAAATCTTTCCCAAAGAACAACTCCTCCATTTCTGGTAGGAAGCCATGAACAACACCGCAGGAAGTAAACAGTGCTAGACAGACAAATAGAAGAAATGACACTTCATTCAAACTGTGTACTTAATAGAAAAAAGAAGACTTCTTCTTGCTTCTTCTCAGTCTTGCCGAAGACAATTACAACATCTCTTACATCTTTGTTCTCTTTATTCAAATGGTGTGTGTAAATAGGCTACAAGATTGTCATTATGTGAACCATTTCATGGTACGCAACACATATGATGTTTTGCAATTAGACACACAAAACAGTTCAATAGCTTTTCATCCAGAACATATCCTTCAGCTGATTGTCTGGCCTGTCATATGCAATTTCTGTTATTTCATGTGTGAAGATTTGGAGAAATTTAAAGTCTTCATTCTGTAACATGCTAGGCACAACTGGAATTTCAAACACTGTTTACATTGCGCGTGCAATGGTGCTCACAATTTCAGTAGAACTTGTAATAAGATCATATGCCTTCTTTGGTATATGTACTTTGGCTTAATATTCTCGGCTGGATTTACCATTAGGCCCTCATCTATAAGCAGCATAGACTGAGGTGCATATCTGCACATATCTCTCCTCTGTTATTTTTGTACTCATTATTATGAGGCAGTTTTACTACTTTCATAAAAATATAATTCAATTTTATATTTCAGATATAATATACTGTGGAATATGAAAATAATACATAAACATATTGGACATAATGTAACTGTTTTACTTCTTAGGTAAATTTCAATTTGGCGATCCAAACTTTAACTTTACTCACCTTAATTTACTTTACAGTGCAGCTGTGAGTTGTATTTCTTTAAAATTGTTTCTGTCATCCACAAACTAATATTTTCAGAAGCTATGCAAACTTCATATTTTTTTTCCCCAATTTATTTACACAGTTAAGTAATTGGACATTGCTGAGCTTTTGTTTAATTGGAAAAGCAATGTAAAAAGAGAATTAAAATTTATAATGTGCTTTATAAGCAGTTTTCATTCTTAATGTAGATTTTTGATATCTCTAGGAGATCCGATGAGGATTATTACTAAATGCCATTACGTTTGGGTAAATGAGCATGCAGTCAATTTGTGCTTCAATCTGTGTGTGGGATTGCTTTGTAAATACGCTCTTTGTGTTTATGCTTATTGTGCAAAATGCAATAAAGATTGATTAATTTAACCATAATCAGATTATATCAAATAAACTTTATGTGTCTCAAACTTTTCGTTTGGGTCATTAAACAGAATATAGGAAATGTTACTCAAGTGCCACTGGTGTTTGCAGACTTGATACATTGGTGGTAATGTAATTGCCAAGGAAAAATGTGAGTATTCTTTATTTAAATTATCTGAACTCTTCCACAAAATAAGTCAATATTCAGTTAAAAAATGAAATGTTACCTTACAAAAATATCCTCACTTCTCTGTCTTCGTGTATTTAAGCTTTATACTGCATCATTATTCTGAGTAGTCCAAAACAATGTGGATAGGTGTCACCTTGCAGAAGTATTCGGGCCATGCTAATAACTTGTGGGCCTGATTTCTTTGAAATATCTCATCCATGAGACATTTTGCCTTGAGCATTTGGCCTTGCACAGAGGACTGGATTTTATGTGGGATGAAATTTGGATTGTTGGAGTTTGGGATTGAACATCTGATCCAATAATGAGGATTCCAGAGAAACACCCTTTAGACAAAAGGTTATTGCAGTTTAGTGTCTCCAAGAGGTTTGACCTGTTCAAGGAAACATAATAGTGATATAACAGTTAATCAGATGATAGATCATGAACCAATACAAGATAAAGGCATGAACACAACAAAGATGAGTGATAGCTGAATGATTACACTTAAAAACACACAGCAGTGGACATTTTCCATGGATCAAATATCTGCATGGAAAGGTATTGCAAGGGAAGTTTCACGTTTATGACAGAGGTAAACTGTGTTTTATTGGGTTGACAAATGTTTAGAACATTGGAACATTTGAAAATATTTGACCAGAGCAGGCCACCAGTCCTCTCTACCTTATTTGTTCAAAACACAGCAAGCCAAGATCTGAAGATCCCTAAAGTCCTACTATCTAGCACATCACTTGATAATGTATACCATATGTCTATGGTTTTCTGTGTGAAGAAAATAATGCTTATGTAAAATTTGAAATTAACAAGTTTACATCGGTGTCCCCATGTTCTTGTTGAACTACTCATTAAAAAATAGTCTCGATCCACTGAACAAATTCCATTCAGATGTTTAAAAACTTCAGTCTTGTCACCTCTTAATCACTGTTAATGAACAATTCCAAGCCATTTTACCAAAGGAGACTTACTGGGATGAAGTGCCACTGGTTGTTCTATCAAAGGGTATTCCAAAATCTGACAAGACAGATGTCACTGCTGCTAGTAATAAAAGAGGTCTATAGGAGCCCAAAATCCATCTTATTTTGGACAAGACTTGCTATGTTATGTCAAGTACCTTATCATAAGATTTTACTCAAGAAGTAATATAACATATCTACTCTCTTGCCCTTCTCTCTTTTACACACTGTGTTTGCTAGGGGACAATCTGCACACTATCAATAAATGCCATAAATCTATTTACAGTACATTTGGTACTCTATTATCAGAGTGGGATCCATTATACATAACAATTGCCTATATGACAATTTATTGTTTCTCTCAAAGATGCTAGAGGCAGCCTCCCAGGCAGTGTTTTGCTCAATATGACATAGATTAGCTAAATGTCTTTCCCATAGCTTGGGTATCTTTTATAGAAGGGTGGTGTTATTTTTTTTCTCCTAAAGCTCTTCAGTTGGGATGGTTTCCAGATATATCTAGGTCTCCTCTCTGGTTTGCCAGCCTAACGTTACCCTTCTGGTGTCCCAGAAAAGACAGCAGAGCAGGCCAGGCTCAAAAGCATCTTCAGCTGTCACTCATCCTCACAGTGGTTCCCTTATGCTCCCAGCAACACAACAATTTATGCAGTATGTTATCTTGATATTAGCAACTACAGTCTCTTGTTGTTGCCACTACTGTGTGCATTTGTTTTACTGATAATGAAAGAACCTTAAATTATTTTAAATTAAGGATTAAAACCATCTTGAGACAGTAAGTAAGGAAACAAGTGTGAAATGATGAATTTTTGGTGGAAAAATCTTTCAACTCATGTTGCCAAGAATATTCTAATATCCTTTGATGTTGACTATGATGCCATCATTATGTTCAAGACTTACTAAAAGCTTTTGATGTGATTGACCACAGCATTCTGTGAAAGAGTGCTTTGAAATTCAATGGGCCGATCAAAATCTGTTCTTAGGTTGGTTATTTGCTTCCTTCTTATCTATTTAATTTAATCTTTTTAGAAGTCTGGTGACAGTAATTCTTTGTTCCTATTTGCAGTCTGAAATGTTGTTCCTCAGAGGTCAGTGTAAAGACTCATTCTTTTTTTATTTCTATATTTTTGGCTAACCTTAAACATTTTAATTATCAAAAATATAGTCCGATTGTCTATCTTTGGTTTGAAAAAGAATGATGATTTTTAAAATGCAGAATATAGGAAACAGCAAAAATTGATATATATTTTAAGTGACTGCTGTAGTGTCAGGCTGTTCAAATCATTTGCAAATTTTAGGGTAGCATTACTTATTTGTTAAACATCAGTGGTTCTCAACCTGTGGGGCGGGCCCCCCTAGGGGGGCACAAAGTAACAAAAAGGGGGGCGCGGAGATGCAAAAAAAAGAAAACAAGAATTAAAAATATGAGAAAAACATCTATTGAAACCAAAACAAATTAACTTAAACTACATTCTGATACTAGAACAACAAATATAGAGTTAGATAAATGTTGATAAAAGTTAAGTAGGTATAATAAAATATGCATCTACATTTCAAAAAAATGTTAGGGGGGGGCGCGATTAAAACTGCTATGAAAATGCTGGTATACATACAAGTTTGTGTTGTTTAGGTTTTCTGACCATTTCACCTTACCTTATCTTATTTACCATTGTGGCAGACAGCTGGGACCCCTGCCTAGCCGGGACATCTGGAGAGTGAAAGGACTGAGAGAGAAACAATATCTCCCCCCGGCACACAAGAGGGCAGTCACCCTGGTTGGTGTTAGGGCCATGGGAGTAGAGCTTAGAAGTTCTACCCTGTGGGGGCCCATGGTCACCACTAGGGGGCGTCTGGACAATCCCAGAATCCTGGACTGCAGCACTTTCACCACAAGAGGAAGTGCTGCCGGAGGAGAATATGGGAGCACCTGGAGTGTTTCCAGGTGGCCATGCAACACTTCTGCCACACCAGGAAGTGCTGCAAGAAGATCGTCAGGGAGCACCTGGAGTACATTCATGTTCAGCATAAAAGGGACCTCTTCACTCCATTCGAGGAGCCGGAGTCGAGAGGCTTGCAGGAGAGGAGTGGAGGCTGCAGTGAAGAAGAAGAAGAAGAAAAGAAAGAAAAGGACTGTGAGCATTTGATTGGTGATTTGTGCACTGTGTGTGTTGTGCAAAAAGACTTTGTAGCAATAAACGTGTGCTTTGGGACTTGTGAGTCTGCGTCTGATCTTCCACACCATGTACAAAATGCTTCTGGGATGTATCCCATGACCTCGATCTTCAAAAAGCCTTCACTATACATTATCCCTCAGTGAATACACAATGTATTGTTTTTCTAATGCAACAAGATTATTTTTCAAGTTGGCCAGAGTGTTTTTCGGTTTGTTTTTTAGTTTCTGACTTTGATTTTGCCTTGGACTGTGGAGTAATATCTTGTCCTTTCATTTTGGTTGTTTAAAAGTTTAACTTGGTTTTGACCATTTCATTTTCCTTAGTCTCTGGTTAAGAAATCACCTTCTGGCCTTTTTCATTTTTCACAATGATTGTAACAATTACTCCACAGATAATTTTAAATACTGTAGCACAAGAGTACAGCTACAAATGGAACGTACAAATTTACAACCTACATGCATATAAATGTTTAATTCCTTGTTGAAAATGTACCCTGCACAATTTATTAATTTCTATGTTACTGTGGTCACAAGATGCAAGTCCTCTTACAATTTCAAAGAGAAATAAAACCACTGGTTGTGACATTTAGATGCAATATATTCCAGCATCATTCTCTCAAAGCATTACATCTCAATAGTACTGAATGCTGCATGTTTAGTAATTAAAGAAGTCCACTTCTGTTTTCTTTTGCCTTTTGCATGGGGATAGCTTTTGTCTTTTGAAGTAGGTGGGAACCACAGGTTTTTTTCAATGCAGCATTAGTAAAACTGTCAGCTTATTAGTTACAACAGATTTTTAAAACGTTTCCTGAAATTCCATCCAGACCCAATGTCTTATGAATGCTGTCTCATTTAAAATTTCACTTTATGTCTTTCGCAGGAACAGAGAAGCCAGTATCTTTGGTGCTGAAGAAACTCCCAATGAAAGGACTTTCTTATTTTGTTTAAAGTGAGTTTAGAAAGCCTTAAGATCATCTAGGAAAATGTGGAAGCATTTGAAATAGAGTTTATTATATAGTTCATGAACATCTGTAAACCATGCCACAGTTTAATTACATCATAATTCCTGCTACACTCCAGAAAATCCTGGTACTAATGTTTGCTAGCTATAACTGCTTTCCTGAGCACATCACCAATTCCTTTATTTTCTCAAGGCTTGATGGTACATTTAATCACAGCAATTTAAAATCCATACAGTTGTAAATCATAATTTATATCTGCTAATTAAAACATTTATTTAATTTTAACTTTAACTAGATTTAGTAATGGCTAGATGGATATTTCTTCATGAATTGATGAACTACTTGAATTTGATTTTATAGTGCACTATTTTGTAGCGTACCATATGAAAAAAGGGCACCAATAAAGGAGCAAAAGTCTCAATTTTAATTTTCCCTATTAAAGAGATAATCAATTGTATGTATTAAATATTGATATGTTGTTACATTTTTTTCAAATGTTAGAACTACTGTATCTGGCCATCCATCTTCTATACCCACATTTCCAGAGCATGGTCACAGGGAAGCTGTGGCAGGAACAGTCCCATTGCATGGTGAAGACATACACTCACACACATTATGTATCAGGGGTCAAACCGCTTGTCTTTGGATTGTGGAATGAAACCTGGAATAAACCCTAGAGCACAACAAGAGAAGGTGTAAACTCCACATAGAAAGAACCCAGGATTTCTTCAGAATGAAGCAGCAATGATTCCACTGTGCCACCGTTTTGCCCAGATGACAACTGCTTTTCATACAAAAAAAAAAGAAAGAATCCAGATAGAAATAAGGCCTATTTAAATATAATATTTTTGAGGGATTGTTTTAAAATGCACAAATAAATTAAGTCTTTAAAGATGTGAAGGTCTTCAACAGAAAGAATACAAAGATTGAGGGTGTATTTAAAATCCTTATGTGGAGCTCCATTTACTTGTGCATTTATTTAAAGTTGTACATTTTTAAAACTGAGAAATAATGCATATTCAAGGGAATATCATATCCACTTTTTAAGTAGGACTGAGGAATTCAGATTGGCATTTAATAAGAATGAACACTGGCATAGGTATGGGAGTTCATGTGGTGACTATTCAAAGCTGGAATAATGATGAAGAAACAAGTCCAACAGGGCAACACTGCCTGCAAGTTTTCTTTCTAACTAATTATTAACTAGAAGCCAGCCAATTCTGTTTATGAAATTTTATATTTAATTGGGTAACACTTAAGTTTAGGTACTGCAAAAATGCATTCATTTCCGCTTACTCTTATGTAACAAGTCCTTGACATACACTTCTTTGGGTATCACTAAAGGATTTATTCATCTCTACAATGCAACCTACTAACAAAACTTAGCTTTGGGGAGGTCTGAGGTGGCATATTGAGAAACATTTTTCTTGATATTACATATTTAGTATAAGACCAGTGAAACCTGCATATTGACAAGTAATTTTACCATCATGTGAATTTGCCACACTGCACAAAGATGAATAACCTGTCTACTGATGTAAGTGTCTTTGTTAAGGTCTTGTTATCTATATATATAAAAGTCAATGTGTGTATGCATGTTCCAGCATCACGTCCAAACGGCTGGAGCGATTTCATGAAACTTGGTACACATGTTCCTCATTGGTCGACTAAAAATACTGTAGGGTGAAATCAGCCATAACCCACCCCCTTCTGGGAAGGGTGGGGGGGTGATCTTGCGGTCTTATATGCATGTTATTATCCAGTTTGCACTCGGTACGTCCATCAGAGGGTGAACTGGAGGCGGCTGCCAGCATTCTTTATGTTTGAGTGCCACCTCGCCCCTGTTGCATTTCAAATTAAATACAGTTGGCCGGTTCCAAGCATCTACTGGATGATAACATACATACAGCACTGTAAGACAAGCACATTAGTGAGTCTTTATCCAGCCATCCATTATCAAACCCGCTATATTCTAACTACAGAGTCATGGAGCCAATCCCAACCAACACAGGGTGCAAGACAGGAAACAAACCTAGGGCAGGGTGCCAGCCCACCGCAGGAAACCCATGCAGACACAGGGAGAACATGAAAACTCCACACTATGAGGACCCGGGAAGTGAACCCAGGTTTATTGTTTGTTAATTTATTTTTATTTTTAAAGTTGTGTTTTTTGAATTATGTTTTTCTCAAACAATTAAAAAAAACCTTATTTTACACCCGGGCAACACTGGGTATACAAGACCGCAAAACAAGGACATTAGTGAGTCTTTATTGTTTGTTAATTTAATTTTATTTTTAAAGTCATTTATGTTTGAGCACCACCGTGCCCCTGTTGCTTTTCAAATTAAATAGATTTGTTTGGTTCCGAGCGTTAAGTAGATGATAACATACATACAAGACTGCAAGACAAAGACATTAGTAAGTCCTCATTATGTTAATTTATTTTAATTTTTAAAGTTGTAGGTTTTTTTATTATATTTTTCTCAAACAATAAAAAAAAACACACACACACACTTTGTTTTCATCACAGGCAACGCTGGGTATTTCAGCTAGTATAAGATTAAATGAGTAATAGGTGCATTTTTTCAGTGCCTAAACTAAAGTGTTACCTTAAATTCTATTACACAACAAGACCGCTCCAATTTTGCCTTGTAGATTTTCCTTTTCCAAGACCATAACCCAATTTCTGTGCACCAGACTTTCATATTTTCTCTTATATTGCAGTAATTTTATTTAACCAGATGTTTAGTGATGAACATAATGAGTCTATTAAATAATTGAGATGTTTCCTTGGTCATTTTTGTCTCACTGACAGTTATCAAAGAATTACAGACTAAAATTGTGAATGCAAGTGTTTCAGACTAAAATAACTTGTTAAGATTCTAAATTTGGTTATGTTTGTTAATAAGATAAATTCACAAAATGTTTGCTACATTCACAGCAATAACTGGATTTTAATTTAAAATTTGCCTGCAGAAAATCTGTAGCCACTATGATCCTATGTTCTGAAATGGAGATAGACTCAAGAAAACTCTTGCAGAGGTGATAGAAATATAATAATAAGATGATGTAAGTTCAAAACTGCATTATCAGAAACATTTTTTCAGAGTTATAAAATGCTAACCATTTCCTGTTGTAAGTAAGTAACCCTTGACATAGAATGATATGTCACACAAATACACAAATAAGTTGGCAGCAATCCACAATCTTGAACAGAGTGCTGTTCATGACTTTAGCCTTTATATAGAGTAGCTGTGCTAATAATATCAAAACATGTAACTTTTGTGAGGATGCTCACTTGCAGCAGGTTGTTGCATCATACCAGAAAGTCGCCACATCTTAGCAATAGCTCAAAAAATGGTATCTTCCTTTAAAAATCAAAATGATGTCTCATAGCAACAAAAAACAAGATGTGCAAAAATAAGAACTTTGGCAAAATGGAATCATAATTAAAATTTTATGAAACCAAAACCCTAAATGAAACAAATAGGAAAATAACTAAAAGGGTGTGCTAAAAACTAAACATAATCATAACAGCCTCATTAAGAAACCACATCAAAATGTGTAAAAACCAGTATGTGTACAATTTAAAGCACATCGGAGAGAAAGTTCATTAACAGAAAAAGAGAAAGAGGGGAAGAGAGATAAAAAACAGAACCAAATTATAGACAAAAGGAAATGAAAACCACGGAGCCATACTGGCATTACAGATCTTGAACTCCAATGTTCTAATTATGGTGGCTCCTAATATTGCCCACTTGTCCAGTACCAGCAAAGGACTCCATTTCTGTTCGTCTTCTTATGACCCTGTTCTCTTCTTCCTGCAAGTGAGCCTTTATCCAGTCTGTCATTATTTTAACATTCTTTACATTTGAATCTACTTTGTCATGTATTGCAAATAGTTTACACTCCTTTTTCAGATTCTGAAAATAATTTTTCATTTTTTTATGACATTTCCATTCCAATATCTTGTGCTATATTTTGGGTTGTGGTTGCCACCATTTTTTGCTTCTTTCTAGCAGCTGGTTGGTTTTGTTGTAGCAATGGTGTGCCAATGTTGCCACGTGTTTGTAGCGAGTGGCAATTTATAACGTTATTTACTGGTCTTAGGACAGCAACAATCTTCATTTTCAGGATTAAACAAAGATTTGTTGTGGAGGGAATAGCTAATTATCTTGGTTTGTTTACTTTTCTTATTCTGATCTTTTTTCAGGTTTAGAGATTTTTGTCATCATTTCCTGGTCTTAGCCTTGTTTTTGGTCCAGGGCCAGAACTCTCCTCCTAAACTATGGACTCAATCTGCCATCTTCTATTAAACCCATTAATGAGACCACTTACAGCCAACCCAGGGTAGCCTTTTTTTAGCTACAGAGTCGTTCAGAGTTTCTTTTTGAATTTGTTAGACTGCTATTTCATTGACTGTTTTAAAAGGACAATACTCTGAAAGAAAGGCAATGACCATCTACAGCCAAACTCCTATCATTTGCTTCAGTTGCTTGCCCACTATTGTCCCGGAGGAATCTCCAATGTCTACTTGCCAGTCACCACTGTTTCTGAATGATGCTGACGCCCCATAACCTGAACCTTCAACACGCCATACTTGAATATCTTATATGCTGCTTTTCCACATTGGCATGTCAAGATATTTCCACTCTCTCTGCCAGTGTGGGTCTCTATCTTTCTCTTCCTCCCTCCCTGCTCTTCTAAAGGTTTCTTGTCCTACCTTTCACCCAATGCTGACAGTACAGTCACTGGCTCCCTGTGGTCCTGTCTTCCTTTAGTGGGTTAGAGAATGAATGGATGAATTTAGAGCTGCTGTTAAATTGTAAGGTTTGTTAAAGGTTCTTTTAAGCATTGATTCACATTGCTCCTGCTGTATATGCTTCTTTTAGTTAGTAGTATTTTCAACATGTGAAATAGATTTATTACAGTTTTTCTCGATTGGTTTGGCTCATTTCCTGAAACCGAGATGACATTCTCAAAATAACATGGACAAATCTCCAAACCACCTTGCAATTGTTCACAACAGAATGTCATTTTTCATTGGTTTAATCAAATTGCAAATGCTTTAGTACATGTCTCAAGTGACTCTGTGCTTCTTTTCAAATGATTATGTACAAGTAGCTACAGTTAGCACAATGAGCCCACATTTAGCACATTTTCCAAATAAATAGATCTTGCCGATCTAAACTGATTAGTTGATTTTTCAGTGAAATGGTCACTCACTCCAAAACATATCAGCATGGTTTCATTGTGTAAGTCATCATATGCACAATTGTCTGTTCAACTGTCAAAATTAGTCAAAGATATAATACCATGAAAGAATATCTTGGAACATTTGATAAAGTTATGACAGTACTTGACAATCAATCAGGTGAAATTAGAACTAACGAAGGAGCAGTTTCCCACATCTCAGATGACCAATCAAACAGGTTGTTCAGATACCTGACAGGTGTTGTCTATGATTATGACTGCTGCCAAAAGTATATAGACAGAGCTTGGCGGGGCCAGTTTCATTTGCAGTGTGAACATGGAAGCACCTCGCCAAGTACAACAGCAACTTCCTGCTCGAGGAAGAGGAGGAAGAAGAAGAGGAAGAGGAGGAGTGAGAATGCGTGGAGGAATAGGGGGAAGAGGCCGAGGAGCACGGAGGCACCATGATGTCCCAGATGAAATCCGGGCCACCCTTATTGACCACGTCATAAACCATCGCCTCACAATGGCAGAGGCAGGTCGCCGAGTGCAGCCTAATGTGCCTCGGTCTACAGTCTCCTCCATCATCCAAACCTTTCGAGGGAAAACAGGTACAGAACTATGCTATTGAACTATTCAGTGTTGGTGTGTGTGTAGGCCTAGAGTACTGTAATATCGTCATGTGATGTTATATGATACTATAAAAATGACAAAGACAAAAATGGAGAAAATACTGTGAATAGTATTCCAGTCACTGTGCAGTGCATCACACTTCTAGTACCATAAGACAGCAGTACAATTACATTGGTAACTCATTTTGTAACAAATTTACAGTGTTGACCTTTGACTTGTATGTCTAGGATTGGACGACAGCCTCAAGTGGGTGGCAGAAGAAAACTTCTAAATGAACAACAAGAACAAGAAATATGCAACATGGTCATTGCAAATAATGCCATCACACTGAGACAGATTCGTAATGCAATCCTGCTAGACAATGTAATGTTCCAAAATATAAACTCTATCAGCATCTCCACAATAGACCGGGTATTGAAGAAACATCAGATGACCATGAAACAGATTTACAGGGTACCATTTGAGAGAAACTCTGACAGAGTGAAAGGGCTGCGGTACCAGTATGTGCATGTAAGTCAACTACTGGTTGTCTATCATTGTAACACTATTACAGTAAGACATGGTTACCACTGTTTTTGTTTTGCGTTATCCTTTTCACCTTCAGAATCCAGCTTTGTGTGACTAGAGCATTTTTCCTAGAAATTGTCTTCAGTTTCCCACTCCCTGTTTGTACAGTACTTTAGATCCTCCCTGCAGTATCTGTCTCTACTTGACTGATTAGATTTATTTCTATTCTATTGTAGAGAATTATGGCATTAGAAGGCAACGAAACCCCTCACATCCTAGTGTTCGTTGATGAAGCTGGCTTCAACCTGGCCAAAGGTCGAAGGCGTGGCCGTAACATCATTGGCCACCGAGCCACTGTGGATGTCCCAGGCCAGCGAGGAGCAAATATAACAATGTGTGCTGCTATATCAGAAAGAGGTGTGGCCACACACATTCCCAGTTTAGGGCCCTACAATACACAAAAGCTCCTCAATTTTTTGGACCACCTTTATACTGATCTGATCCCAGAAAATGAGAGAGGTGTAGAAGGACCTCAGCTACCACATTATGTCATTGTGTGGGATAATGTGAACTTCCACGCTGCCCACATCAGAACCTGGTTCACCACCCATCCCCGGATGCTAATGGAGTTTCTTCCACCTTACTCTCCTTTCCTGAATCCAATTGAGGAGTTTTTCAGCTTGGAGGTGGAGGGTGTATGAGCATCAGGCTCAAGACCAGAGGGCCCTGCTGCATGCAATGGATGCTGCATGTGAGGACATCACAGGGGATCAATGTAGGGATGGTTGAGACATTCACGCCGTTTCTTCCTCGCTGCATCACGAGAAAATATCGTCGCGATGTGGATGAGAATTTATGGCCTGACAGAGAGCAGCGTCGATGGCCAGGAGGATGAGGATGGTGGCCAGGAAAGAGGGTGACAATGGCGACCACTGAAAATATTACTGTACTATAGTTCTGAGACTTTATTTACAGTATGGTGGGCTAGAGTTTTTTTGTTTTTTTTTGTTTGTGTTTATAACTGTTCACATTTACAGAATCCTGTATATGTTTTCTTTTCACAGTATGTTCTCTAATGTTAACATTTCTTTGTACGAATAAAAATGTTTACAGTTTCCTTGAGTATGAGTGGTTTATTGGAGGCTGATTTTACTGTGAAATCTTTTGGTTTTATTCATAGTGGTATTCTGTTGCTAGACCTGTGCCTCAGTGACAAAACGTCTAAGCATTTTGACTTGCAGTGCTTAAACAATGCCAAAGGTATAATGCATTTTGGGGGCATTGACTATTTATATGGGAAGGATATTTAGTTTTGACACATGGATAAACTCTTTTGGGAGAGATATGAGCTTTTGCAGGGGATCCATGGTGTTGTGCTAAACCATCCGGGGTATTCTGACAAAAGCACTAAATGAATGCACATGTGCCAAGGCAATTGAGAAGGATCTGTGCTATTCTGACTGTACTGACCTTTTATATGGGAAAGGAATCTGCTTTTGAAGCATGGACGAAGAGTTTGGGGTAAGATATTTGTTTTGCTAGTGAGCTATAATGTTGGGCAGCACTGTAAGACTGTTTGGCCAAATGACCTTATGGTTTTGAGAATGTCATCTCGGTTTCAAGAAATGAGCCAAACCAATCGAGAAAAACTGTAAAGTAACTACAAGTTTTTCTGAGTAGTTTTATGAAAACAAAGGGATCTAAAGAAATTTAGGCCCTAAATCCAGAGTTTAATCAATGAGACTTGACCTGTTTTTAAAAGGGAAATTAAAGAATAGTGCAATATCTATCAATTAAACATTGTTTGCACAATTCATTATATTAAGCAAACTAGAATATAAAGCCCATTTGTCAAAGTCAGATGGTTGCTGGCCTTAAAAAAGGCATCTCTCCCTGGAGATGCAGTTTCTAAGTAAGTACAAACACATTTATGGTGCATTTATAATCTAATTTTAATAAACAACTCTCATGTGGGAAATGCCTGTCTTCTGTACTAACAGTGTGGCCTCCCTGGCACTTTAATGGAGAGCAAGGATCTGATCAGTGAAAGAGGGAGCTGGTAGGACAAAGCACCATATTGGCATTTCACACCATGAAACACATACAATTATGTTTATTGTGAGCTCCATATAAACTTTAAGTCACTGAACATCTTAGAAAAGCTGGTCAGCAGAAGGTCTTGAAGAGAAAGATTGAAGAGAAAGTGATAAAAAGGGAGTAGTTAGGAAAGTGAGTAAAAACCATCTCTCTCTCTCTGATCCCTAGCTGGAGTTGGGTCTAGATCGGCTCCTAAGCCCATACACTGCTGTGGGTGCCAAAGGTTTTCGGATCTCCTTCACAACTCGCTTCCATGCATGACGATCGTTGGCGATTGTTCTGGCCTCGTCGAGATTTATTCTGCAATTTCTGATATCATCTTCGACCTGTTTTAGCCGTGTTTTCTTCGGTGCCATTCGTTGGATTCTCCACTGGGTGGGTCATTCACGCCAGAGGAGTTGGTGTGGTAGTCGGCTCGCATCCATTCGACATACATGGCCAAACCATCATTTCGAAGGTGGTCTTGGAGCGATACTCGTAATATCTGCATGAGGCAACGCATCTGGCAAACTTCGAGTTTGTTGAGGTCCGCCTTGAGTATCATCCATGTTTCGGATCCATAAAGTAGAATTGGCAGGATCAGCGTCGAGAAAAGGTGGATTTTGGTCGGAATGGAAATATTTGTTCGCTTCCACAAGCATCACTTTAGAGAAGCGAATGCTGTGGTTGCTTCACCTATTCGACTGTGGATCTCCGCCGTGGACGCGGCTTTCTTCTGTTCGATCAGTGAGCCAAGGTATTTGAACTGCTGAACTTGTTGTATTTGGATGCCGTCAAGGTGGACATTTGCAGGCGATCCATCTGTTGTCAGCACTTTCGTCTTTTCAATGTTTATCTTCAATCCATATGACTGGGCGATGCGGGCGATCTTGTAGAGAGCGTCCGTAGCTTCGGCGTCATCCTCAGTCAGCACACTGCTGTAATCTGCAAACATTAGATCTGTCACGGTGCCATTTTCATCGAACTGGACTCCGCGTCTGCCCCCGAAGACTTTCCTCATAATGGCTTTGAGTACGATGTTGAAGAGCAGCGGTGAGGCGACGTCTCCTTGGCGAACTCCAGTGCGAATGGCTAGTTCAGTCGACAATTCATTTCGGATGCGTATTTGGCTCGATGATCCGTTGTCATTTTCCCACAGTAGCTTGATGACTTTTGGTGGGATGTGCTCGGTCTCCAGCGTCATCCAAAGTGCTGGCCAATCGATGCAGTCAAACGTGGATCGAAAGTCAATGAAGACGATGACCATTCCGTTTCCCACATCAAATTTGTTCCTCCATAACCTGGCGAAGGCTGAATATCTGGTCACAGCAACCGCAGCGCGAACTTGTTTGTTCACGATTTTTCTGCAGGCGTGATTGGATTACTTTCATAAGACTTTTCCAACAATCGAGAGCAGACTGATGCCGTGGTAGTTTTGGCATTCTTGGTTGTCGCCTTTCTTGAAGACTGGGATAATGATGGCCTTCTTTCATGTTCTTGGAATCGTCTCTGTACACCAAATGTTTTGCAGACGCAGGTGCACTCGTTGTAGTATAACATCACTGCCAACCTTGATCGATTCCGTGGTGATCGCATCCACACCAGGCGCTTTACCATTTTTCAAAGTCTGGATGGCCATCTTCACCTCCGCCAGGGTCGGTTCATCATCGGACATTGGGGTCTCTGGTGCCTCGATGAGTGGTGGCTCTGCTAGTGGTCCATGTGGTGGGTCGTGATTGTGCAGTGTCTCAAAGAACTCCTTCCAACGCTGTAACCGCTCAGTCGATGATTGTACGAAGGTGCCATCGGCTTTTTGGATGTTATCATTTGTTGATTTGGTTTTTCCACTCAGGCGTCAGAGTGTTTGATAAATCGTGTGGTACTCATGCTTTGAGGCCGCTTCTTCCAAGTCAGCCGCTGCTTGGTTCCAGTAAGCCTCGCGTTCTTCCTTCATTCGGCGTCGGATGTCCTTGTTAAGCAGACGATATTGCTCAAAGTCGACCAGCTTTACACTTTTTCGTTCATCTACCATTACGAGGCATTCATCGGATATCCACGGCTATGTTCGGTGGCGTGTGGGAGGACATAGTTCTTTGCCGCTTTCCATGATGGCATCCAAAACTTGTTGCTCTTCGATGTTGACGTCTTCGGATGGCACCAATGCTGCGAAATGGTTGGATGATCGGAAACGGGAGTTGATCAGGATGTAGTCCAACATCGCCGAGTCATTGCTTGATGGATTTCGCCATGTAAGTTGATGCTTCTTTGAATGTTGAAATTGGGTGTTTCCGATGATAAATTTGTTGGTGTTGGCGAAGGACAAGAGGTGCAAACTGTTGTCATTGTATTACACCATGTCCAAAATGACCCATCGTGCTCTCTCACTCAGTCCAATCGGCGCCAGTATGGGCGTTGAAATCTCCAGCCAGTATAATCAATTCGGTCTGTGGGATCGAATCCAATGTGTGTTGTATTTGGTTTTAGAAATCGTCCTTGGCCAGGTCTGGGTTTGTCTCGGTTGGTGCGTAGATGTTGACGAGGTGGGTTTTAATGGTGCCCTTGATGGTGAGCACTGCAAGATGATTAGAGATCGGCTGGTATGCAACGACGCTATTGACTGCGTGACGGGCAACCATGAATCCGACTCCTGCTTCTTGCTTTTCTCCACCTGAGTAGTAGAGTACCATCTGATCGTCGATGAGTGGTGGTTCGATGACCATTTACCCTGATCCTGTAAGTCGTAGTTTAGATAACGCTGCGATGTTGATTTTGCAGCTCAACAGTTCTTTGGCAATGATTTCTTTTTAGCCGACGTGATGACCAGTTCGAACGTTCCATGCAGCGATTCATATTTCTATTTTTGGCGTGATGATCTTTCGGTTTCTTCGGCCAGTAGCCCATTTTTCACCAGCATTCTGGTTCCCCAGTTCTGGCGCATCGGCTGCCCCGGATGTGGTAGCATTAAACGAAGAGTTTGATTCGGAACTGACCATTGGTTTTGTGCCTGTTTTCCCCGGTTTCCTGGTTCTGGTCACTTCGGCAAGGCAACCACCTTAGGACCAGGCTTAGGACCATCCTTGGCGGGGTTGAGTAAAAACCCAAATGATGGAATGTCTGCCTAGAAGATGCACTTACTGCCAATCCTCCCCAGAGTGATGACACTTAGTGCACCATTTTCAGACCCACTTCCGAGACACAGGGGTTTCAGGGCCTATCCCCTAATATCAGGCACAAGGGAAACTAGTTCTAAATGATGTGTTAGTCATACCCCTACTCAGAAGAGCCAGTTTAGTTTTTCCAGTAATTTAAAATGAGTATGGGCTGTAGAAAGAAAGCTAGAAAACAAAGAGAAATACTAAAGTAGATATAGGACAGGATACATATGACGTGTAGAATATAGGATACTAGCCGAAGCCCACCGTAGCATACGGCGGTGTAAGATTAGGAATTGGAAAACGGTGAGAAAGGAATTCAGTATATCAAAGGCTTAGGAAACCACCGTCGCAGTATAACGAAAATAGCAAGGAGCGAAACCAATGCCAATGGCCGAAAGAGTACCTTCCTGTAGCAGGCTACGGAAAACATAGACATATATAGATAGATGCTACATTCAATGTGTTGCCCAGTCAACACGATAAGTCAATGCGTCCGCCCTATTGCGAGTGGTAAAAGTGCCATTTAAACTAATACAGGTAGACGTGGTTTTCTGATGAAAAAACAATAACGTTTTAAACAGTATCGTTTACATACAACAGTTTTTGGCGAAACGTTTACATGCAATTATTAGTTAT
Organism: Polypterus senegalus; assembly: GCF_016835505.1. Lineage (NCBI taxonomy): Eukaryota > Metazoa > Chordata > Cladistia > Polypteriformes > Polypteridae > Polypterus > Polypterus senegalus. The sequence continues at coordinate 3,717,554 of NC_053161.1, forward strand.
ATAGCTATCTTTATTTGTTTGCTAATTATTGCTGTTTGATCGAGAGCGACTGTGGACACAGAAGTAGGATTAGAGATGGCGGGCGGGGCTCTGTCGTGCGTATCCCATGGTCTTAGAGTTGGCTCTGTGAGTTGCCGGGCGTGGCTCTCTGTCTTGCGTGCGCGCTCTGTCTTGCTTGCCCTTAGTTAGGGTTAGCGGGCAGGGCTCTGTGAGCTGGCGATTGTGGCTGTCTCTCTTGCGTGTGGTGTAAAGACAACGTGGCTCAGAGGTGCATGTGGACTTTTGCACAGACGAAAGCAACTGAGGCTGTGTGTGGTGAGCTGTTGCATGCCTTGAGAGCGACGCTGAACTCGGGAGGACGGTTACAGTTGGCGTGCGTGGCTCTGTCGTGTGGATCCCATGATGCGGTAGGAGGCTTAGAGTTGGCCGGCGGGGCTCTGTCGAGCATTTTCCCATGGCCTTAGAGTTGGCGGGCGGGGCTCTGTCTTGCTTGCGCACACTGTCTTGCGTGCCCTTAGTGAATTATATATATAGATAGAGAAAATGCAAAATCTATACACACTGTAAGTGAGCAGAGAACTTCAATCCAGGCCTCCAAAAGTATTTTTTTAGGCACCAGCACCAGAAATTTGTCACAAACCCATAGCTATGTTTATAATGATAGCACTGTTTAATTTAGATTAGATTAGATTAGATTCAAGTTTATTGTTATTGTACATGTACAACAAAATGTTGTAAGGTGCAATACACAGTGGATGCAAATTGTACACTAAAGGAAGTACTATAGTACATCTATAAGGAAGCATGCAAATGAGAAAATATATCTATATGATATTTGAATTTACAGGTAGTAGTATATACAAGGAAGAGCGTATACTGTAGATATGAATACTATTCAGAAAGTATAGATACATGATATGAATAAATATATGAAATATTTTATGTACAGAATAGATATATGTGAACAGGTCAAAATATACATAGAGTATAGTCAGAAGTTATTGATATTTAGAAAGATCAGCTATTGAGTAGTAAGGGTTGAGGGTTCAGAATGACAATGATGTCATGAGAGAAACTGTTTTGGTGCCTGCTGGTGCATGACTGAATGCTCCTGCAGCAGCTCGCTGTTAGGGATGAGGGTAAACAGTCCATGGTTGGGATGTGAGGCATCCTTGATGATGCTGGGTGCCATTCGCAGACACCCTGTGTGTTGCATGTTAGCGACAGTCGGCAGCGGGAAGCCAATGATGTGCTGGGCAGATTTTATCACCTATTACAGGGCCTTACTGTCAGGTACAGAGCAGTTTTCATCCCACACTATAATACAGTTAGTCAATATGTTCTTGACAGTGCAGCAGTAAAAGTGTACAGAGTTAGGATTTCTTTAGCCTCCACTGTAAGTAAAGTTGCTGTTACACTTTTTTTAACCTGATTGAAAGTATTTATTGTCTAAGAATGGTCATCAGAGATGTGAACGCCCAGGATTTTGTAGCTGGAAACACACTCCACATCAGCCACATTTATATGCATCTCTACTGCCTTTAGTTTTCCGGTAATCCACAACAACCTCTTTGGTTTTCTTGGTGTTGAGGGCAAGGTTACTGTCAGCACACCATGTTGCTAGGTGCTCAACCTCCTCTTTGTAGGCTGACTCGTCATCGTCATTGATCAGTCCTATTACCGTGGTGTTGTTTGCAAAATTTATGATGGAATTAGAGCAATATAAAGGGACACAGTCATGGGCGAAGAGGGAGAAGAGAAGTGGGTCGAGTACACAGCCCTGCAGAGCACCAATATTCAGGATCTGGGTAGAGGATGTGTGGTTGTTCAACCTGACAGACTGGGACCTGTTGATTAGAAAGTCCGGTATCCAATTACAAAAAGAGGTGCTGATACCGAGGTTACTGGGCATATTTACCAGAATAGAGGGGATAATGGTGTTAAATGCGGAGTTAAAACCAACAAATAGCATCCTGATCGTGACATAAGAGTTGTTGTTATCCAGGTATGTCAGTGCAGAGTGAAGAGCTGAGGATATAGCATCCTCCATTGACCTATTGGGATGATAGGAAAACTTGTAGGGATCTAGTGTGGGAGGTAGACTGGATTTGAGCTGGGCCAGAGCCAGTCACTCAAAGCAAAAGGTAATGATGTGGGTGATTGCAACAGAACGGTACTCTTTCAGGCTTTCTGGAGTGGATAGATTATGCACCGGGACAATCGTTGTGGACTACAGGCATGCAGGAACCAAAGCCTGAGCCAAAAACATGTTGCCAGTCTAGGCCTTAAGCACACTACCAAATATGCCGTCAGGACCAGCAGCCCTACGTGCATTCCCTTTGCTCAGTGCAGATTACATAGCTGAGGTAGTAAGTCTGAGGGGCTGGTTATCTCGGGGAGGGGAAGTTTTGGTTGTAACTATTTTATTGTCCTAGACAGAACAAGCATAAAAGTTGTTTTGCTCAATAGGAGAGTAACATTACTTATTGCTTAGGATGAATTCACCTTCCTGTATTCTGTGATGGTGTGGATGCCTTGCTATATGTGGAGTTGGAGTTTTTGAAAATGATCAATTTCTTGCTTGTGTTTCTGTTTGGCTCATTGATACAAGATGAGGTAATGAAATGTGCCAACAACATTTTTCTGACCTGAATGCTATTTACCCTGCAAAAAAGATGCCCTTTCTGATTTGGGTTGTGTGATAGACTGTGTAAGGGAAGAGGATTTGTTGGATGGGAAAACACTTCTGATCTAATGTGATTGATTGATAAATATCCATAGCAACTCTGTACATTACAAGACTAGGAAAACAGAGAGTACAATAAAACCTGCTTTTGTCCTGTTTTAAATTCTCACTCATTGAAGATTACTAAAGAAAGTTATTTGGATGTGATCAATTTTCATTATAGCAAGACTGATGGAACATTGACTGAATGACAAGACATCTATAACTACATATTAGCCGTTACATGCAAATGCTACTTTTGTAATTGGCAAAACTGACTTTTAAACAAGGCTAAGTGAGGCAATGACTGGGTTTGTTTGACTAATCAATCATTTTATTGTTAATTATTTAATTGGAAAGTAATCTAAGAAATTAACATTTTTTTTCTCTTTTGTCTCTTTTTTACTTAATTTTCCTGTCTGCATCATCTCTGATCAAGGAGTTTTGAGGTAATAATGTCAATTTCATCAATTAATTCACTGAAGTTTTTAATAAGAAGGCTAATAATTGTCTAGATAAATTTTAAGGTTTGCTTTGTAAGCTTACTGGTGTGTTGCTTCTTATTGCACACTGTATACAAATTGTATACCTCACTATTAAACAGCTTTTCTCTATTACTCCATTAGATCATCCTATACCAGTCCTTACACTGATGCAAGCAGGGATACATATGCAACCAAACCCCTGCTCTATTAATGTTCAGTACTTGTTGGCAGCATTAGTAGAATGGTAACTAAGAATTCAGCTTAAGAAATTACCTTGGAAAATGCGTTGTAAACTGGGAGAAGTAGTAATAATTTGAATGTGATATGGTCATTTCACAAAGAGAAACTGATCAATCTGATGAAACTAAAAGTGGCTGCAATATTTCACTATCACTCACCATGTTGCTCCAATGTGAATGTAGTTTTTTCAGTGTAGAAAGTAAAAGAGGTGCTTCTAAACATAGTGACCTAAGGATGTTCCAGTTATTTAAATATTTTACTATGTGAGAAAAGTACAAGAAGATAAGGATTGTTGCATACCACTCTGACATGTGAAATTCAAAAAAAGACACAGATGGCTATGATAGAGTCGGCTGTTGCTTAAAAAGTTAATTTAAATCAATAAATAAAACGACCATATTATGTCTTGTCAGTGATGGAAGATTAGTGCTCATGCTACAATTGATTACATGTTTTTTGACACATTCAATATTTCAGTGATTTTAGGCTTTATTTACCTAGTCACTTTACAGGATGCTTAAATCAGTCTACAGAGCCTATTCAGAAGCTTTTGATTAACTAGTAAAGTTCAACAATGGTGAATCCAACTCATCTGACCGAGAGATGATGTAGAATGGAACAAACCCATTAACAGCGATGTTTGGGGTTCTTCCAGAGGGGCTTAAAGTGGAGAAAGACAAACAAATTGTGATTGCATTCACTACACTTTTGGCACGCAGACTTATTCTGATAAACTGGAAGAACCCAAACTCTCCTCTTTTAAGTCAGTGGGAAACCGATGTGTTATATTATTTGAAATTGGAAAAAATCAAATACTCAGTTAGAGGATCTGTACAGACTTTTTTCAAAACATGGCAGGATCTAATCAGTAATATTTTAAAATAAGTTTATAAAGCACAGAGAATTTATTAATTTAGGTATGTTTACAAGCCTTAAATTTTACGCGTTTGGCTTGCTCTCTCTCTCAGGGGTGGGGATCGATCTGTTCTTAACTCAATTTTTCTTTTTGTAAAAACTTGATTGCTTTGTATGAATTGTAATAAAATTAATAAAAATAATAAAAAAAATATATTCTGGTAGATGGTTTGTGCTGGCATAGGTTAGCGACACACAGGAGATTGTCCACAAGGAAGTAAGTGGTAATTATTTTCCTAAGTACAATGTGGTGAGCAAAGAGAGCAAAAGAAGTTAGATTGTAACCATTCTTGCTTTCACAGGTATACATGAAACTTATGCTGGTGTCACATTACATTTCTTCTATCCAGAACAGATGTCAAACTTGTAGACTGCAGAGCTATAGTGCATCTTTTTGTGAAAACAACAGAGAATTGCGACAGCATTCTCATACCAATGCTTGCAAACTGACGTGTCTGTGTGCACTTTTCGTGGCATTACACGTGTATTTTTTGAGCATGCCCGTGTCTGTAAATAACATTAGATCTGGCTTTTATGTAAGTAACATATAAATGTTAATGTTTTGGGCACATGCACCGTCCTTTGTTACCTATTTACCTATTTACCTTTATTTATTTACTTACTTCCTACAGTGTAAAGTCATGAGGGCAGAGCTTCCCACATACATATATAGCGATGGCAAAAGTGCATTCTTGATCTGATGTATAATCGTCGTCATGATTTCAGTTTACCTCTGTTATAGTGCGTCTTAGTGTCAAATGTGTGTGTGTGTGGGGGGGGGGTTGGGTCATTGGGATCGTGAACGCGGCTGAAAGAATAAAAAAAAAAGCTAACCTTTACAAGTATCATAAATTAACACCGGCTGTTACAGACTGGAATCAGATGTATGCTTTTATTCTAAAATAGTAAGAATAAGAGCAGTTCACTTCTCACTTTCCCGGACACCACCAGAAAGAAACCACATCTTTATAAAAAGGCACATGTTTATTAATCCTTAATAAACACAGGATACAGTCCTGAACACCACACAATGCACACAGCTAATCAATCACCACAATAACACTTTTCTTCCACAGTTCTTTGCCGCCTGTTGCCACCTGTCTCCTCCTGGGAGCTTTGTCCTGCTCCCACTCCCGACTCAAGCTCCCCAACTGTAGGAAGGTGGCCCCTTTTATTCCCACCTGGATGTGCTCCAGGTGGTTAATGACGTCCTTCTGGCAGCACTTCCTGGTGTGGCGGAAGTGCTGCCCTTTGCACCGGAAGCACTCCGGGCGTCCCTGGCAGGTTATTCCACCATCTTGCCAAGAGTGTGGCGGAAGTAACTGTTTCCGGGTCCCACGAGGCTTAAGTCGCCCCCTGGCGGTGGCCACGGGTCCCAATAGGTTAAAAGCTTTTCCCTCTTCTCCCGTGGTCCTCTCCTAATCCAGGGCAGTTTTCCTCTTGTAACCTGGAAGCTATTAATGCCTCCTTCCGGTCCTTCCAGGCATCCCGGCCTGGTAAGAACCCCAGACATCTGTGACAAAGCACATAAAAATAATACTTAAAAGTAAACAACACACAGAAGAGAAAACGTTAACGTAAGGCAAAGAACTGACCCAAACTGTAAAATAACATTACAAACCCTTCCTCTCATCTTTCCATGGTCACAGGATATCATGTTATCCTCACCTCTTTGATAAGATACCAAACTCAAAACTATTACATATTCCTGGAAGATCCCTGTCCATTCTATAAGGATTCTGAACCATCAGTTTACTTAGTTTAAATATGAGTATTTCCCACAAACTACACTTAATAGGATTTTACCCAGATTCCCGGTGTCATCTTTGCTCACTTAGAGTTTCTGGGATATTTATGTATATGTGCCGGTTATGTCTTCAACTTCTAGCTTTCTGGTATAAAATGTTCTTTCAGTTCCATTGATGTTGTTGGTTTTACCACATACCACATTACCACAAATTTTTAAAATTATTCTATTACCTGTCTTTGATAGGTACTGTGGCTAGGAAATAAATAAATGGCCAACCATTATCAGGCTCTCAAGATCTGAATCTGTGTACTTAGCATGGGCACCTGTATACATTAACTTTTAACCAAATGAGCAATAATACACTATAGAACTGAAAAAAGTGAAAGGGAAACAGAGTTTAACTAACCAAGTTAACAGAAACACATAACAATAAAATATGTTCAGACATTCTCAGAAAACAATAATATGTAAAAGTCACAGGCACAGATTAGAACAATGCATTAAAATTTTACTAAACTAAACAACAAAAATTACAAGAGCTGACAGTTTTTGCCTTTGTTTCAGGATTGCTTTTATGCTGATGGAAAGTGACTGTTGAAACCTTGTGACTACAACTCCATAACACCAAGTGAAATCATGTGACCATACCTAAGAAGTCCCAATTGCATAGTGACACTAAAACAATGTGAGACAGCAGGCCAACAGAAATTAAAAGTAAAAAATAAATAACAAGAAACTAAAAAAAAATGCGCTCAGCTGTCAATATATCTGACACATTGCATGCAGCCTGTTACAGAGAGCGGAGAGTGAGCAAGTGAGTAGGTGGCAGGCTGTTGGTGCTACAACATTTTTAATGGAAAGCTGCATATTTTCTACAGACGGATTAAGGATATAAAACATTAATTAATGCCACCACGTTCAGTTTTGAAAGTAATGAAAGTTTTAATTTACAAATTAGAGCATTTCTTGGATTTGTATGTCTGAACTAATGAGAAAAATTAAAAAAAAAAATAAAGTGACTACCTATTAGCCACCACAATAGTTAAGAGATGGCCAAAGAATCCACAATCTTTTTATCATGTGGACCCACATTTTTTTCCTCAAAGCTAATGGCCTTCTTGTAGCCTGCCAACTGGATCACACTCTATTCCCGTTCCCCTGCCTCAGTTTACATATTACAGGTGTTTTTTTTTTTTTTTGTCAAGGCTAATGACCTGACTATGTGCATCTGCGCCTTTTCTTTATTAATTGACTCTACTAATACATTTAGAGTTGAAAGTTACAAATCACACAGATTTAAAAAGTGGAAAATTAAAAATAAAAGATTATCTTTTATTAAAGGTTATGACCCGCATATATTCTTTTTCCATTGCAGATCATTTTGAACTTATTTTAAAGCATGTTTGAGTAACATTTTGTAGAAGAAAGGGAAGGGATGTGAATTTTGTTGTACACTAAATCAGCTACACAAATGAAGAGTCATTAGGTACTCTTCTGTTTTCTTCTAGATATCCCACTGTGGCCACCAAAGAAACCTCAGAAAGTGTCACTTACTGAATTAGATGGAAACTAAACCTCATGGAATATGGTTTTAATAGCAACTATGTAAGCAATCATTTATTTTCCGTATCTTAGAACTGAATAATGTCCCTTACCCAGGACAGCATATTTTATCAATTAATTTCCTTCCCTCACTTCTCTGTTGGATTGCATTGTGCTGAAGCCTGCCCTGACAGCATGAGAGGAAAGCATAATCTCCTCCTGAATTGGAGGGCACACAAACCGGACACTAATGTGCAGTTGACAACCAACTTAAATATTTATGCAGCCATTCATTTTTAAATCCACTTCTTTAAATCCAGGATCATGAGTTGGAGCTTGCCTTAACAAAACTTTGTGCATTATAGGAAACAGCTTTGAACAGGGTGCCAATCCATCACAGGACACAATCGTTCATGCAACACCCATCCTTATTCACAAACATACAGGGTATAATTTGGAGTCACCATTTAACATAATAGCAAGAGGAAACTAGAAAATCAGAGCACCCATGCCAAGAAGGGGAGAACATGGAAATTCCACAAAGAATGCAACCAGGCCAGGGCCCTGAAGCTGTGAGGTAACAGTATTAACAACTGTGTCACCATGCCACTCATGCACTTGGGTTCTGATTAATATTACAATATCATGATTATGATCATTAATGAGTAGTCTTATTCAAGGGCATTGTATACTTTTCAGTCCCTGGGTGTACATTTTGTAAGGCACTTCTATTTTTTTACCACCTTGATTAGCACCATTGCAGCTAATTAGAGGCATTCACTTTCTTAAACTTAACTGATTATTATATATCATCATCACTTGGCTGTGCCAGAGTCCTATCCTTCAACAACTCAGAAAAGCCTTAGTAATGTTTGTTCTTTTCTAAGACTGCTAGTATTTTTATAACATCATTTATAAATAAGATAACACAATGTACCATAGTGGGTGGCTCCTTGTACTCATGTAGTCCTAATTAGATGCAAGAGTAAAATCAAGATACTGTTTATTTTTTAAAAACTTCATAATGAAGCATGGGACAGCATGTCAATGCAGTGATTTGTGATGCTCCCTTACAGCTCCTCACAGTTCTGGGTTACAGACTGTGTTGAGTTTGCATGTTTTCCCCATGTCTGTGTAGGTTTTTTCTAGTTACTTTAATTTCCTTCTATTTATAAAAATGTTGAGTTTTTTCACTAGTGTGAGTGGTTGTGTCCAATGATGGCCTAGTATCATTTAAGGGCTGTTTCTCGTATTGCATCGAATGATGAAGACTTCTTCCAGTGACCCTCAAATTGAGTGGGTTTTTAAAATGAATAGATGAGTAGAAAACTGAGCAGTGTAGCCAATTAAGCTCAGCTCAACAGAGTTATAAGTCCATTAACCAAACAGAAGTGAGCTCTGTGTGAACTTTGCATGTTCTCTTCTGTCCTCAAAGGATATACTTACTGTATGACATCCTTTGCAAGTTATTTGTGAACAAATATGTTTAAATTTGTTGTGGCTTTTCTTGAATGTTCATTCCTTAGACTTATCAGCATTGTCACTCACATTATTGTTTGTCTTGAACTAGGAGTTCCAAAAAACAAGATCCAAAAAAGCACTTCCAATAACGCCCACTAAAAGGGTAAAGCATTCAAAACTAGGCTAGTAATGGAGTAAATGCAGGATTTTTATAAAATAAAAAATTTCTTCTTCAAAAAACAATATTCCAAAAGCAGTGAAGCTCAGTGGAATTGTCTGAGACACAAGGCAATTCAAAGAAAACAGTTCCCAATATAGCAAAACAAAGAATCGTCAAAAAGCAAAGCAAAATATCAATAATCCAGTAATTCGCAAAAAGTACAAAGTGTAGCATAAACACAGAATCTGACCCTAAAACTCCATTGTCCATTCAAAATAAACCACCAGGAACAATGGGATGCTCTCCAAATTTATAGAGTGGAGGGGAGTTTCTGCTGGTGATTAGCAGGTGACCATGCCTGACATAATACAGGTAGCTTAAAGAGAGAGGCAAGGCTATGGGGCTGTCAGAAGACAGCGCCTCATAAAGTCCTTATGTGATTTTGGGCTATAGAAGAAATAGATTCCTGCTGTTGTTGTAAAAGATCAAAAATAAAGAATGACCAAAGCCACATTAACATAAATAAATGAACAAAATAGACATGAAACAAAATTTGAATCCCAGCCAATGAGGAAACATTAGATAGATGTTGTACCTAGCCATTCATTTTTAATCCTTTCAGTTTAGTTCAGGGTCATTGGGCACAGCACCTAAGTATTAGAAAAGAAATCCAAAGTAGCAGGTTAAAAACAAAACAAAACAAAACAAAAAAAACACAAACACAGGAAGAACATGCAAACTCTTCACATTTAGCACCGGGCTTTGGATTGGAAGCAGACATGTAGGCTAGCAGCCCCAACATCTAATTCACCATTATGCCCTATGGTTATTTTACTGTGCTTGAAAACTTGAGTTTTGAGCTGTAATCCTAATGTATAAAGCACCTTATAATTATAAACACTGACATACAGTACATGATAGAAGCAAAGACATATTGACTGATGAGTATCTATTGTATGTATCCCTAAATTATTTACTTTCAAAGTGCTATGGCATGGGAAAACAATCTATTCATTAAATGAGGGATGTGTTTGATTAACCTTTAACACTTCAGGCCATTCTTAATTGAAAATACCATTTTCTGTTCATTCTCCTTTCCAGTCCAAAGACAACCTAATGACTTTATATGCTTAACCAAGCATGTTCTTTCACCCATTAATGAGTGAATTACAAGCATTCACTCTGTTTAGGAAAAGATGAGGAAGAGGTCTGAATTAGATAATGTGAGCGGCCAAAAAAAAAAAAAAATATTACTACACTACATTTAGAGAGTTAATGAAATTTAGAAAGGTGAGAGGTGGAGGCCAAACATTTCTGAGCAGATTTGAAACTATTATATTACTTTTTTGTAAAATTAACTTTTATGTCACTAAGAACATAAACATATAAAGTACTTGCATTCTCAAGTCTTCATAATCCAGTTTAGGGTTGCAGATGATCAGAGCTGTTCAAGGCAAGAACCACATTTGGATGGGGGATGAGTCCATTGCAGGGTGCAATCTTACAAACTCTCACACTGGTCTAATTTGGAGTCACCAATTAACTTCACCTGTACATTACCTAACAATATATCATACATCTGCAGTCAAAGTGTATTCGTGATTAATTTCATTTTGAGAAGCAATGTAAAATAGATTACTGCAGGGATATGATGTCTTCTGTATGGAGTTTGCATGTTTTCATCAGGTTTGAGCTAATTTAGTTTCTATGCATACTTAAAAATAAAGGTGCCAAAGCAATGCTTCAGAGTGATACCATAGGGGAACTATTTTTGGTTTCCAAAAGAACCATTCACATGAAGGTTCCTGAAAGAGCTTTTTATTTAGACCCATAACAGGTTCCATAAACAACCATGGATCAATGATAACACATTTCTAAAAGAACAATGGAGTCATTATTTTCAAATGACTCTTTCCATGTACAATAACACACTCCCAGGATTTATTAATCTGTTAGTATCCTGCTAGTTAGTCTTCTTTTGATGAAAGGTTTCTATGTTGTCAACATACCGGGAACCTTCAAAAAGCCCAAAGACCTAATTTCATATGCAAAGAACCCTTCCCACAATGAAATGTATAGACTGGTAGAATGATTATTGACAGTTACTTGACTTAAGTGAAGGAGGCCAGCAAAAGAATGGTGTCCTCTACAGTGTCTGTCTCTGCTCTTTTGAACATGTGCATGGTATTGAGTGGCACATGGGGTTCAAATTCCCACATCATCCTCCAACAGATAACAGACCATTGTTCATTAGTAATATACCTAATAATGGCCTACTTGGATGTAAAGGAGATTTATAAGAGATTTACAGTGTTTAAAAATTAACAGGATTTCTATATAATTGAGGAACAAATTCATTACTCCTTGAGTGGGCGACCTTGAAAGAAAACGTCCATCTATTTTTCAAGACACCTCTGTCCAATTCAGGATCATCTGGTTAAAAGCAGGATCCAGGTGTGACAATCATTTGTGAATTTATGATCTTTTTGTAGATTGTTGATGATAATCTAATAGTCTTTTTTAAATTGTGTATGGTCTTCACTTATCAATGGTCTTATTTTACTGTAAATCACTTTGACTGTTAATGCGCACGAGCATTAAATCGCTAACAAAGAACATTCTAAACCAACTAATTGGCTCTGTACCTATATGGGACTGGGAAGAGGTGATAATGCTCATTATCGTTGTCAACAAGCAGAATTTTAATTAAAACCACCTTATCTGCCTGTCATTTGATCATCACCACATACAATGTATTTCTATACACCTGTTAGATATTCTTTTTTTCTAGTGGTGGAGTTTAATGTGGAATCCAGACTGGATTTGTAAAATGTCAGAAGCGGAATTTCGTCTAGTGATTGGCACCCGTGCCCTTTTCATTCTCCTTAAGCAAATCTCCAAATAAATGCTTGAAATGAAAAGCAGATAAGAAGAATAAAAAGTGAAACATATGGTCTGAATGGCAGCTGCACAAGGTAAAGTGAGGCAGAATGTCGGAAAAACAGAAGAGCTGCCTGTGTGCCTCCAAGCAAGCCGCAGGACGCGAGCTCCGCTTCTCGGATGTTTTGTCCAGTGACGCTTTAAAGTCAGACTCGCTTTGGAAATGTTCAGTTGATGTATAACATTTTCGATGTCTTTAATTCGTTTTTCCAGTCATTATTTGACGAATTTGCATTGCTCCCTTGCGTACATGCTGGTGTGCCTGTACGTGGCGCCCAGTCTTAGGTAGTTTCCTACTCCGTGCTGGATGCTGCCTGTATTGGCTCAGTACCCCGAGACCTTACCTGAACCTTGCACTCAAGTGAATGTTACTTGTTTGTTGTGCATTAAAAAGGCAAGATAGAATAAAACGACAAGGAAAATAAATGGAAAAGATAGAAAGACGATCCCATTTGGGAATACAAAAGCCATATGCCTTCTTCCAGCCCCAGGGACCGCTGCTATCAGCAATGACATAAAACACAACATTGTGCATGCTCCGGGGATCTGGAAGGACTGTCTATCAGTAATAAATGGCAAATAAATTCTACTTTTAAAGTACTGTAAAAAACGAAGATGCAGTCTTACCTACGGAGTCGTCTAAAAACTCGCACTCCACAACCCAAAATCCCTCTTCACACAAATAAAACTACATGTTGAAATGTTTTCATTGAAGCGACACACAAAACTCTTAACTTTAACGATCAAACGTACTTCCTATATCTTTAACCTTTGGACACCTGTATCGCCCAGAGGCTCAATCCCTGAGACGGCCCTGCTTGCATTTGCTGATACTGAACAGGACCTAGTAGAATATGACTTCAGTATTTCCAGTAGTTAAACTTTGCAGACAACCATCAACACTGCCAATCTTTCCTCCTGAGTGCGACCCAGATTTAGTTGATCAAGTAAAGTTACAATCAGGTTTATGTATAGAATCCCGCTGGAGGCGAACTTTATATAAAAAATATGTGATCTAGCACAGTATCGAGTATAAAATACATATACAGTAGTAGCTTCTCTATTTAAACATGTATACGCGTACATTTAAACAAAAAAAATCTTCGTTTGTGATCTTTCACAAATTAGATTCGTTATCACACTGCTGCAAGCTTCTGGGGTCAAAATGTACTTTCCACATTGTATGACTGCTGACTCAAGGGACCTATTAAGACTGAGTCTCCCCGCGACATATCTTCCATCTTGCCCCGTAAGAACAGTGTTCTACAGCATTTTAAGGTACACACCGGAGATGTCAAAAACCAGTTTTAGCATTAAAAAGCGAAGCGCGAGATCTCAAAGGATCTGGTTTTGAATGGGGGCGCATGATGCTTCTTCTTTTGTGGAGATTCTAGGAAATTCATCTTCTGCATTAAATTGCTGCCGACATATAAAATCCCACGGGATCAATGTTTCATTCTAAAAATCTTCTGGGTTTTAATTTTGTCGAACTCATTACATAGCTTCAAAAGTATAATATACGGCGATACAAAGCCTGCTAAAATGCTTCGTGATGAAATATCAGCTATTTTGCAAGGTACGTGCAAACTAGAACTGATATGAACTTGGAGAGCGGCCACGCATGTCTTGCAAAGATGCTTCTTCCATTCGCATTCGGAGAGGGCGCGCCCATGAGCCGGCACGGATTTGCGAGGCGCGCGCACGCCGGAGGGAAGGCAGGCTGGAGGAGACACGTGCACGCGGGAAAAAGCGCGTGTCGGTGCTCGCCGGCAGGGATGCTGTTGCCCCTCTTGCTACTCTCCGGCAAGCTTCTGACTGTACCATAAGTGATGAGCGGAGGCACCGAAAATGACTGGCTTAGCTGAGACGCGAAGGTCTTGGCAGGTTGGCTCTGCTCAAGTGCCCGGTTGGAACTGAACTGTTTCTTCTGTACGTTTTCCTTGCTGCTGCGAACTTTTTGTGAAGTCTCCCAAGGTTCGTGACACGCAGGGAACAGATGTGTCAGCGCACTCCGACAGGTAAGTGACTGGGGCTCGGACACGCGTGGCACGGTGCAGTCTGTGCGGTGGGACACAATTCCTGTTTGGTTTATGCTTGCACAACACAGTAATGAGAATTGTTTGTGTGAATCTGACTAACGATATCTTTTGTGTTTTTGTGAACTGTGATCCTTGGGCAGGTGAACTCTGCGTGTACACGAGAGTTGTGTACTCCGCGGTTGTGGGAGTGCCTGATACTCGTTTGTGATGTTCGAGTTTTACATGAATGTTGATTTGAGTCAATAATAAAAGAAACATTTGCAAGCATTTTGGGCATTTGACTTAGGGATGCATTTTATATTTGCGGATTGTGTTGGATAGTAGGCTGTAAGTGAAGTGGTGGAGTTCGCCTTACAGTTGCGAGTATTTGCAAATTGTGCATGCGTCGTGTGCATGTGAATTGTGGGTGTGTTTGATTGTATGATTATTGCATGCGTGAAAAAACTGCGAGCGTTTTATATATGTGGGCAGCGTATACAAATCACATGCTTTACATGTTTTACGCGTGGATTATATTCGTGCGTGTTTTACTGTAAAAGCGAGTGTGCAGAAAGTTGTGGATTCTGATGATAAAATTTGTTTTTATTGTAAGCGGAAGACCACTGTAAATTGCTGCGATTCGAAGGAGTTGTTTGTTTGAACTGCGTGTGAGTGTAGGGGCATATGGTTTTACGCGTATGCCTTCCCAGTCCACATCTAAAGAAACGGTGCAAAAAAGGTGGCAGTTCACGGGAAACAAAGCTGGCCGAATCGTCAGGCTTCAAAGAGAAGCACCTGAAATGACAGAAGATGGGTGGTCCTTCTGAACACTGCAAATTTCTCTGATCAGCATGGATTCTTCGTTTGAATGATGTGTGAGTACAGTATATATAATATTTATGTGTATGTATACAATGTGAGAAGGTGTACTGTTCATATCTAGCAGTTTTTGAATTAAAAGTGAGTGCCAGAGCCAACCCAACCCAGTGTTTAGTGATTTTAAGTGAACTGCCCAGTCTGTTGATACTGTGTGGGAAGTGTATGCTTGATGCATTGTTTGTGTATTTGTAAATGTGTGGATGCCATAGGAAGTAATTTATGTGAATGCATCTGGTATGTTTTCAGAAGCCAGTATTAACAATAAAGGCATACAGATGTTTAATGCATGTAAGACAAGTTGATTTTTTAAGGGTTAAGAATTGTGTGCACATGGCTAACGTATGGTGTGTATGTAAACATTAAGTGCACATTTAAGCTTCATGCATGTAAGAGTGGAAGGATTATGTGTGTGCATGTATCAATCATTTCTAACAATAGTATGCCCATGAAACAGTTATGAGCAGGCATGTGCTTTCACATTGGAGACACTGATGTGCTCTATATACAGTAACAGGTGGGTGTAATTGTGTAAACTGTGAGGTAAAAAAGAAGCATGGAACATTGTGTGAAACTGTGAGGAGATTGATATTTGTGTGAAAGTGTGTATGTCTTTTTTGTTTAATTGATATTTTTCTGAATAAACCTGTAATATTGCAGTGTATATGTAACTGTTTTGAGTTACAGTAAGTACATTTCTGTTGTTGTGTGTGTGCCAGTTGATTTTGGCAGCTTTTCTTCCTGTGCACATTCACTGTGTTTACACTTGCTCTTTGGATGTGAGTACAACCAGTAAAGCTTGTGATCTGGGAAGGCATGTGTGTAACTTCTCTGGTCTTAATTGTGAAGGCAAGGATATGCAGACCTGATAAGAAAAAACAGATAGCATTGTGTAAGTGGATACCTCAGACTTGTAAACTGGATAGATTTGTGCTTGTATGAATAATTTGGTGTCTTGGTTTTGGAGTTTTGATTATGATAACGTCATGGCTACAAACATATGTAGTCAGTCCCTGAAGGAAAAAAAAAACATGCCTAGATTTCTCCAAGCTTGTACATTTGAGTTAAGAGAAAATTACACAGTAAAAAATAAACCCTCTGCAATGTTTACATCATCCAGAGCTACATGGCGAGCACTGTAAAAATAGTGTTAAGACAAGCTGACAAGTGATAATATATGTTCCACTCATCCTGCTTTTTGTTTGGCTGATCAGGGGATCCGCTCAGATTCCTAAATGAATTCTTAAAAGTTATTGTATGTTTATGGAACAATGTTTGAAAAGTCATTTTGCCCTGGACATTTTAGGTCTGAGAGGTTGTGTGTTACATTGAAAAAGCATCTTGAGTTTGCAAGTAGTATTCTAAATGTAAAAAAGATAAATAAGCTGTTACAATTATATGTCAGAATTCATTTGTAGTTTCCACTCAGCTTTTTTGTTGTTGTAACCTCTGTTAGTGTTTTGAAAGAACAGTGTTTTCTTAGTTTAAGATAACACAGTCTGGAAAGTATAATTTTGGTTGGATAGTCTAGAGGGGGATGCTATTAAGAATTGATATTTCTTAGTCAATCATCTAATCAGTCAGTTTACAGTCTAATAATCTTTAGTATATATATTAATATATTTCATAATGAGTATTGTTATAAAGTGCTTTAGAAAGCAATTATGATTATTTGTAGTATTATGGACATCCTTGTTATTTTGTACTTCAACAAATAAATATGCCCAGTGATGCAGTTCTTTCTGAATAAAGTGCTTTAATAATAGGCTTATTTTTATCCTCCAAAATGACTTTCTATAATACATTCTTCTAACTTGGCTAGTGTACAGAAGACACTGTATCCCCTGATGTTTTAAATGTAAAAATGCTTTTTGTGTGTGCTTTTTCTTTTTAGCCTGTTCTAACCTCTAGACATAGGATAGCATGGGTTAGGGTTTCATTTGCACAGCAATATGAAATTAATTTCTGTAGTAGATGGAATTATTTGGCAGACTCACAGGGAAACACCATGATGTGTGCCTACTACTAAGTTTAAAATTATGTGCTTCCAATTAAGCCCAACGTAGCCGCTCCCATTTTTTTGCATTTTTGTCTTTTGACCCAATTTGATTTACAGTCTGTTTACTACCACCAGAACTAACTGAACTAATGAAAGGTGGAGAGTTCAGTAAACTAAGAACATTGAGGTTTATTCGTGCAGAGTTGCGTTTATTCCACTAAGGAGTTTTTACAGCCAGTAGCTCAGCATAGTTTGTAGAAAATCATGTTAGGGATCAGTATTTGCATAGTTTGTGTGAGTGAGCTACTGCTAAGAAATATAATGTGATAAATCAAAACTTGACTTTAATATTTTATCTTAGAAGATTCATACACATGCTTTCCATATGCCATTATTTGACGTAGCAAAACCTAAATGTCTCATTTATGCATACACTGGCAACTTCAATTTTGTGTGTTTAGCACCATCTATCTATCTATCTATCTATCTATCTATCTATCTATCTATCTATCTATCTTTTTTTATCTTTCAGCTATATAATCATTACCTGTTGTTATAGAGTTTGAGTCTTTATACACAGAAAGCAATAGCCACCAGCATAATGCACACCTTTTCATAGGCTTACCTTTGTAATGATTTAAGAAAACAACAAGAAATGGTAAAGCACTATTATGGAACACACTTTGTCTACATCTTGAGTAAATATACCTCAAATCACTGCCATTTTTTATTCTTATTACTTATTCATGCCACTTTTACATTATTATATTTTTACCTTCATTCCACATGCTCTTGATTACTAGAAATCTTTTCACTGTTATTCTCTCACTTTCTTCATTATATATATTGTAAGATGTCTCTTGGAATTTGTAAGTTGGTAAAAGAATTTTCTGAAAGGAAAGAAATAAAAAAACAGATTATAGTGCAGTGGTTAACGAGGCTGCCATCTAGCACCAGGGACTTGTCCTGGTTACTGCAGGGATTGCATGTTTTTCTCCAAGTATGTTGGGGTTTTCTACTAGTATTTCTTTTTCCTCATACAGCTCAAAACATACATGTTGGATTAATATTTGGCTCTAAATTCGCCAAATGGGCCTGGTTGTGGGTCTACATGAGTTTGTCTTGTGGTAAACTGGTATCCTGTCCAGTTCTGGTTTCTTCCATGTTCACGGGCTGATGGCAAGAGAAGTCCTAGTTCCTCCTACATTTAAAATAACATTTTCAGAAAATGGATGGAATGTATAGAGATCTACAGGTGGACTAAACTTCTTCTTAGCCTTTTTGTGTTTAAAAAATGCAGCAATTGTATTTTGACTCACTAAAGGAAAAGATATAAAAACAATTTGAATAAAGGTGCAGGTGGAGTAGGAATCAAGAAATAACTGCTGTCAATGAAATAAAGCTTAAAGAGTGAAAAATAACCTGTAAAAAGTGAGTCGGAAAATGGGAGGCATGTGATTTCTTTTTTTCAGATATATTTTGAAAGCTCCATTTTCAGTCGAAGACTGGAAAAGATAGTTTTAAGCCATCATTTATGGATACAAAATAAAGTGTGACTCTTCATTTGTGTGCTTTGTTTGTAATGTGAGAGCCAGTTTCTAAGGTGACTGCCTGGGCGAGCCAGAACTGCATGGTCCTAGTTTCTGTCGTGTATTAAAAGCAGAGGGCTCTTTGACTTGTAATTCTTGAATCAAAAGTTTTATTCAAGGATCAGAGGCATTTATTGGACAATTTGAAGAAGCTCCCTTTGTTCATGTGAATGTCTTATTGAGCCACTGGTTTTCTCACCAAGCAAAAACATATGCCAGTTGGATTCTGTTCAACATCACGTTAAAGTGCTGTGTTCATGTGAACCCTTTACAGAAATACCTCAGTTAATGAAGTGGATGTGTTCTTGGATATACATTCTTTATTATCAGAGGTACATTTAACATAGGTGAAATATAGATATATGTTGGAATGACCTCATGGGAGCCAGGATTTATTTTGGGTGGGTGTTGTGAGGTTCATGAAACCTGCCATCTCCTTTTTAGCTGCTGTACAATATCAATACCATGTAGTGTCATTGTTGGCTCCTTCCATTGCCTTGTATATTGCCTACTGCATCACATTGTGCATCACAAATATTAGCACTGCTTTTATGAATCCCATATCAAGTATTATATAACAGAGAAATAGCAACCAGATAAACAGATACATACACAGACACTTGTCCTTTGTGTTATGGAACAAGTACTAAAAAAGTCACTACATATATACCCTATATATATATATACACACATACTGGGTGAGTTCCACCCTTACAAAACAGTTTTTTCCTTCATAGGTTTGTGCAATTGTGTCACCTCATCTCATCACACCATCAGCAGCTTTAAAGTTGTTTCCTTCTTCAGGGTTTTCTTTTTGTTCATTCAATGCACATTTGCTACAGTGGCAGCTAGTCCTGCTGAGCCTTATGCTTTTGTTTTGTAACTAAAGAGGAATAAAGTACAGGCTTCCTATATTTTCTGCCAGTGGGAGATTTGATTTAGTCTCTATCTATACAAATCCTCATTGCTGCACAACTGTGTAGATTTGTTCTTGTTATTCTGCTTTTTAATCCTGGGATGTCAAATATGACAAGCACTCAGTATTGTAAAATTCTTCTTAATGCAATGTAGCAAGTGCCAGTTCCAGAAGTTCTTGAGAAGGCCATATCCAGCCTGTGAGAATTCTAACAGAGTGCAGTGTTGTCACTGGTCTGTAAGCAGAAAGATGGGTATTTTGGGTGGCAGTTCAGCCTCACTTTGTCTGCTGTTTATACTCAGGTTTGTGACATGACAGATGTTGCCATTCTCCAGATGCATAGTAACAAATGTTAGGGTATCCATTATACTTTATATGGAGAGTATCTGAAGTCAGCACTGAATTAGTCACTCTGCATAGTAGTAAAGCTGGGGACCTGCACAACAGACACATTTTTTATATTATTGTCATTTGAACTAGAATCTTACCACCTTTTATTTTACTGATGTTTATTGTAGGTGTCAGTATACTGGTTTGGCATAAAGGATTCCTATCACTGTGGATCTTACTGTGTCAGTCGAATACTGTATATATACAGTAGTAATACCATTGTTTCCTGATAGCAGGAGATGAATAAATAGGCTTACCTGGCTTTTTGGCCCAAGCTATTTCTGTCACTGCCTGCACATTTGTGCTTTAAGTGCAGCACTCAGGAAGAAATAGTGTTTGATTGTCCTTTTCATAGTTTTTAGGTATACATTAGGTGGATAAATTAAAACTACAGCAGAAGGTGTGAAGTCAGAGCACAAAGAGAAGAATTCAGTTTGTTGCTATGTCTTTTACAGAGGATGGCAGACACAAAAAAAGTCTGTGAACAGAAAACAAACCCCCTATTGAATGCTGCCAAAAGGTAGCAATACAGTGTCAATATTGGTTTGGACAATATGAATATGGCCATTAGGAAAGTTCAGTCTTGTATTCATTTTTTATTTCTCTTTGTCAGGAAGTAAGCTTTTGATTTTCAAGATAAATAAGTGAGATGTTTTCAGTCCCGGTAATCCAGCTAACAATGTTAAGGGACAGATTAACCCCTTAGAAAAGACTAGTCTCCTAAGTATCTCTCTCAAGCTTTTCCTCTTTATGACTGTCTGCTTTTTTCATTCTTTCTTCTCTTTCTCTTGCTGCCTTTTGTTGTGCTTTCTATAAGACAGGTTCCCATAGTAACCACATTAAATATGTTTTTTCTTTTTTAAAGTGGCACATGGAAGGAAAGTTGAGGTCCTTATCATGTATCACTTTGTTCTTAGCTAGGGAACAGCTGAATAATGAGCAAGGGTAGTGGCTTATCTTCTGGCTTTGTTTTTGGTGGAATATTTTTTTTTTTTTTCCAAAATATGCAAAATACTATGTTAGTACTAACACTTTAAAAAGTTGTTTCTAATACATGATTGGAGGTAAAGTGGGCCATTTTTCCTGTCTGAAATTAGACCGAATATCCATTTTTATCTACCAAAGAATGAGATACCTCCATCATATCCAAGATTAAATATTATGTAGGCATCCATATCTCATGGGCATATGCAAGGACTGTGTCAAAGCAATATGTTCCCCTGATTATGAACAAAGCAAGAGTAAGGAACAAAATGCAGTATATACAATCACTAGCCATGTGCGCCCAACTACGTTACGTGTGTTAAAGTTGTCTGCGAAGGGCTCCCTGTTTAAAGGCGGCTGCCAGTCGTGAACTGGGCCCTTCATCGCACAGCATTATGATTTTTTATAAGGGAAACAAAATTACAAAAGAAAACCCTTGAATATTGATTCGATGGGAGCGGCTTACTCGGAATCACTGTCCAAATCGTAATTATGTGGTAGTGTAGCAGCATTTCTGCTTCTGTCCGTTCACGGTCTGTCTTGTTTTCACGATGCTGTCGTTTCCTCTCACGATCTCTTCTCAACCTTTCTCCAATCTCGCAGGTTGCTTTGTGGTAATCCAAAGAGTAAGGCAATATACACGGAGCAATGGTTATTAAAGGGGGACACATAGGTATCAAGGTTCTTTAAAGCATAAATAGGGATCACTTCACTGACATGTGAGCAAGCCATGGTACAACTGTGAGACGGCAAGCACTCGCCGGCTACAACGTAACAATAATAATTTCCGGAATGTGCTGTTACGTTGTCATTCATTTTACCCACTGTCTTTCTTTCATTCATATATTACGTAGGCACGTACCTTTTATTTTCGGCAATCTCATTCTCTAACCAGACCTCAGGAGCTAACCAGCGTAACACTGTCCACCACCCCTTGTTGACATCCCTGAGTAACAACAACGTACTAAACTGGAAGGTGGTCTACGCATGCGTGGAATTCACGGACAAACAAAGATCAAGATCTAAATGAAGATCTCTTTATTTAATTTAAAGCACAACAATTTGTTTAGTTTGAATATCTATGTTTTGAGGTGTGACTGGAGTACAGTACTATAGTCTTCAGTAGTATAAGCCTGGAGGAGTTTCTTAATGCAATGCCTATGTTTTACCTGTCTCTCTACTGCCGTCTAGTGCTTCTTCTTCTAATTAATTCACGGACAAACGAAGGTCAAGATCCAAATTAAGATTATATATAGAGATGATAATGTCCCATTTCCTTCCTATCCTGAACATGGGAAAGGCGCTATATAAATAAAATGTTTTATTATTATTATTATTATCACTAGGAATGGCGCAGTGTGGCATATCCAGTGTTACTTTGTCACATTTATATTCCTGCAGAAGGCTTGATATAGGCAGAGAGAGCGTACCAATCCCATACTGGCCTATGGTGCTGAGGGATCTTGGTAGTCCAAGCCACTTCCTCACTTGTGCACTCACCTGTCCCACCAGCCATTTAGTATGGGATAGTGTGACCTCGTACATGATAATTGGCCATATGAGATGGGGCAGTAAACCAAATTGGAAGCATCACAGCTTCAATTTTTCAGGGAGAGCGGCGTTGTTAATTTTCTTAAAGCCAATAATTGTGTCCTTCCTGAGTTGTTCCATCTTTTCGAGGTCTTTGAAGTCTGTGGTGTACCAGCATCCAAGGCTTTTGATGGGCTTCTCCAGGATCAATGGTATTTGCTCTTCGCTTATGCAGAGCCACTCATTGGTGAGGCAGCCTTTGACAATGGAGATGCTATTGGATTTGCTGGGTTTTATCTCATTTTGTGTCCATTTGATGTTTTCTTGGAGTATATTCAGCAGGCATATGGTGCATGCCTGTGTTGTTGTAATAATCATCAAGTCATCCATGTACATCCTGATTGGAGGAAGATTTAGCCCATATTTCAGATGTTCCCCTCTGACCACCCACCGTAATGCTCAAATGACAAGCTCCATCATCATGGTGAAGGCCCAGGAAGAGATTGTGCAACCCACCATTATGCCAGTCTCAAGGTGCTGCCAGGCTGTGATACTGTCCTGTAATGTGAAGCAGAACTGGATGTCCTGGAAGTAGGCTTTAACCAGTTCTGGTTTGCCTTCTGGGACATGAGTGAAGCTGAATGCTGCCTACAAAATCTAATGCAGACTGACCCAAAAGCATTGGCAAGATCTAGAAAAACCATATGCAGATCTTTCTTTTCCTTTTTGGCTGGCTACACCTGGTATCAAATGATGTTAGCGTGTTCCAGACATCCTGAAAAGCCACCTATCCCTGCTTTCTGCACCGAGGTGTAGACAAAGTTGTTAATCTGCAAGAACGCTGAGTGTCTTCAGGCTACAACACTGAAGAAACTCTTTCCATGTTCTGGAGACTAATCTAGCTGAACTGGTTGAAGGTTGAGGAGTTTTTCTCTTTGGGAATCAGGATCCCTCCTGCCCATTGCCATGCCTTTGGTATGATGTTTTTTTCCGTGCCACCTTCATTTGCCTCCATAGGCACTTCAGGACGCTATGGAATGCCATTGGGCCCTGGGACAGATGGTGATTTACCTTGCTTTACTGTGCTCCCAAATTCATTCCATGTAGGAGGCCTTGTGCCCATGTTGTACTCTGCTGGTTGGATTGGTGGCATGGTGTCTGTAATGGTGATTGGCTCATGCCTCTGATTGTCAGAATAGATCTTACTTGGGTGCTCCTCAAGTTCCTGTGCAGGTACTTTAAGGGTCTTAGTTTTCAAATTGAAAAAGAGGCTTTTGAGGAATTTGTATAGATTTCTCTAAAAGGCAGTCCTGGTTCAGTCTTTTTTTGTTCCATCATCAAGCTATCTGTTTATCGCAGCATTGCAAGGTTATGCTTGATGTTGCCCTGCAGTGCCTCAGTACCTTCAGTTTTCACTCCTGTGGCCTTCTTCCACTATTTTTTCAGGCTTCTTCTTTCTTTCACGAGTATTTAAATTTCTTGCAGTTTCCTAGATATGAGCTGGTCTAATGGGCAAGTGTTCCTTCTTTGTCCTAGGGTTCTTGCTTTTCACTCATCTCTCAGCCCCACTGGCGTAATTAATCCCTCCCATCATCTCCAGTTTTCTGTCAATGTCTCCTTTCTGATTTCTGGCTACTGGACAAGGTCTGCGTTGATGGTTGTCCATTCTTTGTTTCTGGCAGGATTTGGGCCATAGGATCTAAGGCTTCCTTCCATCCTCCTTTCTACTGATGGCCATGGCTGGATGGGCTCTGGGCTACTGACCATTGCTAGATTTGTATCTGATTAAACTTTGTCTGGGGTTCTGATACACTATGGGCTGTGGTGCTTGTCCTGCTATTGGGCTTCACCCAACTGATTTATCTTCCTCTGAGGAAGTAGTGGTCAATGTGAGGCTCCTTGCTAAACTCTATAAAGCACCTCCTTCAGCCCTAAAGGGATCGTAAGACCCTTCTATGAGGTTATCTTTTTTTTCAGCCACAAATGTAGCTTTGTAATTTATATCCTGCCAGTGCTTTTGCTCCATCAGCTGCCATGCTGATTATTTCATTGTGGCTTGTTTCTGTTCCAAGTTCTATTACCATGCTATGTGGTCTATTTATGAGTCATCTTCCACCCCTGCTCTCACAGACTCAAGTGGTTTTCTTCTTCTTGAAGCTTTCGTAGCCATCAGTGGATGAACTCAAACACACCATGTAGTGATGGATTCTGCTGGCATGGGTAGCTAACCTATGCCAGCCCCACTGGGATCTATCCCTTCCTGCCAGCAGTCTTTCCAGGCCATCACCAAGTTGACTCCTCTTAGTATGGGATACCATTTGTGCCAAAATGAAATAAATATGTCAATTATAAAGATCTATCGATCTATCTATCTATCTAAAGGAAACAATCAATGAAAATGTACAATTTTGGTGTTTAAATGAGTTATTTCATTTTAAAAACAGCACAAAATTACATAAAAGTTTAATTATTGTAAAATACAATGTTATCATTTCATTTTGGTTCCATATTGTAGTTAACTTATATTTAATAATTGCAGGTTTAATTCTGAAATGGCCTTATTTTTAAAGACTGTTTTTGTCTAATAATTGGATTTCTCCAACTAGTACATTTCCAAATTGCTGTTTTAATATCAGTGCTTTTAATTCAGAATGCACCTTTTCATAGTGGTTTTGTCAAAAGTCAATCAAGACCAGCAGGCTGAGCACAATCCAATTTGTTAATCATATCTTGTCAGTTACTTTGCCTTATTTTAGATTTTTGAATACTTTTTTTCTCATACTCAAATTGTCAAAAACAATGGCTAAGAATTGCAATAGTTCATTTTACAGATGAAGTGTATAGAGTTTCACATATTGTAACTGTACTGGGAAATGGGAATTTATTTAACTATGGCAAACTGTCCATTAAAAGTCTAACAACCTAGATATACTGTTATAATCCACAGCAAATGTCTTATAAAACAACACACATTCACTAAGTACAAGACACTGCTATTCTCGTGCTGTTCCTCCCCCTTAAAATAATATTCCAGGTACCTTCAATTGCTCCTACTCACTGTTGTGTGCTCTCACTCTTTGTGATCCAACAGGAAAAATACAGAACTGCTGCATGGGACTGCTCTATTTATGCTCTGCCTGAAAGTCTCAATCCTGTCTTCCTTGAATTTTTTTGAGGCTTGTGGAATGCAGGGGTGTAGCCAGTGTTTGAAGTAGTCACTATGATCTGTAAAGTTTATTTCATTGTATCTGATTTTACTCATGATCAGAAATAAGACAGAGCAGAAACCAGACACATTTAGGTAAGCCAGCAGACAGAAATGTGTGATACAGACTGGCTGATGGTGGTGGGGGGATTGTGGGGGAACAAGAGAGATTCATGACAATGAAGATAAGCAACAAACAACTTTAAGATGGCATGGCAGGATAGTTGTCCTATTTGGTGTGTGACTGCCAGAGAAGATGGACAGAGACATGTGAAAAACCCATATACTGGCTATTTTAAACATGACCACAGTCTATAGAAGACATAAATGATGAGAAGGGGTGAAGGTGTTATTTGGGTACATCCAGAAGTAACATATACAGCCTTATGGCAGTTGCCCATATCTGGCAATAATTCTATACATATGTAAATATGTGAGTGTTTATAATGATGAGGATCCATCACAAAGTCAGAATCTGTCTCCATGCCGTCGAACATTCCTGCCAGGTGGGCGTATAATCTCAGCATTTCTCCACCTGAAGAACTGGCCATGATGATTGTACTGTTCCTGGATATGTATGTATAAATGAATTATAAATGGTATTTATGTGGGAATGGACATTATCTTTTAAAGCAGGTTAAATATATATATATATATATATATATATATATATATATATATATATATATATATATATATATATATATATATCCTCTTAATAAAACCCCTGTGTACGTCCAGGTGTCCTTGTGTGTGTGTCTTCTGGTGAAGTGCGCATGCACAGGGCCGCACGTGTTCAGTCTCTGCCTGTGCATTCCCTCTACATAGAGAGAGAGAGGGAGAGACACACACACACACACAGGCGCGCGAGAGAAAGACACACACACACAGACACACGAGACACACACACACAGGCGCACGAGACACACACACACAGGCACGCGAGAGAGACACACACACACACACACAGGCATTGTTGCAATGTTACTTTTCTTGGTTGTTTATTAAATTATGGATTTTTCAAATGTTCATTTTTTTTCTCTGTGCTTAAAAGTGTTTTTAGATTTAGTTTACTATTACACTGTGCATTCTATGGTATAATTTACTATATTTGTGCTTAAAAACTTAACAAAATATATATTTACATACAGTTTGTACGGTCTGAAACAGATTAATTGTATTTACATACAATCCATTGCGGGAAATTATTTCGGTTCATGCCCAAATCGGGTTTCGATCAGGGTTTTGGAACAAATTATGGTCGTAAACCGAGGTTCCACTGTATTACTTTCAGAGAAAATTATAGGCATTTTACGGAAATACAAACCAGTATTACTGCTAGAGAAAATTAAAGGCATACAATGCAGGGACGCATATTAAAGCCACATACAAGGTCCCTTGCCATTTAATATATATCTTTTGTGCCATATTTCTTTTGTCAGATTATTTCCACCATGGTTACAAAAGAGTTGGATCTATGGATCCAGTCTATACTGCATCAATAAAAAGTATAATATCAGGGAGTGAGTGCCCTCTGCTGGATACAGTGGGAGTAGTCAGCTGGCTGCAGCTTCTTACTGAGCCACTTGCTTTAACTGTAGAGTTGACAGAACCATCCTCGTGCAGATAGAGTCCATGGACATCCGTGGCTGTGTAAATCAACGTCCTGGCTACAACTGTGCAGGAAGCAGGTTTTCCGGATGTTGTAAGTTAGTGGGCTTAAAGTCAGGTTTAAAATGTCAGGGCAAACAGTAGTAGAATACTGCTTGTGATCGCATTGTATGCAAGGTGAACTGAAAGGTCCAAAAGATAAGAAAATATCTGGAGTTAAAAGACATTCTAGTCTGATATGTGACAGCAAAAACACTGCAGGCACAGCTTTTTTAAACTGGGATCTCCACTAAGATATGGTGGAGGAAGGCAGGTACGGAAAATGGAATTGGTTGTCTTGCATATGTTGAAAGCTTGCCAGAATATGAAAGCCATGTTGTGGGAAAACTGTTATTTACAAACTAATTATATTACATCTTTAAGCGTTTTTATCATGAGACCATTATGAGACTATTATGAGAAACTGAGCTATTACTAGTTAACATTTGTTACTAAATCCTAAGCATATAGAATTGATGCGTGCAGATATGTGGAAAATGAAAGCAGACATGCGTTATGTTACTGTAGGTGCTGGCAGTCAGTCTCTTAAAAATGAACAGCATCAGTGGTGATTAAGACCACAAAGTGTGGCAAAAACATTTTTCCTTCAAACCCTGATCAAGTTTTAAGGAAAAATGTTCTTTTGATAATGATCAAAGACATCGGAGACAATTTCTTGCAAGCATAACAATGTTCCCAATGTGAAATTAGTCTCATCTGTTACGGGAGATGGACGTCTGAAAAGGAACTCCATTAGCAGCTGTTATTTTTTTCTCTTATTTTTTATCATTCCGAGGTATCCTGTATTTACACAACCCGAGAAGGTTCTATTACAGTATATGTAAGTATATATAAAGATGAGCAGCAGAAAAGGGGCTCACAAAGAAATGGAAAAGAAAGCTACAGCTTCATTCAAGCCTAGACAGGCATCAAGTGCAAGCGCATGGTATGGCCTTTCAGAGACTGAACTAGAACAGACAGGTGAAATCACAGATTTTTGGGACCTGGTGGAGATTCATCGTCTCTCGCCGAAAGTGAAAGTGGGAGCAAACGTGCAAGTGATTCAGGTCATGATAGCCCGTCGATTCCAGAAGATTCATTGAAACTGAAAATGGCCTTACCTTCTGCGTTGTCATCTACTCCTTGTGAGACAGGAACATCGACTTCAACTGAACTTGCCACTTCACTTGCGAAGCATGAAAACCGACACGATCTGTCCGAACTGAAGGTAATAAGGCCAAGAAAGATATAAAGAAATAAATGATATAAGGAAGGAAATAAATGATATAAGGAAAGAAATAAAGGACATACACATGACAAACGAGAAGCTGCTGCTGTACATTAAAGACTTTTAGAAACATGCAGGAGAAACGTGTAAATAATTGCTTTGAGTCAGCCTTTAAAGGTATGCTAGAAAAAATTGAGGAACAAATTCAGGAAAATGCATCTAAGTTTGAGAATAAACTGAGAGCACTTGGCGCTCAAGTGGAAGACGTCAAGCAAATGTTCACGACTTGAATTGAAATAGCTGAACAAGTGGCATCTACCGCTGACGGAAAAGTAACGGCTGCAAGTTCAAGCAGAAAAAGAGCTAAGAAAACTGATCCTCACACTTTTTTGAAATACAATCGTGAGTTGCATCTTGTCATGGCATGGCAAAGAAAATCTTACCAGCTGTTTGGTCCACTTGCAATGACACTTGTACTGTAATTATACATCCTTTTCCCTTCTCGGCCAATTTTTGTTTACTGTATGCTTTAATTGCAACTAGCCAACCCGTGGCGTACCATACGCCGCATAATCAAGCCAGTTTTTTAATGATTTTTAAGCACAGGGAGAAAATTAACATTTGAAAAATCGGTAATGTAATAAATCAACAAGAAAAGCAACATTGTAACCATGCACGGAACGAATCACCACACAATTGTCCGTGACTGAAAACTGGCGGACCGCCACCGCTCATGTGCATACCTCCAACTCGTCACTTGAGTCGTTGTGGTCTTTGCACAGTCCAGATGAACCTGTGACTCACGTAGACTTTCCGTGTTCCTGCTGGAGCATCTAAGAAGACACATGTTTGTAGCGGATGCTAATTGCTGTATGTAGCGTGTAAAACAGTTTGCTATGGTGCATGCAGTCGTGTGTCATAACCGAAAACTCGGTTTTTAAAGACTGCTTACTTCATTGTGTTTTAACCTCAGTTGTAAAGGATAGTTTTAAGGATCCCATGGGATACCCCTTGCAAACCGTTTTACACTCTGCATATGGCGATTCACCTCCGTGAGAAACATGCCTCTATGAACAGTCAACGTGGCTTCTACGACAAATGGATATAAATTACGCCGTTTTTTCTGTGTCGTCGCGTCCGAGTTGGTGGGCGTGGCTCTGCGAGTTGTCGTCGTATCCAATGGTCTTGCAGTTGGTGGGCGTGGCTCTTTCCTGCGTGTGCCATAGGTGTCTTACTTGTCGTCGGCTTAGTGAATCCACGCCCCTTCCGGCGTGCTTTCCATGGGTGTCTTGCCTTAGTGAATTATATATATAGATTTATATGCATTGTGGAAGATGTCTGAATCACAGACAGACACAGGACACACCGAAGTCCCAAAACACACTTTTATTTTCTCCTTTTCAGCCTTTACACAACACAGTGCACAAATCACCCCAATTAGGTTCAGTCCCATCTTTCTTTCTCCCAGAGGGGCTACACTTTTGCATCCCGAGGGAGATATTGACCCTCTCCAGGTCTTTCCCTTCTCCAGGCATCCCAGTGAGGCAAGTTCCCCGGTCGTCTACCACAGTGTATATATGTATGTATGTGTAATTTTTTTTTTTTTAATTAATAATTTTTTTTTTTAAAGGAGACTGTTTAACATCATACCCTTGGTTTATTGTATTAGGGCCTACTATGCTTATCCAGGACTGCTTTTTAACATCATTCCCTGGGTTTACTATCTCAAGATTGTTTAAGATTATATTTTATGACTAGCAGAATACCCGCGCTTCGCAGCGGAGAAGTAGTGTGTTAAAGAAGGTACGAAAAAGAAAAGGAAAAATTTGAAAAACAACGTAACTTGATTGTTAATGTAATTGTTTTGTCATTGATATGAGTGTTGTTCTCATATCTATCTATCTATCTATATATATATATATATATATATATATATATACTAGCAAAATACTCGCGCTTCGCAGCGGAGAAGTAGTGTGTTAAAGAAGCAATGAAAAAGAAAAGGAAACAATTTGAAAATAACGTAACATGATTGTCAATGTAATTGTTTTGTCACTGTTGTGAGTGATGAGTGTTGTTGTCATATATATATATATATATATTTACACACACATACATAAACGTGTATATATATATATACATATCTATACATATACACATATATATATATACATATATATATCTACATATATACACATACATATACACACACACATAAATACATACACACATACATACATACACACACAAATACATATATATATACATACATACACACACACATATATAAACATATATATACATTGTCACGCACGCGCGAGTAGGAGGCCGCGGATTGATTCGACAGCACCTGGGAAACCACTCGCCGCCAGGGAATGGTGGGGTATTAACTTTCTCCCTCTGCTTCCTCATAGGAAAAAGACCGTCCTGCACCATAGGCATGGATGACCGCACTGCGTACTTCCGCCTTCCTCCGCCATCTTGCCCTGACGTCATCCTTCCCATCCTCCCTTGCGGTCCTTCCCGACATTCCTCCACTTCCGCTCCTCCCCAATAAAATGGCGCGACGCCAGGAGTCGGCGCGCGATTATGAACTATTTGTTTATGATTTTGACCTGTTTTTTTGTCTGTACAATATACGGGCCGGAAAACCCCAACCCTTGCTACTGTCTCTCGGTCCTTTACAAGTGGCGAGTCGGCAGGATCAGAGATCCCGGAATGACGGAGGGACAGGACCTGAACACCGTGCTGCAGGGAATGAACGCCCAGCTCCAGGCCCTGCAGCAAGCGCAAGCCGCTACCAACCGGGAGCTGGAGGCCACGAAGGCCAGGTTAGTGGAAGCCCAACGGGCGAGACCAGACCCGCCCAGGCAGCCGCCTCCTCCTATGGTGCCGATGGGGCCTTCGGAGGATGTCGATGCCTACCTGGGCATGTTTGAGAGGACGGCCACCGGAACGAGGGGCAGCGGTCCAGTGGGCGCCCATCTTGGCGCCATACCTAAAGGACAGCGCTGGGCCTATTATGACCTCCCTGAGGAGGAGGCGCTAATTACGACCTCCTCAAGCCCGAAATATTGGCCCGCTACGGCATTAGCCCGGCCAGCAGGCGGCGAATGGCGGAACTGGGTCTTTGACCCGAAAAGCCCTTCGCGCCCAGGCGCTCGAAGTTCTGGGGCAAGATGGGCGCTGGCTACGGCCAGAGAGCCCGGACGGGCGGAAAGGTCGTCGAGCGGGTGGCCTGTGAAGGCCTGGTCAACGCAATGCCCAGTTCCCTCGCCCAGCAGGTCCGGGGGCACGCCTATCACAACATGTCGGGCCTCCTCGACGTCCTGGAGCGTCAGTTGGCGGTCCTCCGACTTGGGGGGTCAGAAAAGCCTGCTCGCGGGAACCGCAGGGACGGGCGGCCACCCCGAGCCCCTCGACGCTGCAGAAGCGCCAGCCAGAGCCAAAGAGAGGCCGGGTCCGCCGCTGTTTCAAGTGTGGCGAGACCGCCACCTGCTGCCAAACTGCCCCCATCACATCGCCCGGAGCCTATGGACTGCAGCTGGACATCGACGGAGAGGTATTGTACCCCGCCGCATCCCTTGGCGAGTCCGAATACGGGAGTGGTGTTGCTAAATGGGCACGCCGTGGTGGCTTTATTTGATTCCGCAGCAACATTACCATTGTTGCTCGCCGTTTCGTCTTACCGCAACAGTGGTTAAAGCAACATTTGTTGGTTACCTGTGTACATGGGGGACTAGGTCATATCGCTCCGCCACTGCTATCTTACCTGGAAGGGGGAACCAATCCAAATGGCGGTCGCTGCGTTACAAAACCCCCCCTTCCCAGTGAATCTGGAACAAGACTGGTCTAAAAGAATCAGCGGTAAGCCATTCGCCCCGGGCCTCGTTGGATCTTGTCATGAGGGGAAAAGGCAACCTCCCGCGGCCTCCACGCCGTGCACAAGGGCAGCCCCTATGGGCGCTGGTGTCTCGGGGGACCTTTCCGTGGCTACGGACCCTGACCCGGAAGATTCCGCCGGAGAAGGGACTAGCCAGGGAACTCTCCCCGGGCCCAGGCCCCAAGACCCTCTCGCGCCTGGACCATCAATTTCGGTCCACGCCGCCTCCTTTAAGAGGGAGCAGTGGAATGATGACTCCCGCGCTTTGCCGAACGCGATTGTTCTGCCTAACAGCTCGACAGCGGACGGATCCACACCGGGAACCCTTCTTTGTCCTTGAAAATGATCTGTTGTACCGAAAGTGGCTACCCATGAGGGCGAGGTGCGGAAGTTGTTGCTAATTCAGCGTACCTTCCGGGCGGAGATATGCGAAGTTGGCACATGCTCACCTCCTAGGCCACCTCGGGGCGAAAAACACTGGAGAGAATTAAGCTCCGCTTTTACTGGCCTGGGATCAATGAGGAGGTCCGGCGGTTCTGTCAATCCTGTCCGAGTGCCAGACCCGCCAGATTCCTAGGAGGGACCGTGCTCCTCTAGTCCCTATTCCCCTCGTGGACATCCCTTTGAAAGGATAGGGGTCGATTTGGTGGGACCCCTGGAGCCCTCAACCCGTGGCCACAAGTATATCCTAGTCATGGTGGACTATGCCACCCGGTACCCAGAGGCGGTTCCCCTGCGCCCGCTAATACTAAAAGCATCGCGACGGGAACTGGTTAACTTGTTTTCACGCTGGGCATACCCAAGGAGGTCCTCACGGACCAGGGTACGCCCTTCACTTCGGATACGCTCAAGGAGGTGGCCAAATTACTGCAGATAAAGCACCTGAAAGCGTCAGTCTATCACCCGCAAACTGACGGGTTGGTGAGCGATTTAATCAGACGCTTAAGCAGATGCTCCGCAAGGTAGTCAGCGCGACGGCAGGAACTGGGACCAGCTCCTCCCGCCGTGCTTTTGCCTACCGGGAGGTACCCCAGGCCTCTACGGGCTTCTCCCCTTTGAATTACTATACGGGCGACAACCCCGGGAATCCTCGACATCCTAAAAGAAGGCTGGGAGGCCGAGGCTCTTCCCTCCTCTAATATTTTGAGTACGTGCGCAACTGCGCGACCGACTCACAAAGATCAGGCCCCTCCTAAAAGAGCACGTGACTCGTGCGCAAGCAGCGCAGGCCCGGTGTTACAACCGCAACTCCGTCCTCAGGGAGTTCCGCCGGGGACCGAGTTATGGTGCTCGCCCGACCTCCCACTCGAAGCTGCTCGCCACTGGCAAGGGCCTTACGAGGTTAAGGAGAGAAAGGACTGCGTCGACTATTTGGTAAAACAGCCCAACGTCGACCGAAAGTGAGAGGATCTATCATGTCAACCTGTTAAAGCCCTGAGAGATAGAGAGGAGCTTCCCAGCCCCGTAGGTCACTCTCCCTTTCACAAGCACAACTGCCCTTAACCTCGGCGAAGAGCTGACCCCAAGCAGCGGCAGGAGTTAGCCCAAACACTCCGAGCCATCCCCGAGGTGGTGAGCGAGTCACCCGCCGGACGCGCTGATTGAGCACGATATAGTCACGGAGCCCGGGGTAATCGTCCGGGAGAGGCCCTACCGACTCCCGGAGGCAAAACGCGCAGAGGTCGAACTGGAGGTGAAACGTATGTTGGACATGGACATAATTGAAGAGAGCCATAGTCCCTGGTCCAGCCCTATTGTCCTCGTCTCCAAGCCAGACGGCTCCTGGAGGTTCTGTAATGACTTTAGACGCCTGAATCAGATCTCCAAGTTCGATGCCTACCCCATGCCCCGCATTGACGACCTCCTTTGGCGGCTGGGTACGGCTCGATATCTGACTACCCTTGACATGACAAAAGGGTATTGGCAAATTCCTTTAACGGCATCCGCAAAGGAGAAAACGGCCTTTAGCACCCCTAGCGGGCACTGGCAGTACAAGGTCCTCCCATTTGGGCTGCACGGGGCCCCGGCGACCTTCCAACGTCTGGTAGATAGAGTGCTGAAGCCTCACCAGTCCTATAGCGCCGCCTACCTGGATGACGTTGTCATCTATTCCGCACCTGGGAGGAGCATCTACTGCAGGTCGCAGCTGTCCTCCGAACACTGGCTAAAGCCGGCCTCCGCATAAACCCCCGGAAGTGTTTTTGGATTAAAGGAGGCCAAATATTTAGGCTACCTCGTGGGACAAGGACAGGTGCGCCACAGAGCTCCAAAGTGAAAGACATCTTAGAATGGCCCGTCCGAGTACCAAGAAACAGGTGCAGGCTTTCTTGGGGCTTGCGGGTTACTACCGCCGGTTTGTTCCCGCTTCTCGAAGAGCAGCACCCTTGACTGACCTGACAAAAAGGGCGCCCCTATACGTGGTGTGGACCGACAAAGCAGAACACGCGTTCAGTGACCTAAAGAAGGCCCTAACGCCGGCACCTGTGTTACGGACGCCCGATTTTGGGCTCCCGTTTATTCTCCAGACCGACGCTTCGGACACAGGCCTGGGTGCCGTGCTGAGCCAAAGCGCCGATGGTGTCGAGCACCCTGTGATGTACCTTAGCCGGAAACTGATGGACCGGGAGACCCGGTACGCGGCAGTGGAGAGGGAGGCCTTGGCCATTAAGTGGGCAGTGACCCACCTCCGTACTACCTGCTGGGTCGCGAGTTCGCTCTGGTGACTGATCACGCTGCACTTCAGTGGATGTCCCTGCACAAAGAGTCGAATCCGCGGGTCACCAGGTGGTTCCTGGACTTACAGCCGTATAAGTTCACTGTCACTTATCGGCGGGCACCCTTCAGGCCAATGCCGATGCCCTCTCTCGTATTCACGACCTCTCGGTTAGGTCCGCCCGACCTGACGGTCCTGGGCTAAGGGGGATCGTGTCACGCACGCGCGAGTAGGAGGCCGCGGATTGATTCGACAGCACCTGGGAAACCACTCCGCCAGGGAATGGTGGGGTATTAACTTTCTCCCTCTGCTTCCTCATAGGAAAAAGACCGTCCTGCACCATAGGCATGGATGACCGCATGCGCATACTTCCGCCCTTCCTCCGCCATCTTGCCCTGGCGTCATCCTTCCCATCCTCCCTTGCGGTCCTTCCCGACATTCCTCCACTTCCGCTCCTCCCCAATAAAATGGCGCGACGCCAGGAGTCGGCGCGCGATATGAACTATTTGGTTTATGATTTTGACCTGTTTAATTTTGTCTGTACAATATACGGGGCCGGAAAACCCCAACCCTTGCTACTGTCTCTCTCGGTCTTTACAACATATACATACATATCTACATATATACACACACAGCTATTTCGTATCAGTGCAATATGCTGCTTGTTAAAACGGATAACTCCCGCTCTTACGTGCAAGTCTGCGTGGATATTATGAACTATCGTATTTGTTCAAGTTCTATTTAAATTTTAAATAGAAGGAATTTTTATTTAGTCAACAGAAATATCTTTGGTAGGAATGGTAAAACAGACAGGAATATTATTCGTGAATAAATCAACTCAAACCTTAAACAACTTATAATATTTTGCTCTCCATAAAAATTTATCCTGTCTAAATTATACAAGTTAGAAATAAAGTAAACGTTAAAAGAACAAACATTCACATTTCTTTACTCTTATGTAATTTTATATAAAAAATAAACTTAGATTTTAAATATCCCAAAAGATTTTGCTCTCCATAAAAATATATCCTGTCAAAATGATACAAATTCAAATATGATCATGCTGCATAACAAAACCTAGAAATATAAATGAAATGTGTTCTTTTCAGCAATAACAAATCAAATCATTCAGTTGTCTTTGCTCATATGTCATTTTAGAGCTGGACGCCTGGCATCTTTTTGGCCACAGGTTCGTTTATGTTTGGTGTGAGGTTCTGTGTTGTGGAGATTCTCAGGATGGATTGCAGGTGCTCATCAGTGAGGCGACTCCTGTGTGCTGTTTTGTTAGTCTTTATCACTGAGAAGAGCTTCTCACACAGATATGTGCTACCAAACATGCACAAGGTTCAAGCCGCATGTAGACGGACTTTTTTTGTTCTTCGAAGTCACCAAAGCGCCGTGCAAACTCAGTGCGCTCAGTTTATCAGCAAAGTGCGATTTGGGAACACCGTAGTGACGACTTGGTTTAACATTACTTGGCAACAGGGAAAGTGAGGCAAGGTGCACTGGTGCATTTGTGTCTCCCATAAAAGCAGCTTCACTTGAAATCACTTTGTGATTGTGCACGGGTTAAAACGTCCGCTGAAGTGTCAGATTCTTATTTAATTATGCTGCTTTCTGTATCTTCTGCATTGCATTCAGGTTAACCTGATGTTTTGTCTCATAGTGCCGTCTTAGATTAAATTCTGTAATTACAACCACATTAGCTCCACAAATGAGACACACGGGTTTAGTAAACATATACTCAGCCTCCCATCGGTTTTTAAAGGCTCTATTTTCAGAATCAACTTTTCTCTTCAGCATCGTGTGAGCTAGCTTCGCAATAACTTGATTAACTCGGTAAGTAACGCAAGGCAGCTGAAGCGCTGCATTATGGGATCTGTAGTTTATTGTGTTACCAGCGCTTCATATACCCGGCTTTAATAACAATAATACAGTATATAAAATGATCTCGGGCCGGATATAATTACACGCCGGGCGGATGTGGCCCGCGCCCTTGAGTTTGACACATATGGACTAAATAGAACTTGAAAAGATATATTTTTTCAAATGTGATCGCGCAATTCAGATAGAGTTGACGCGCACTACAGCCTGCATGCCTCAATAAGTCATCCTTCCCTCACTCTTACTTTTTTACCGTTCATCTAATGAATACACTGAGTATGGCTTTACCAAAACAATCATTGATGGCGAATAAAGTATCCATTATTCGAGTATGTAGATCGGGTTATATATATATATACATATATATATATATATATATATATATATATATATATATATATATACCCGCGTATCGCAGCGGAGAAGTAGTGTGTTAAAAAAGCTATGAAAAAGAAAAGGGAACATTTTAAAAATAACGTAACATGACTGTCAATATACAGTATTTGTTTTGTGAGTGTTACTGAGTGTTGCTGTCATCAAGGATTTGATTATCATTATTTCTTTCAATCAGGTTCGTATTTGTAGGATGTGTTATGTTCAAGTTACATTCCGTGTTTGTCAATCGTTGTAAAGATGACAGGTTTCATTCATCGATTCATTTCTTACTGCATCAATAAACAGCTCGTCTTCTTCTTTATCTGAGACCTGACACACTGCATGCACGTTTTTTACACTGTCTTCCTTTAGCGGGACATTGACTTTTTCCAACGTGTGCTTTGTTTTGGATTTATGAATATGCTTGTATGTATGAGACGCTTCATATTTTTTGCTGCCTTTTCAATTGTGTAATTCGGTTTTTGTTCAGCGCTCTTTGGAACTGTTGCTTTTTATCTGTGCACTGCGTCAGTTCACGTGAGCCGCTCGGTGTACATGCATCGAAGTTTCCCAGCTGTGCTGGTGCCATCTCGTGCTATGTCCATGGCTGTATTTAATGTTACCTTAGTCCTGGCACTTAAAACTTTCTCGCAGTTTCGCTGAGTTTGTACCAAACACCACCCTGACCATCTCATCTTCCTCTCCATAAGCACAGTCCTTAACCCGTGAATATTTACCCGTGGCAGGTTGCTATTGGATTGCCGCTGACGGACGGCCTTATATGGGCAGGCACTAAATTACAAACGCCAGCGGCAGCCTGTCTATGAACTTAATTTAAAGTGTAGGTTTACATCGTGCTTTGTTTCCGAAGTAGCAGAAGTCATGAATATGGTTGTATATGTCACTCGCTCGCTTCTTATTGTTTCGCTGCCTTCTCAATTATATAATGCATGTTTTCTTCAGCGCTTTTTTAGGTCTTCCTGGTTTTCTATGTACTGCGTGATTACGGGAGGCGTGATGATGTCACACGAAACTCCTCCCCCACGGCGTTGAAGCTCATCTCCATTACAGTAAATGGAGAAAAACTGCTTCCAGTTATGACCATTACGCGTAGAATTTCGATATAAAACCTGCCCAACTTTTGTAAGGAAGCTGTAAGGAATGAACCTGCCAAATTTCAGCCTTCCACCCACACGGGAAGTTGGAGAATTAGTGATGAGTGAGTGAGTGAGTGAGTGAGTGAGGGCTTTGCCTTTTATTAGTATAGATATGTTGTTCTCATATCTATCTATCTATATATATATTGTTTTCATATCTATCTATATATATATATATCTCTATCTATCTATCTATCTATCTATCTATCTATCTATCTATATATATATATTGTTTTCATATCTATCTATCTATCTATCTATATATATATTGTTTTCATATCTATCTATATATATATATATTGTTTTCATATCTATCTATCTATCTATCTATATATATCTCTATCTATATATATATTGACAATCATGTTACGTTATTTTCAAAATGTTTCCTTTTCTTTCTCTTTCCTTCTTTAACACACTACTTCTCGCCAAGCTGGTATATATATATATATATATATATATATATATATATATATATATATATATATATATATATATATATATATATATATATATATATATATGTTGTTCTCATATCTATCTATCTATATATATCTCTATCTATATATATATATATATATATATATATATATATATATATATATATACCCGCGCAGCAGGAGAAGTAGTGTGTTAAAGAAGGAAAGAGAAAGAAAAGGAAACATTTTGAAAATAACGTAACATGATTGTCAATGTAATTGTTTTGTCACTGTTATGAGTGTCGCTGTGATATATATATATATATATAGCAAAATACCAGCTTAGCGATGTCATGTGTTAAAGAAGTTATGAAAAGAAAAGGAAACATTTTAAAAATAATGTAACATGATTGTCAAAGTAATTGTTTTGTGTATTTGGCGGCAGCGTCACAAAGTTTTTTCGATCTAGCTGCATCAGAAAATGTACCACGACGCCTGACACGCCTCCTTTTTAGTGTTTTCTCACAGCTTGGATTGCTGCTGTCATATATATATACACACACACACAAACACACACACACACACACACACATACATACATATATATATATATACACATACATATCTTCATATCTACATATCTATATACATATCTATATATACACATATATATATATATATACATACCTATCTACATCATATATACACATACATACATACATACATACATACATACACACACACAAATTATATATATGTGTGTATGTATGTATGTGTGTGTGTGTATGTGTATATATATGTATGTATGTGTATATATATATATATAATGTAGATGGGGTGTGTGTGTGTTTATATATATATATATATATACATACATACATATATATACACATACATATACTTGTGTGTATGTTTGTATGTGTCTATATGTGTGTGTATAGCTTTGGTCACTGAGTGCAAGGGAAAAATAATAAAATATAGTCTATAAGTTATTAAACAGTAAAACATTAACGTTTTAAGAAGTACAGGTACATTGAGCACTACTGGAGTGGTTTCAGGTAAACTACATTTTAAAGACTGTGTAACACAACAGGTAAGTAACTAACAGCAGCTAAAATGTATATGGATCATCTCTCGTAGTTGATCCCTTTGAAAGGCGCTACACGACGGCTGTGGTATAGAAATTACATTTTCTATGTGAACGCTCAAATTTGTGCCTGTGGTAATGTGCCTTACCGGCATTTAAAGAAAATTAGTTTTGTGTCCTCTGCAGTGTTAAGAGAGAAAAGCTTTGGTTTGGGATAAAAGGAAAAAAGGTGTAAAGAAAGGAAAGTTGCCTTTTTCTTTATATAGTATAGAGAGATGTGTTCGCTGACGTTATGATCGCTTTGTGTAGACTGGTGAGACGTCCCCGCCATTAATCGGCTGTGATGGGCACTGTCAGTCCTCCACTGCGTGCGTGTTTTCATAATCCGAGGTGAGGACCTCATAATCGTATACGTGCAAAAGAAAGTGTGAATCGCCTTAATATTATTTTTCCGTGGTGTAGAAAAGGGGTCCCGTGGTTTGCACTTGTCTGGGCTATAGCGCAGGGGAGAATGAAAAATTAAAAGTGCTCACTTTGACTTAAGGCAGAAGCGCCGTCAGCGCCTCAAAGGCCGGCACAGCTATGCACGCGCTGGCTGCTCGACTTTTGCTGGGCAGGAGACCACAGTTTTGCAGACACGCTCATGATATCAAAAGTCTCAGCTTTTGGAGGTCATTCATATATTATATATATAGCAAAATCCGCTACCGCAGCGGAGAAGTAGTGTGTTAAAGAAGTAATGAAAAGAAAAGGAAACATTTTAATAATAACGTAACATGATTGACATTGTCATGAGTGTTGCTGTCATTTATATGCCTGCCTAAATAAGTCACCCTCGCTTTGCTCTTACTTTATTTCCCGTTCATTTAATCATGGCTATTGGCGGAAAAATTATAAAATGGAAGGAGGATGGCTTTACCAAAACAATTATTGATGGCTTAATCGATTATTCATAAAGCTTGAATTGGTGATGTTTTTCTGTGTTAACCTCATATTTTTTCAGACTTCTTCTCAAACTAAGGTGGTGCGAGGGTAAAATGAATCGGGATGCTCTGATCAATGTAATCGGTGTACAGTACCAGGAAATCATGCATTGACAAAAGCTCCCCTTTGCTTGTAATGCAAAGTGTGATTAAATGCATTATTTTTAAACGCGTTATGGAGCACATGCATCGAAGCTTCTCAGCTGTGCTTGTGCTAAGAAAAGGAAAGATTTTAAAAATAACGTAACACGATTGTCAATGTGACCTTTTGTAAGTAGTGCCTAGAGGATTCAGTGTGGAGAAACTTTAGAGACAGCGTGTGTATTAACTTGTGGATTTTTCTGTGAGTATTTGGTGGTAGTCTGACAAAGTTGCTTCGGAAGACGGCATTAGCCGCGGAGCTCAGCTCAGACCGAAATTAGATGAATGGGAGGGAGATGATGACGGACTCCCCACCCGCCTTTAACTGTCAATCCCCACAAACACAGTCTCGAATTTGCATAAGCACACCCCTTCACCTACAATTTTAACTTAGTTATAAAGTGATCAAAACTCTCGCTTATATCCCTGCGCCCTCTCATTAAACTTGTATCCCGTCATTACCTGTGGGCATGTGAAACCGCCAGCGTAGCCTGTCTATGAAATTAATTTAAAGTTTAGGTTTACACCTTGCTTTCTTTCCGAGGCAGCAACACTCATGAATATGGTAGTATATGTCACTCGCTCGCTTCTTATTGTTTTTCGCTGCGTTCTCAATTATATAATGCATGTTTACTTAAGCGCTTTTTGCAGGTCTTCCTGGTTTTCTACGCACTGCGTTGACAATCAGTTCACGTGATTACGGGAGGCGTGATGATGTCACACGAAACCTCGCCTTCCAGCTCAACTCCATTACAGTTAATGGAGAAAAATACCTTCCAGTTATGACCATTAGGCGTAGAATTTCGAAATGAAACCTGCCCAACTTTTGTAAGTAAGCTGTAAGGAATGAGCCTGCCAAATTTCAGCCTTCTACCTACACGGGAAGTTGGAGAATTAGTGATGAGTCAGTGAGTGAGTGAGTGAGTGAGTGAGTGAGTGAGTGAGTGAGGGCTTTGCCTTTTATTAGTATAGATTATAGCATTTGGACTGTACTATCGATAGATATCTCAATGGTTCAGCGTCATGTGGGGAGGCAAAATGGGAGGGGCGGGGAGACTACTTACTCAGAGAAAGAAAGCGTTATCTCTAATCCATCCTTTTAATCCTTATAATTATAAGTGCCAATGTAACAATAGGCTTCATGACAATGACTCCTGGGAAAATTGGAAATTAAGGTCAAAACTGTCTTAGTTTCAGTTAAGATAACAAAATGACAATAAAAGTTCAGAAGCAATGACTGCGTGACTGAACAGTTAACTTTGTGAGCTGGAATGTTAAAGGTGTGAATCACGAATTAAAGAGAAAGTACTCTCTCACCTAACTAAATGCTAAAATAGTATTTTTACAGGAGACCCACTTATTAAGCAAGGATCAGTTTCGGCTGCACAGAAACTGGACTGGCCAAATATTCCATCTTTACAAAGAAAACTAGAGGTGTGGGAATTCTTATACATAGAACAGTCTCATTTGTAATATCAGATGTAATATCTGATCCTGTAGGGAGATATGTCATGGGTAATTTATTTAACTGTAAAGTGATTTTGATAAATATCTATGCACCCAATGTGGATGATAGGGATTTCATCCAAAATGTATTTGTATCCATTTCCAATGTGAACACTCATAAAATTATAATGGCTGGGGACTTGTTTGTTTTAAATCCAGACTTAGATAGGTCTCCTGCCATAGGGACGATGACATGTAACACTGCAAAGACAATTACACAGTTTTTAACTGAACACAACTTGTCAGACCCCTGGAGATTTCTAAACCCAAACTCAAGAGCATATTCCTTCTATTCACCAGTGCATCATTGCTACTCAAGAAATGATTATTTCTTTATAGATAATAATTTCTTGCCTACGATTAAATCTTGTAAGTACTACGCTATTGTTATCTCCGATCACACCTCTTTGATCTTGGAGCTAAGATCATTATGTTCCACATACTCATCTCACAGGTGGTGTCTTAACCCACTTTTATTAGCAGACGAGCACTGTACAGAATTTATATCTAAACAAATAGATTTTTTTAGAGACAAATACAGTATATCCTCAGAGGTGTCTGCAGGAATACTCTGGGAAACCTTGAAGACTTTGTTAAGAGGACAGATTATCTTTCCCACAGAAATAAACTGGAAACCAAGAAGGTATCAGAGCTAATTAATGAAATTACTGGAACAGATCAAGAACATGCCAGGTGTCCAAGTGAGGCACTTCATAAGAAAAGACAGACTCTGCATTCAGAACTCAATCTCTTAACAACTAAAGAAACTGAACTACTCATTTTTAAATCAAGGCATCATTTATACAAACATGGAGAGAAAGCTAATAAGATCTTAGCTCAACAAATCCACAAGCAGGAAGTTCACAATGCGATCTCAGCAATCACCAACACAGACAGAGACAAAATCATTGACCCTAAAAATATAATGCACATATTTATAGACTACTACAAGTCCTTATATTCTACTGAGTTTAAAGAAGACAAGACACAATCTAATGCATTTCTGGATGCATTACAGATACCACAAATAGATACTCTTAGTGCAGAGGAATTGGATAAACCTCTGGCACTATCAGAATTACTATATGCTATAAACTCACTTCAAAGTGGTAAAGCAGCAGGCCCTGATGGCTACACTGCCGAATTTTATAAAAAATTCTCAACTCAGCTAGCTCCCTTTTTATTAGCAACATTTACGGAAGCTAGAGACAATAAAGTTCTACCTCAGATTTTTCACCAAGCTTTAATTACCATCTTTCCTGAACAAAATAAGGACTTATTACAATGTGCATCATATAGACCAATTTCATTTCTGAATAATTATGTTAAGATACTCAACAAAGTCCTAGCTAGAAGGATTGAGAAACTGCTTCATTCGGTAATATCACAAGGCCAAACTGGATTTATTAAAGGCAGACACTTAGCTTCAAATCTTCGATGCCTTTTAAATGTAATATATTCACCCACAAAGTCTAACACCCAGGAGATATTATTATCGTTGGATGCAGAAAAAGCATTGATATGATTAAATGGAACTACCTTTTCACTACATTGGAGAAATCTGGGTTTGGCCAGAACATTTGTGCATGGATCAAACTACTGTATACCAGTCCAGTAGCTTCAGTTTGTATCAACAACATTAATTCAGTCTACTTTAAACTAGAATGTGGTACTAGACAAGGATGCCCCTTGTCACCTCTGCTTTTTGCAATCACCATTGAACCACTGGCAGTTCACTGTCGAAATGCTAATGAGATAAAGGGGATTATCAGAGAAGGACTTGAACAAAAAATTTCTATATATTCAGATTATATGGTACTGTATATATTGGATCCAGAAAATACTGTGCCTGCAGTCCTAACAGCAGTAACGGAATTTCAAAAGATTTCTGGTCTCAGATTTAATTTGAATAAAAGTGTTTGAATGCACTTTCCAGTGACTTCTCAAGCACACAATATTAGATTGGA
Source organism: Polypterus senegalus (assembly GCF_016835505.1). NCBI lineage: Eukaryota > Metazoa > Chordata > Cladistia > Polypteriformes > Polypteridae > Polypterus > Polypterus senegalus. Next base: position 3,762,272 of record NC_053161.1, read on the forward strand.
CACCTTCCCTTTTATCATCGCAGATCAATTTAAATACCTAGGGGTAAACATCAAAAGTAAACATAAAGCTCTTTATCAACAAAATTTTTCCATCTTTATGGAAAAAAATTAAGCAAGACTTATATAGATGGTGTACCCTTCATCTCACTTTAGCTGAAATAATTAACATTGTTTAGATGAATATCCTTCCTAAGGTTCTTTTTTTATTTCAAAACATTCCAATATACATTAATAAATAATTTTTAAAAGAAACTAGATTGGACCATAACCTCATTTATTTGGAATTAAAAACATCTACATATACAAAGGGTGGCCCTACAAACACCTTAGTTGGAAGATGGCATGGCTCTACCTAACTTTCAATTTTATTACTGGGCAGCAAATACACAAAATATAAAAACCTGAACATGGACAGAAATAGATGTACATACACAGACTTGGAACGCAACAGAAATAAAACCCTGCAGTACTTCTTTATAGTCCTTGCTTCGTACCACAGTAAGTACAAGTCATCGCCAATATACTAACAACCCAATTGTGCTTCACTCACTCAGAATATGGTACCAATGTAAGAAGTATTTTAAGATAGAGAAGCTTTTATCTGCGGCACCTTTGCACGAGAACCACCTTTTTCCTCCCTCTCAAATATACACAGTTTTTATTGTCTGGAAAACATTTGGAATTAAATCACTTAGAGGTCTGTAAAAAGACAACGTCTTTGCATCCTATGAACAATTACACTCCAAATTTAACTTTCCAGCAACACATTTCTTTCACTACCTTCAAATAGGAAACTTTGTTAAACGAAACCTGACCAATTTTCATTTTTGTCCTCCTCTATGCCGGAAAAGATATCAATGAGTCTTGAGGACTCAGACAGCATCTCCGTAATATATAAAACCATTTTATAGTCCATCCCTTTCAAAGATCCAAGAGTACAGTGAGAAAAGGATCTCTCACTCAACATCTTGGAAAAGGAGTGGAAGGTAGAAATGCACAGAATTCATTCAAGGTCCATATGTGCAAAGCATAGTTATTTAACTTAAAATTATATATCAAGCCAATCTGTCTTGTTTAAAATTGTCCAAAATGTTTCCAGGGCAGGATCCAACCTGGGAACATTGCAATCAAAGTACAGCCTCACTGGGCCACATGTTTTGGGTGTGCACCAAATTAACATCATTCTGGGCCAAAATCTTTAAATGTCTTTCAGACATCCTTGGTGTCACAATACTTTCTAATCCATTAACAGCTTTGTTTGGTGTACTTACAGAAGGGCTTACAGTGGAGTAGGATAAACAAACTGTAATTGCCTTTGCTACACTATTGGCACATAGACTTATCTTGCTCAACTGGAAGAATCCTAACTCTCCTATTTTAAGTCAGTGGGTAATGTATTTTATATATTATCTGAAATTGGAAAAAATCAAATTGACACTTAGAAAATCTGTGCAAAACTTTTTCAAAACCTGTCAGGATCTAATCAATAACATTTTAGAATAAGCATTTTAATTGAGGAAGCAGATTCTCTCCCCTTTTTTTTACTCTATTTATTTTTATTTATTTATCTATTTACTTATTTTTACTAGTTTAAAGTTTTACTCTACTTGGCCTAGCTCTCTTTCTCATTGTTGGGGGTTATTTGTTTCAGACCTAGTTTTGAAAAAACTTGGCTAACCTGTATGGAATGTTATTTGATTGTATTAAAATCAATAAAATCCAAAAATAAAAACAATGTTCCCAATGTGTGTGTGTGTTTGTGTGTGTGTGTGTGTGTGTGAGGTTGTGTATTTTAGGAACTTTTACGGTGGGGCACATGGTGGCGCAGTGGTTAGCACTCTTACCCGGTGATGAGAAGTGAAGGTTCAAGCATGTTTGCTTTCTGTGTTGAGATGGTATATTCTCTTTGTCTATGTAGCTTTTCCTGGGAATGCATTCTTGTGGTGGTATCCTATTGTGTGATTTCCCAATAGTTGGATTTGTCCTTGTTGTCAAAGAATCGGATCACCATTACTTTTTTCTCTTTGTTACTGACTTGGTTTGCCAATGGAGTCTCCTTGATCCAGAGACCAGCGCTGTATGGAGCTGAGCTAGATTGTGTTGTGCACCCTATTTACTGAAGGTAACACAAGCTTGCATCATGGGAGGCTGTTTGGCGTTTGTTTGTCCTGATTAGTACATGTAAGAATGAATGGCAAGTAGTGTGTAAATGTATTGAATAGTGAAAAGTTATAAACAAAACCAAACACAACCCTGAGTGAGTTTGCAGTATGTTGAAAGGGATCTCTGTGAATGAAATGCAATTATAAAGGTGAGCCTGGGAAAATTTAATGTATGAAAGGAAGAAGCAATTGATAAGTGTGCATGAATGTTTGTGAGTTATCCCAGCTGGGATGATGTATGTTCCCTTATCCAGCTGAGAGGCCAGAGGGACAGTGGAGGCTATTGTTTGTGGAGGGCTGTTTTTCTCCAGTATGTTGAAGTGGTCCTGTTTTGTGAAATAAAGTACATGTGCCTCAGCTACATAGGAATCCTATTTGGAGTATAGTGAATTGCAATAAATTGGACTTGGATTAAGAAGAAGATTGAAGAAAATGATCATTCAGTGATATTGCCATTGTACAGGTGCAATGAAATGTAGTTATCAAATAACTCTTAGGGTCAGAGCACAGGGTCAGCTGTTGTATGGCACCCCTGGAGCAATTGTAGGTTAAGGGCTATGCTGAAGGAACCAACAGAGTAGAATCCCTTTGGGCAGTGATGGGGTTTGAAATGGCAACCTTCTGATACAGCACAGATCCTTAGCCTCAGAGCCACCATTCTGCCATAAAAAGTGGAGAATCTAGGATGCAATCCCTTGGTTTCCAGCACGAGAGACAGCAGTGATACCACTGAGCAGAAAAAGATTAACAGATCTTGTACAGGGTCCGGGGTAACAGATACCCCCATTTGTCATTTTGTGTATGTCTGTGTATTAGTATGTATGCACATTTTTATGAGTCATCTGGCTAATTAATAATTTGAAGCAAATCCCAAAAGTGGAGGGCATCCCAAAAAGTAACTGGGGATCATATCTAAATTTTAGACATAAAGCCTGCAGGTGAATATCAATACATTTTAATTTTGTTTCTATGAGGTGCTTCAGCAAGTAAATTTAAAATTAGGCAACCACTTTTTTTAAGAGTTTGACAGAGCCTGTCATGTGCGGCTAGGCACATATGTAGAAGCTTAAAAACAGATGCAGTGTTAAACAAGGCAATGACTACTGACCCTGCTGAGTTTCGGTTGAAGTTAGCAAACAGGCAAAAGCTTGCAAAAAAGAGCAAGACCTGAATTCCAATTAATTAAAGTATTATATGCATAAAAAGATGTGTAACTTCAAATCTATAGGTGTGCTTTTTTCTCCAGATTCAGCAAACACTTTGTGGCCAAGGATGGAACAATCAGGATATCCAAAATGCAATATTGCATGAAACAGGCTTAAATGAAGTTCTGGGCAAAGAATCAGATGTATATCGTACCAATGGGAGGTGAATGTTTGCTCATCACACAAAGATTAATGAGCAGTAATCACTGTTTATGGCTTATTTTCCTTGCATATGTAAGGTTTTGAATTCCTCTATACAAAAATGTTCTAATGAAATCTATTCTTGCTAAAAAAGTGTGTAATAATACTAGTAGAGACCAATTATAATAGCAATAGAACTGGAAATACTATAGTAGCATCTGATAAGGGTTATAACTGTTATAGCAAAGGTTGAGCACATATGTTCACACACCTTAGCTGGAAAATGTTAGTAGTTCCAAATGACAGTAAATTCCACTGAAGTGCTTTAAACAAATATTACATCTACATGACTGTTCATAATGTAACATGGGGAAATGGTACCCACTGCAAGGGCGCAGGGATATTCAGTTGCAATAATAACTCTATAAGACAATAAATGAGAATTAACATACTCACTTCTTTAGAAGAAATTAAGGAGATCTCCACATACCATTAGTGAGAGTTTTTTTATTACCAAGGGGTCATAAACTAACTCTCCATCCAATTGTGTTGTATTTTTACTATAGCAAATATGTCTGTATGTGTACACATTAGGAAAATCAAACACAAATAAGATAGGTATCACACCCCACTTTCATCCCACTTTTCAAGTGAAAGTGTGGAATGTAGCCAATGTTTATAGTATGTCACTATGATCTGTAAAGTTTATTTTATTGTATCTGCTTTTACTTATATGAGCAGAAGCCAGACATATTTAGGTAAGTCAGCTGTCAGAAATGTGTGATACAAGCTGGCTGATGGGGTTGTGAGACAGATTCATGACAAGAAGATGAGCAACAAACAACTGGAGGACAGCATGGCAGAATTGTTGCCCTGTTTGGTACGTGACCAGTTAAGTGTTCTTTGTGTACGAATTCCATGGAAAGAGATTTTTTGTTGATTAAAGTAGGCCTGACCCATAGCCTTGAAGTTTATTTCAAAGCCATGCAATTCAGGTGGCAGAGGAAAACCACCAGAGAAGACAAACAGAGGCATGTGAAAGACATATGAGTGCCACTTGCTGGATACAAGGGGTTAACTGTGCTTGTCATCGTCAGTTAAGCAAATAGCCCCACCTATTAAAAGAGCAGACTATTGGCCATAATGTATGATATTTGGGAATGCTTAGACAGGTACACGCTCTTCAAAATATTTACATTGATGAAGCAAGATCAAACAAGATTGATTGTGCAATGTGTCCACATAGTAGATCATCTGGAAGCATGTTACTTGGAATTTATATCTGCAAACCTTTAACATTATTGTGTACCTATGACATTTCTTAACAGGCACCTTCTTTGTGGACATGATGCTCAGTCTTAAACTAGTAATAACTTCTTCATCAATCTCAAAATTTTGAAGAGCATTTGTCCAAATGAGCATTTTCAAAATATTGTCAATCCATTTTAAAATAGCATTATGTGTTAAATGATTTTTCTGTTTTGTCTGCAAAATTAACTAGCCCAGATCTTAAGTGTCTCCATGTCTTTGCCAGCTGAAGTACAAGTAGTGCTAAGATCTTTGGTAGCCCACTATCTAAAATCAGAGAAAAATAAACAATAGGGATAGCTTCAGACTGTTGGTCTTTGTCTTGATTGACAAAGTGATGAAACTATCATGAAATCAGTCATTTTGAAAGAAATAGCACTGTCATTTAAAGAACCATTCAAAGTCCCATTAAATTAAATATAAGGTAATTGCATTATTGAACCAATATATACTGCTCAAAAAATTAAAGGAACACCTTTTAATCAGAAAATAGCATCAAGTCAATGAAACCTCTGTGATATTGATCTGGTCAGTTACGTAGGAGAGGGGGTTGTTAATCAGTATCAGCTGCTTTGGTGTTAATGAAATTAACAACAGGTTCACCAGAGGGGCAAAAATGAGATGACCCCCAAAACAGGAATGGTTTAACAGGTGAAGGACACTGACATTTTTCCCTCCTCATCTTTTCTGACTGTTTTTTTAAGCTAGTTTTGCATTTGGCTACGGTCAGTGTCACTACTGGTAGAATGAGGCGATACCTGGACCCTACAGCGGTTGCACAGGTAGTCCAACTTCTCCAGGATCAATATATGCCATTGCCATCACTAAATCGATCTATAGTGGTGAAGAAGTAACCGAGTCAGAAGGCGCAGGTCTTGCTTTACCAGTCAATCTCTGTTCCTACCCTCATCTATGCTTATGTGCATTGAGTAGTGACCGAAACAATGTGATTGCGGGTACAAGCGGCCAAAATAAGCTTTCTCCTCTGGGTTGCTGGGCTCTACCAAAGAGATAGGGTGAGAAGCACAGACATCCAGAAGTGGCCTGAAATAGAGCCATTGAGCCTCCACATCTAGAGGAGTCAAATGAGGTGATTCGGGCATCTGATATGGATTCCTCTCAGATGCCTCCTTTTAGAGGTTTTACGGACACAACCAGCTGGGATGATGATATCTCCCAGATGGCCATTGGAATGCCTTGGAATCCCACAGTATGAGTTGGCAAAGTGGCTGGGGAAAGTGACATATAGGCCTCACTGCTGTTGCCCCTGCGACCCGTTTTCGGATAAGCATTGGAAAATGAATGAATGAATATATCATTGTGCACCATCCATCTTATTAAAAACTTTGTCGATTTTATTATAGTAATCTCTTTACCAATTGGGTATTCTGCCATGTTGTACTTACAGTCATGCTTTTGTTGTGTGGACTGAATCTTTGCATTGTTGATATGCCTTCCAAGAATTGCTGTTCTTACTGATATTAATGCTACTATACTCAAAAGGGGATTCCACTGCATCACTGTAGCTGGTTATTCTGAATATCTGGTCAAGTGTTCCACTAAAAAATTCCTTTCAATGCTAATGCATTTTCATTGACATTGAATGCATGTGATGAGGAATGGATAATATATAATAATTTTTGCACAATCCCATTTTCATAACCTCCCTAGTATGCTGTCTTTTTGCATTCAACAATTCTGTGTTTTTTAAACACATTTCATTTATTAAGTTTTGTTGCAGTGTTTGATATTTTTTGACATTAACAACATCTTATTCCCCAATTAGGAATGTCTGATCCATTTTATGTTTTGTTTCAGTTGCTGCTGTCATTTTTTTCATTCTATAATAGATGAGCTGGCTATTTTCAGATGAATTTTAATGTTAATGATGGGGCCATGGAGAGAGAAGCTGAGAACAATAGAAAAACACAGACACAGCTCCAACAAATAAAAGAAACTCCTCCTTAATTTTCACTTGAATGTTCTCCCATGAATGCTATAATATTTTTTTAAATATTGCCCATTGTACTTTGTAATGGTTGCTGAATAAATTTTAATTTTATGTTTTAATCTAAAATTAAGAGAAAAAAAGTTTATAATATAATAAAAGCCAATAGTGAACAATGTTGCACAAAGGGAAATGATGTGAAAAACGTAAATCTGAAAAAAGTCATGTAGTGTAAAATTGAGGGAGAGGAGGGTTGCAGGTTTGGGGGGACTTGGGAAATTAATTTATAATGTCAATTATCCAGTCCAGTCATATGCCTATAATCTACAAAATGCATGGCTTCTTTGCTAAATATTGTAGAACTAGCAGAAATACCCAGCGTTGCCCAGGAGGAGAATAAAGTGTTTTGTTTTAATTGTTTGAGAAAAATATAATTAAAAAAACCCACAACTTTAAAAATAAAAATAAATTAACAAACAATGAAGACTCACTAATGTGCTTGTCTTACAGTCTTGTGTGTATGTTATCATCCAGGTGATGTTCGTAACCGGCCAACTCTATTTAATTTCAAAAGCAACAGGGGCGTGGTGGTGCTCAAACATAAAGAATGCTGGCAGTCACCTCCAGTTCACCCTCTGGTGGTCATTCCGAGTGTAAACAGGATGATAACATGCATACAAGATCGCAAGATCACCCCCCACACACACACACACCCTACCCAGAAGTGGGTGGGTTAGGGTTAGGGTTGATTTCACCCTACAGTATTTTTAGTCGACCAATGAGAAAAATGTGTACCGAGTTTCTTGAAAATCACTCCAGCCGTTTGGAAGTGATGCTGGAACATATATACATACATACATGCATACATACATACACACATTGACTTTTATATAAATATAAAACAGGACTCTTGACCAACAAATTGTTTGGGGGGGGGGGAACTTGGGAAATTAATTTATAATGTCAAAGAGCACTCTTATTTTGTATAAAATATATCTTATATATATTTTTTAATCCATTTCTCTCTTGTTGAGTTTAAACTATAATTAAAGTCCAAGCAATATATGAATCAACAAGAATACACACAATGTGCCTACCCTTTTAGCTAGGAAATAGTAATGGGCCTCCATTATTCAGCTTGGAAACTGGTTGTCCATGTTAATGGGCTCCACAATGAGGAAAAATGGCAGTATATTATACACTTCATCTGAAGAATGAAATAAAATACAAATATAATTTTTGTACTGAGAGTGAAATATCACTACAGAGTATTGGCCCTGGTGCTCTTCTTTACAATGAATATTCAATTTGCCATGTTCCTTGGAACAATAGCCGTCTGTCTGGAATTTGTTACCATTTACACTCAACCCAAAACTAGTTGAGAAAGGTAAAAAATGGAAATATATGGAAAAAATTATATTCAGCTCTGAAACTTCAGTAGAGTTTGCTTCTCTTCTGTGCAGTTAAGAGCTAGTTATGAGATATATGACAACTGGCAGATTTATAATTCGGAATTCAGTTTGATCTGTCTAGCACTGTCATTTGGAGCTCTTGAAATCAGTGCATTAATTAATTTAAAAAGTGTATAAAATTTGATGCAGACTGTTCATGCATCAGAAAAAAGTCAATTTGATAATTCTGAAATAACAAGAATTACAATAAATTGCCATATGATACAGTAGTAGTATAGTATAGTATAGTAGTAGTAGTAGTAGTAGTAGTAGTAGGATGTTGTACCGTGTTAGCCATTATGAATGTAGATATGCAAGCTTTCGAGGCAACTCAGGCCCCTTCTTCAGGCAAGATCTTGAATGAAGAAGGGGCCTGAATTGCCTCGAAAGCTTGCATATTGTGATCTTTTTAGTTAGCCAATAAAAAGTGTCATTTTGCTTGGCTTTTCTCTACATAGGATACAGTAATTTCATCTCTTGCTGCAGTATTATTCAAACATGTTTTATATAGGTCATTAATCTTTGTGGACACTCTCAGGACCAAGTTAGGAAAATTACTGAATCCAAAACTGGTTTGCTTGAAAGAAGTTTCAAGTTTTTTTTTTTTTGATTAAAAAAGATTAGATGACCTGATCTTAACAGTAGTTTCAAGAGGATGCTTTTCATGTCTAATAAATTCAGACCAGTCATTCTTGCATAGTGTTGTGCGCCTTGTGTTTTAATTAGAATTTAACATATATGATATACTGGAGACATGTAGGATATTAATGAAAATAAAATGTAAACAAAGAACCTTGTTAAATAAAGTGGACACTAGAATGGGAAAAATAATCTGAGAGAAACAGGAGCTTACAGTAGCTGTAGAAAGCTTTATAAGTGCCAGTGGACACAAATAATTTTTGAACTTTAGTTTTACACCAAGACACCAGAGAAGAATACTAGTTTAGTGGCTAAAAAGGATTATCGTATGGCTTGATAAAACCCCAAGAAGTGATTTTGTTCTTGTAATTTTCTGTTCTTCACAGTAAATGTACAAAATATGATTTACTGACTTATCTGTGATTATTTGAATTGTGTTAATTGAAGCAGAATTACGCTTGATTTTCATTTTTACCTCCTTTCAAACTGTATTGCTTACATTTTGTGTGACCTTTCTATCATCGTTAATAATGTTAATATTTATCAAGTACAGTATTAAATACTAAGGACAGAGCATGAAAACACAGTCAGTCTAATTTTTTATGATATAAATCCTTTCTTATTGAAATCTAGCCCAAAGCATTCCACATGAGTGCTTGCTTAATGGTTGAATCTGAATCCGACAATATGTTTTTTGAGACCAGCTTAACTACTGGGCCAAGAATTGTTGGCATTTTTATATTCAATCAGACCTGTGATGGACTAATGCTGTTTCCATGGCTGATTTTTGCTTTGCGCTCGATGCTGCTTTTGCTTTGTGTCTGCCACTAATTCCTACTTCTCTGAAATGTACTTGGCAGGTTCAATAATGGATAGAGGGATGGATTGATTTTGTTTCTTATGTAAAGGGCCAGATATAATTTTGAAATATTTGAAATCCAAGTGGTGTGTCTATGACTGGTCTTTAGTCTGAAGGCATGTTTCATGCTTAGATTACACTAACTTTAATAACAGTTAATAGAAAGTTAGGCCATATCAATTTCATATTGTTCATTCTTTTAATTCATATTATTTATTCTTTTAATTTACATCCTCAAGATATTGTAAAATTATTTATCACATTGTTAATTTTTCTACATTGTAATAATAAATATATTTATTACTGCAGTACTGGTTAATAACATTTAGTCATAGGTTAGTTTAGGTCTGTTATACATACTCTGGATTTACACATTTGCATATTTTATTAACTATGCTTTTAACAATAAAAATTATTAAAAAATGTAAAATGCACAAGATATTGCAGTGGCTTGAAATTGAAAGGCACGTCAGTGAGTGTCAGAGGAATGCATCTTTCCTGGTATAGTCTTTTTACATTGTTGTTTTCTGTAACATTTGACATTAGGTTCTTCACACCTAGTCTAGTTCCATTTAATACTGTAGACTGTAGACAAGGTTGGACTATTCAGGTAATGTTATTGGTGCATCAGTTTTTAAAGTTCAGTTGTGTGATGATTACCAAGCATTGAATAAAATATAGCTTGCTAGCTATTGTCAGTGGACTTCTATTTTGAGGCATCACCAGGATGCTGTAGGAGATGGCCGGCAGCTCAACGCAGCCAGAAATCCCCTGAAGTTGAAGGATGGGGTAAGGCAGCTGCTTCCCTGCAGCATAGTGGTGCCTTGGATTCACACAGGACACCATGGGATCTGGAGTTCGGCTTCACAGCCCTGCTGGATGCCGTGGGTGCCGACAGGAGACGCTGCAGGGAGATTGGGGAGTCCTTACTGTCTACATAGCCCGGAAGTACTCCAAAGTCATGGGGATGGAAGCACAGAAATACTTCTGGACTGAAGAAATTACAAGTTCTCCATCTGACCCGGAAGTGCTGACGAGTCACGTGGACCGAAGGACAGAAGCACTTCTGTGTCAAGAACTATATAAAGGACTACTGTGAACCAAGCAAGCGAGCTGGAGTTGGGAGGAGTAGGACAGAGCTTGCTGGGAGGTGTGGAGGAGAGAATATTGTGATTGAGTGTGCTCATTTATTGTAGTTATTGCCTGTTTATTGTGGTGGAGGTGCTTTGGGGCACTATAGAAGGAAGAAATTAAACATCTTCTTGGTGCTTTTACCCCGAGTCCTGCGTCTGTCTGTTGGGAAAAGGTGGGTAACAGTGCCACCAAGCGGCAACTCTATTACAACAATTATTCTGTAATTTGTGATTTATATTACTGACACTTTCATATGTAGGTGCTAGATGTCCCTGTTCACAAAGCCTGTCATGTTTTCTAATGTTATTAGGAATGTTTGGAACAACACAAAGCACTGTTATAGTTTTTAAACTGACTGGACCAATGTGCAAAAATGTGATGGAAACTTAATCAAATTATTTGTAGGTTCCCTAGAAAATTTATCTTATGAGACTATGGCATGCAAGGCTATACATGAAAATTTAATCAAAAAGAAAACAAATTCATATAATGTACAGGTAAGCAGGGAATTAAGTGAGATAGACATTTAATTTTATTGTTATATACAGCATATATATATATACCTCGTATAGTATTGCCATGTGGACAGAAGGACCTGATGTCAGAATGAACCTATTCATTTTGCAAATGATTTTCACTGTAATTCCCCTCCTTCAAGTTTTTAAGGCAATTCTACATTTGCCTACATTTAACAATGAGTTCATCTGTCAATTCAACCAGTGATCAATATTTTTTTTTTTAATATTTCAACTTAATTGAGATTCATTATGTGTGGAACTGGCCTGCCATGGAGTTCTTTGTGTTCCAGTAATGGGCATCGCAATATTTTTTTCTTCCACAAGATGGAGAAGGAAAATCTGGAAAATATCCAGCACTTATATAAGTGACCACATTGAAACCAGAAGAAGCCAATCCGTCCCAATAAAGGCTGATTAAAGTCCATTTTTTATTTCAAATGATTAGTTTTAATGGATTAATTTTAAAATAATGATATTGATTATGTTAAATAAATTAAACCACCATAGTAGCTACATTTTCACATTTTTCTTAACATAAGTAACACATCAAAGCTGAATGTTATTCTAGGTTAACTTCGGTATTAATAAGTGGACTTAGCAATTTTTATATGTTAATTAAAAAGCTTACTTGTTGCTTAATCATTGAAATTAAATATTATCTCAGCAGCCCAGACTCCTCTCAAAACCCTTCTCAAGACTGCAAACTATAACATTCTGAAAGCCTTAGTGCTCTGGCAGTGTAGTGAGTGTAATGTTAAACTTGATTATTGTAAGGTCTTATGGAATTGACAGGTTTAACAGGGAATAATTCCAGGAGTATTTCTATAGGTGCAGCTTTTCTTAATTTGTTTATTTTGTCAAATATTTGTGTTTCTTTTCTCCACACATTCTCATATTTGTTAAAGTCAGTGCTGACAACAGTACACATTTCAGCACAAAACTAGAGTGTATTTCTTTTGCTTCACTAATTTTAACATTTTATTTGCATCCTAGCTTGTAGTTCAGGGTCAGCTTTAACAATATGTAATGAAGAACCAAGTTAGAAAATGACACTAAAAGTTAGATCACAAGTCAAGTGGTGTGTGTACTGAAAGAGTAAAAAAGGGAATTTAGAATAAAAAAGTGCATTTAACACTTAACGGAAAATAATGTATAGCAAGCTGCCAGATACACATCTCTCTAAAATAAAACTAAACTCTTTTTGTAGGCTTGGAAGGAGATGAAACGTGATTTTATCTGAGACACTTTAACATCTCGCGAGAGACACTTTAACGCCCCGTGAGACAAGGCAGTGATACAAAAGGACAGATGCTGCACAATCTTTTAAAAGATTGACACGCAGCGCGACAAGCAGAACACGCAGCTCAGCAGCAGCAGCAGCAGCAAGACAGCAGCTGATTCGACCACATCTCCTTAGCGTGTGTTCAGCCCCCTTTACAACAAGAGCAGCAGAGATGTGTAGTGGCTGGTGTGCAGCGCGTCCCAGGGGTTGAGGGGGTGGGCGAGTGAAACGAGCAGAGTGTGCAGCCCCCTAGTATAATGAAAAAAGGGTTTATTGCATTCAGCTGTGCCAAAAGACATACAGTAGCTTACAGGAAGTTGCTGACCTTACTGGTGTGTCAAGGCTTACTGTCCAATAGTTGTTCAGTCAAATGCTAATTGTTGCCAGGACTGCGGTTGAAAGATAGTGCTTACAAGTAGGGACTCTTAATTATGTCATGCATTGTCAAATCAAACAATTCATACATGTATCCCTACTTTTATTGAGTACTCACTTACAAGCCCTGTGCTTGTGTAAAGGCAGTGCTGGAACTTTTGTGCTTCATTTCCAGAATAAACACAGAATGGCTACCCCCGTATTCCAAGATGACAATTGTCGCATGCTGGAGCTGTATCTGACTGACACAAAGAACATTATGAAGTATTGTCGCATCTCGACTGGCCTGCAAAATTCCCAGATTTAAATCCCATAGAAATTCTTTGGGACACCGAGTGTAACACTGATGGAGCCCTCTAACTAATCTCCTTGAACTGTGAAATTTGATGATGGAAGAGTGGATGAAAATTGATGTTGCCTGCATCAGTAATCTGGTGACATCCATGCCAGGCAGAATTTCAGCTGTTCTTCAGAGTTACAGGTATGAAATGCCATTAGGTAAGATTTAGCCAGGGGTGTCTATTTTTTTTTTGTCCAGTCAACTTATATTGTTTATGTAGAAAGTTTTAAAAATCTGGGATTACATACATGTACAATATATAAATATTAACATGCTGTTTCACAGTAAGTTATTTATTAAACATTTTGAACACTGTGTAATAAGTAGAGACTTGAGGCGTAAAAAGGTTTGGGTCAGCCACCCGTTTAATTCGGTTTCCTGGCTGCAAACGTACTTGAGTCATCATAGACAAGTTTACACAACAGAGTCCAAAACAGAACTGCCTGCCAGAGCAAAGGCAGTGGGCTTTATAGTACAGAGGGCGGAAGTGATGTCGTCCTCTGGGCCGGAACAGGAAGTGACCTTATCCTTGGGGCCGGAAGTGATGTGTCCTTCCTGGAAATGGCTGCTCCTGGTGGGATTTCCCGGGTAAGACCTGCAGAGAACTCAGAAAGAGCGTCCGCGTACCCCGCTCCCCCCTGGGCAGATGTATAATCAGTATTTTCTAAGCCCTTTAGCTGCCCCCCATGCACACGTGTGTGACAACTGTTTTATTCTGAAATACTGAGAAAGTTTAAATGGTAAATCTTAATGGGGAAATGACATCTCGTGAGGTCCCCTATAATTTTTTTTATATTTGACTTTAAACCTTTTTACTTTGGTATTGGAGCGTCTTTGAAGCTCTGTATAGATTTACATGTTACAGAGTTGATCTTTTGCCAGTGTGGACCACCAGGGGGCATACCAGCCACCCTACCCGACACAGACAGGCAAAGACACAAGTGCAGGTGCAACATGTGTTTATTTTTCCACGTGGAAACAGTTTACACCTTCTTGCCACCTTTACAGCACAGTTCTCCAGTAGACAGAGCACACATAATCTTCTTTCTCTTTGCCCTTTTTTCGCCGCCACTCCACCTCCAGCAAGCTTGATCCTCTTCCAACCAAAGTATTTCAGGTGCTCATTGGCTGACTTCTGGCAGCACTTCCAGGTGTTGTAGAAGCACTGCAACCCAGGGCTCTGACATCATCCAAGCGCCCACTGGTGGTGGCCATGGGTCCTAGGAGGATGGAGCTTCCAATCTCCTAACCTGTGGCAAGCCAAGAGGGCTGCCCTCTAGTGTTCTGGGAAAGATAATGACCTAAACACTATCTCTCCCTGGCCCTTCCGTTAAAGGGGCATCTCGATCGGGTAAGGGTTCCATCACACCAGTCATGCTGGTGTGTCTTCAATTAGTCCTGAAAACTGTTAAAGAGAAACAGTCCTAATTTGTTATGTGAATTGAGTATTTGAATTTTGATTGACAAATTTTTCAAATTGCATTTTTCACATGTAGCATATTTTTCTTTTACAATTCTGAGAACCAAATTAGACTGTAATGCTTGCAGAAACATTGGTAGATGATTTTATAACAGAATCTCTGTAAGAATGTTCAAAATTAACACTTTGTCATTTGTGGAAATACAGAAGCAATTAATTTTGTTAGTGCAACATCTATTGAAATTAAGAACCAATGCATTTTACTATGCATGTAACAAAACAATGCATTTCTACTACATTTTCACAGAAGTGCAACAAAATTGCTGTACTTATCCTTGGTGTATTGATAATATATCAAAATGAAAAATAGTGGAAAAGTCTACTGAAACAGCTCCTAAAGATGAGCTAACTGACTCAGTAAATTATTGTGCATGAACCGTAGAAAGTGAGACAACAGTGCAACACACATGTGCATGCCAGTTATTGTTTTACAACAGTGAAATCTAATATTCTTCAAATTGAAGTATATTTTGTTAATTGTAAACAGCTGCTTCACAGCATGTGTCAGAACTTTAATATTTTTTTTAATCTATAATTCTTTCTATGCAATAAAGTACCCTGCATTTCCATCTGACCACTACTTTCATTCCCAAATAATTACACATTACTCTTCCTCACACTTAAATAATAAAGACAGTTAATTATCTGTTAAAAGCTGGTGCAGTTTTGCAGTATAAGGCTTCTGGACAAAAAAAAAAAGTTCAATTTTCACTAGAATTGGGGTAAAAGAAAATAGATTTTTGCCACAGATACATCTGCTGGAATATAATTATATAAGTGACAATGACCTGCAAAAATGCTTGCTTTTGTCTCATGCCTCCAGCATGTTTTTTGCTTAAATTATGCATTATTGGGATTTTGGGATGCTTAGATGGTGAGTATGACAAAGATGAAAAACTGATAACATCGGCTTACTGAATCTAAATCATTGGCCTGGGTAATGGGTGGAGGAGTTTGCTTGCTCTGTGGAAAACAATCAATTCATGTAAGAACCAAGATTATTACAATTTAAAAGCTATTCACGAGTTCCAAAATTTGTTTTTTATTTTTGTTTTTACTTTTTGCTCTGTTTTCTCTTTGCTAAATAATACTACCTTAAAGAGAAACCCTTTCCCACACACAGTGCTGGAGGAGACAGTGTACTGAGTGTTTGTGTACATTTGACTGAGTGCATTGTGTAGTCATGGCTAACATACGTGTAAATTCTTCATGAGAGTAAATTTCAAGGTATCCAACCCCTTCTTCACTTAAGGCAAGCATTTAAATAAATTTAGGATTTTATAGGAACATATTCAGTATAAAAGCTTTGAAAGATGCAAGTGAAATGTTTTGGGAATTCTACAAGGATGAGTGAAATTAAAACCTTACATTTTTTTCAGAATTTATTGCCGCCAACTGTATCATTTTTCTATGTAATCTCCATGATGGTCTATGCAAGACCTTCTGTGCTTCAAAAATATGTGTCTTTTTGTCACATATACAACCACTTTTGCACCACCTACTGCACCTCTTCATCTGGCTTGAAAGTCTTTACATCCATTGCATCTTTGGGTGGTCGAAAGATGTGGTAATCACTGGGGCTGAAGTTTGGTGAGTCTGGCACATGTGGAAGACACTCAAAGTGCAGATCCTTGATGTTTGTAGCCATTGCACTGGCAGTATGGGGTCACAAAGAAAGTTGCCATGTTGCAACAGGACACCTCTACTCCATAAACTCAACCTTCATTTATCAATGAATTTTGATAGTTTCCCTTTGTTAAAAAAGTGGATGACAGAAATTAGTAGTAATGAATGTTACTATCACACTTTTAATACTCTGATTACTAATGTTATTCTTTTGCTTTGTGAAATGTTCTGCTTTATTATACCACCTGCTACTGTGACATCTACTGTAAACACAAATGGCGATATTGGAACATTGCAAAACTTTTGACAAGAACACACCATTCAGCCCAACAAAGCTTTCCAATCCTATGCACCACCATCAACACAACATCCCATAAGTATAAAACTGGTCAGTCTTCCAGCCATTGAAAATTGGAAGTTAGATTGGCTCAAATGATAAAAGGGTGCTTATGAAATACTTTGAATGTATTGCAAGGCCTTGTTAATCTTTGTGACAGTAGCAGTAATAAACTCCGGTGCTACTGGATTTTTGTAAAAGTAAACGAAAGCGAAATAAAAAATATTTCTGTTTTCTGGCAGAGAGCTCTCCCTTTTGAGCTATATACAATCAAATTGATGAATCAGCCTGTGCATGGAAATTGTGTCAGACAACATGATAATATCTCTGGAGGGAACACCAGAAGAAGAAGAAGAAGCATATTCTACTATGAAATTGACTATGAAAAAGTGATTCTGTGTTCAATTAAAATGACCACAATATTTTGCAAAATGCCTATATTTTTTATAAAATGCACCCAGATTTTAGTGAGTCACTGAGGGCAAAATTTAACACTTAAAAAATTGCTTTGTATTCTGATTAAGAGGAACATTTTTAGGGGCTGAACAGTATAGGAAGTGATCCACTGCTGCTGGCACCTTCTGTATGTTCAGAGAAAGAGTATGTGCTGAAGGACTCTAGAGAGCTGTCTGACATGTACTTTGATAATCCATGGATTGTCGCTTGCTTGTATAGAGTTATGTTCAGCTGCATCAAACAACTCTTTATGGACCCTCAGATTATTTTAGTGGTATAATTTTAAAGTCACATGAGATGATAATAACTTGGATGGACTTTTGGGCTCCCCAGAAATCCAAATTATGTCAAGGAGACCAAAATAAAATAAAAATTCAAAAAAGCAAGCTTCCCAGCTGTGGTTCATCTGTGGGTGGAGTGCTGAATGTTGTTTTGCTGCAAACTGCACTAGATTTAAAAATACATCTTCAGAGCCAGCCTGATCATTTACTGAATGTGATCTACAGTATTTGCAATTTAATCACTGGGGAAAATAACTAAAAATAACTTAATGCAGCTGTCATACAATTATTTAGGATTTTATTGCTAATATGTAAATTTTTCATATCTCTAAGGTGACATAAAAGAGTCACAAGTTGCTGCCCTGGCATAAATATCTGGCAAAGAGTGAAAATGCAACTCAGACTGAAATAAATCTAGCAAGTGTTTTTAACAGACTAGTTGATAATATTTAGCCAGCCTGTTTATTGAAACATTATTTTACTGAAGTGTAATCATGAGTAATAAAGTGGGAACTGCCAAGCACATTTAGCAAACTAATTGCCTATATTTATTTGTCTTACCTGAATAGATACTGTGGCTTTAAGGTTTGTCCCCACACTACTAACTAGCATGTAGTCCTTGAGGTAATCAGCTTCATGTGGCTAAAACAACATTTGTCAAATGGCTTAGTGTAAGTGGGTTTATTACCTGTACCTGTATCTTGTTCAACACTATATTTCCTGAGTGTTTCCTGTTCAGGTATTCATGCATGGCAGTAGGGCACCATGTTGCAAGACATGACAGAAGTGCTACTTTGGCTCCATTATACCAACAGCAATTTGCCTGTTTAAGGCCTCACTGTAACTATGATTACCAAGTCAGAAGTTTTCTTTTTGAATTTTTCTTCTTTTTGCCATGTCTTCAGACCATAGTGTGTGCGTATACTGTATATACTGTAGTTATTTATCTAATTATTTATGCAGTTATTTATTTAAAGGGCTTCTGTAAAAAGAAAAATATGTATCAATCTATCTGTTTATCTATCATTTATGTTTTACATATTTAAAACAACCATTTTATCAGTTATTCTAATTAAATACTCTCACACAGAGGAGACTTTTGGATGATATTTAGAGGTACCTTGTTCAGGAGAATGTGGTGCATCTGCCACCATGAGTAATCTACTCAAAAACTATACACTGGAACACAATTTTGGGTGTGGTGCATGGATTACTCATTGAATAACAAAATATTAAATTATTTTGTTGGCATTGATTAGTTGATTACATTAATTACACTTTGTAACTGGTGTTCTTGCTGACAGCAATAGTGGTGGATATAAAAAAATGTAGAAAATTGCAGGGCTTTTCAAAAAAAAAAAAACTCCCAGCATAATGACGGTATGATGACATCAGTAAACTGATGATACAGACACATAAAAATAAAAGTAACAGTAGCGCCACAAAGTAAATTAGCACAAAATTAACAAACATTACTAAGCATTCAACACAAGCAACCTCCAGCTTGCCACCACAAAAATATTTGTGAGCAGGTAGAGAAGCTCATCCCTAAGGACTGGTCTGCAAAAATTATTAGACTAGGCAATGGAGCAAAGAAGAACAACATGAAAGAATAATCAGAATAACTGGCGACAATGAAAACCAGGAAGGCAGAAATACCAAAAGTCAAAGCGCAATACATAACCCAAAATCAAAGTCATAAAATATAAGATTAAATAAGATTTGCAATGTTTTTTAAAGATTTTAAGACAGGATTTTTCACAATGGTGTCTCTGTGCCACCATCTTAAACACTTAAAACTGATGTCACAAGCAATTCCCAGCAATTTCCCAGTCCCGTAAACAAAGTCGTGTGAAAGTTATGTGAACAGGAAATGGTGCCATGCTAATGTCAGCAAAGAAATGATAAAAAATAATAACAATGTTTTTGATTATGATTTAAAAATGATGAGCCAAAAACACTTTACAATCATTACAAAAATAACTGGTAACCCATGAAAAATGTGGAACTCCTGTTCTACTAACAGTTGTCTCCAGCTGTCCTTCTATTATATTATTATGAATCCCTTTTGCTGAGGCTACCTATGCAGTTATGGAGATAGCATTTATCTGGGGTGATGGCCTAGTTACACTGATGGCATTGTCAGTGCACTTTGCCACTTTTTGGCCTAACTCTTGTACATGCACTTAACTGCATAATACCTAAACTAAGCCAAATCCTTATGCTGCACGACATCCAGCTATATTCTTAATCTGGTTTTGCTAAGTGCAAACATTGTTGGGTTCACACGCTCACAACATCCCTAAATTTGAAAATAATGAAGTGTACATAACCAAAAAGCTGGTCCAAAACTGTTTTTACCCATAGTTGGACTGCTTTACAAATATAAGGAAAGCACACAAGGCACTTTGGTTAATCAAATTAGAGTCCAACCGCATTAAAGTAGCAAGCCACTGTATTTTTAAATACAGTGTTCAGAGTTTAATTAATAATAATAGTAATGATAGGAGCCACAGAAATCCAAAGCTAGGAAATAATAATAACATATTGATGACTACTTGTTTAACTACCTGTTGCTATAGATATTAATAAAACATTCAAATGGATCTCTTTTAATTCCATGATTTAGTGATAAGAGCAAAACCTGAATTGAATATAATATCACCTCTGGAATCATGTTTTTCCATAGGCAAGCTAAAATACATTACACATCAAAATGTGCACAATCTATAATCTAATGTAATTTGATTGCTGTTTTTTTTTTTTCAATTCCCTATCAAAATTTTTACACAGAGCAATAATGCATACATGATACATGATACATGTGTGGTGGCATGGTGGCGCAGTGGGTAGCGCTGCTGCCTCACAGTATGGAGACCTGAGTTCGCTTCCTGGGTCCTCCCTGCAAGGAGTTTGCATGTTCTCCCCATATCTGTGTTTCCTCCCAAAGACATGCAGGTTAGGTGCATTGGCAATCCTAAATTGTCCCTAGTGTGTGCACCCTGCAAAGGGTTTGTTTCCTGCCTTGCACGCTGGGATTGGCTCCAGCAGACCCCTGTGACCCTGTAGTTAGGATATAGCGGGTTGAATAATGGATGGATGGATGATACACATGTTGAGGACATGTGCTTTGCAAATGCTAGAGGCTGTTGAGAGTTTTTGGTCTGTTCTGTGGTGTGAGATTTAAATAAAAAAATACATTGTGCTCTTAAAAATTTGGGTTTTGGTTGCTGCTAAGGAACCGTGTGGGAAATTTAAAGCTTTTTTCACCTTTAGAAGGGTTTTTTTTCCTTTTTTTTGCCCGCACAAGTAGCTGGGTGTTTGCAGGTGTCCTTGGAAAAGTTACTTCTACTTGTACTTGTTCTTGTTATCTGTATTTGAATTAGCTTCGAGGAGGTAGGGTAGAAAGCAGCAGTAACTGATCGGCATTTGTAAGCAAATAACCGCATTATCTTAACAGCGATTCCTTAGTTTAAAGGAAAAGAAAAAAAGGCCACGGCTGACTTCAGAGCAGTAAAAAGGGAAGGCTCAGCAGTGCGCAGGTAAGGTAGTAAAGTTTTATTTATTTATTTATTTTAGATTAAGCAGTCCTTAGCGGTCCAGAGGTAGAACAGTTAAGTGGGCGACAGCGTAAGGGTTCATTAGTACAGGTAAATACAAACAGTGCGAGTGGAGAGCTTATAGGTAAGAGGAGCGCAAAGTTAGGGGAAGAGACAGAGAAAAGTAAAGTTAATCTCATAAAAAGACAAAAAGCAGGCAGCTGAGAGGGAGAACAGTATGGGAGCTTAAGGGGAAAAGGTGTAAAATATCTGTAGCAGATCTTAGTGTTACCATTTAAGTTAAGGAGCAGCTGAAAGAAGAAGAAATTTAATTTTAAGAAGAAAAAAAAAGTTAAGGCAGTTTACTACTCCTAAATCAAATTTTAATAATGAGGTCAGTGCAATGCAAGTCCTGTTGGATGTTGGACTTTTTAGATGATGGTTTGGAAGAGCCAGTTGTCTATGAGGGCTACATCTGCAAGAGATGCCAGCTGATCCAGCACCTCGAGCTCAGGGTCGCTGAACTGGAGGAGGAGTTGGCTGACTTGCGCTGTAATAGAGAATTGGCGGACTTGGCTCAGGTGTCCTTTAGAGAGATAGTGTGTACCCCTAAGGTGGCGCGGGAGGAGATTCCAGACCAGACAGGTAGAAATAGGTGGGTCACGGTCACAAGGCGTAAGGTAAAGGGTGCACACTGTCCGGGGGCATCAACCCCAGAATTAGAAGTGTCAAACCATTATCATGTCCTTGCGAAGCTGGACGGTGTCTTTAAAAATTCTGTGGTGGTAGGCAGGGATGAGGCAACGGGCCACCTCAAAACCAGTTCCCAAAATGATAGAGGTAGTAATAGTTGGGGACTCAATCATTAGGGGGACTGACACGCAGGTGTGCTCCAGAGAGAGAGAGTCTCGCACGATGTGTTGCCTTCCTGGAGCACAAATGGGAGACCTCCCTAGAAGGCTGGATAGGCTCTTGGCCAGAGCGGGGGTGGATCCAGTTGTCATTGTCCATGTTGGAACGAATGACATACATAACGGTAGTCTGTCAGTTCTGCGATCCAAATTCAAAGATTTAGGTGCCAAGCTGAGGAGCAGAACTGACAAGATAGCCTTCTCCAAAATTCTGCCTGTGCCACCTGCCAGTCCAGGTAAGATTGAGGAGATTAGAAGGCTTAACACAAGGCTCAAATCTTGGTGCAAGGTAGAAGGGTATATGGTTTATGGGGCATTGGGACTCCTTTTGGAACATTGTACCCGCCGTGACAGATTACATCTGAACTGGAGGGGCACCAATATATTGGGGAGGCATATGTGTAGGCTAGTCGAGGACTGTTTAAACTGGGAAATGGGAGGTGGGGGGCAGGAAGTTTAGGACAGGCCAGGTTTAGATCTATACATGGAGGAACAAACAATGGTATACAAATAAAAATGCATAGTAATGTAAATTCTAAACGAACATTTAAATATAGAAGGAGTAACACATTAAAAATAGCTTGCCTAAATGCTAGAAGTTTCAAAAGTAAGGTAAGTAAGTTGGAGTTGTATGTAGCAGAGCATAATTATGATATTATTGCAAAAACGGAAACCTGGCTAAATAACAAAGATGGGGAAGAGTGTAACATATGCACATTTTTAGGAAGGATAGACAGAACAGAAAAGGAGGTGGGGTTGCTGTTTATGATAAACAGGATTTAAATATATACGCCCTCTTCAGTTGGATGATGAGCCCCATCTTAGCGTGGCTTCGCCTGGAAAATATTAGGGAAACAGGCCTTATTTTAGGAGTATGTTATAGACTACCCAATTCAGACAGTAATTTCAACACACATCTTTTTAGTAATATCAAAAAGGCAAGTTTACAGGGAGATATTATAGTCATGGGGGACTTTAATTATCCAAATATTAACTGGGATAACCTTGCAGATGGAGGAGCACAAGAGCAGGAGTTTTTAGAAGTAATCAGTGACTGTTTTTTTAACACAGCATGTTAAAACACCAATACGGGATGATGCCTGTCTAGATTTAGTATTTTGTAATAATCAGGATAGAAGTGAGGGTGTAGAGGTGATTGAACCACTAGGGTCATGTGACCATAATGTAATAAAATTCTCAGTATTTTGTAAGAGTGCAGATGCAAGACTAAAATTGTTTTACATGTAATGCAGGACAGGTACATACCTAAATTTGGAATTAATAGGAAACTAAAAAAAACTCCACGGTAGATTAGTAAAGATTTAAAAAAGATGTTGCAAAGGAAAAAAAGGCATATAACGCTAATGACTGCAAAGTGAATCGTAGAGTGTATGAGAACTTGAGGGCAACCATTAAGAAAGATATCAGGGAGGCTAAAAGACAGTTGGAGAGGAATATAGCAGATAAGGCGAAAGAAGACCCTAAGAGATTCTTTCAGTATTTTAGTAGTAAAAGATCAGTTAAGGAGGAGGTCAAGTGCATCAGGAATAGTAAAGGGGAATTAAAAGATACAGACAATGAAATAGCGCATGCCCTAAACTTACATTTTTCTGAGTTGTTTACAAGTGAGCAAGTGGATAACCCGCCAGCGGTAAATGTGACTACTAAGGAGGTACTGAGGGATTTGGAAATTGTAGAGGAAAAGTGCTGCTCAGGTTAAATAAGATGAAATCAAACAAATCACCAGGACCAGATAATATTTATCGTTGAGTTCTTAAGGAGGCTAGTGAGTACATATATAAACCCTTGACACATATTTTTAGGAAGTCACTGCACACTGGAGAGATTCCGAAGGACTGGAAAATGGCAAATATCATCCCATTATATAAAAAGGGTGACAGGGCAGATCCAAGCAACTATAGGCCAGTAAGCTTAACATGCATCCCAGGAAAATTAAAGGAAGGAATTATTAAGGACAAGATTGAGCAACACCTGGCAAGGACAGGAGTTATTCTGAAAAGTCAGCATGGGTTCAGAAGAGGGAGGTCATGTTTTATTAACATGCTGGAATTCTATGAGGAGGTAACAAAAGGATACGATCAAATTGGAGCAAATGATATTATTTATCTGGACTTTCAGAAAGCATTTTATAAGGTGCCACATGAGAGGTTGTGCATCAAATTAAAAGAAGTGGGAGTTCAGGGTGATGTTTTTAGATGGGTACAGAATTGGCTCAGACACAGGAAGCAGAGGGTGATGGTGTGAGGAACCTCATCAGAACTGGCTGATGTTAAGAGTGGTGCTCCACAGGGGTCAGTGCTAGGGCCGCTGCAATTTTTAATATATATAAATGATTTAGATTGGAATATAAGTAACAAGCTGGTTAAGTTTGCAGGTGATACCAAGATAGGTGGATTAGCAGATAATTTGGAATCTGTTATATCATTACAGAAGGACGTGGATAGCATACAGGCTTGGGCAGATTTGTGGCAGATGAAATTTAATGTCAGTAAATGTAAAGTATTACACATAGGAAGTAAAAATGTTAGGTCTGAATACACAATGGGCGGTTGGAAAATCGAGAGTACACCTTATGAGAAGGATTTAGGAGTCATAGTGGACTCTAAGCTATCAACTTCCCGATAGTGTTCAGAAGCCATAAAGAAGGCTGATAGAATGTTAGGTTATATAGCACGATGTGTGGAGTACAAGTCCAAGGAGGTTATGCTCAACCTTTATATTGCACTGGTGAGGCCTCATCTTGAGTACTGTGTGCAGTTTTGGTCTCCAGGCTACAAAAAGGACATAGCAGCGCTAGAAATGGTCCAGAGAAGAGCGACTAGGCTGATTCCAGGGCTACAGGGGTTGAATTATGAGGAAAGATTAAAAGAGCTGAGCCTATACAGTTTAAACCAAAGAAGATTAAGAGATGACATGTGTAGCCACCGATGTATAAGGCGAAGTCAGGCACGGGTAAGACGCATGTCAAAGAAATCTCTCAGTCCAAAAGTTCGTTTTAAAAATATTTAGTGAAAGTTAAAAGCAAATAATCCATACAAGAATAAAAAGAAAAATAGTTACACACATAGAATAAAGGCAAAAGAAGAAAAAATGTATCTTCTATAAACTTAGCTTTTCTTAAGAAGCTTTGGTTATTTCTATACTTAAAGGTTATTTATTTCTTCTTCTGTATGCTTTAAACATACGGTTCAACTCTTAAATCTTTTATTTTACATGTTACTTCACACTCAAAAGGCCCGTAGGCCGTTGGCACATAGACATGCGCCCAGGCACGGTCACGTGCGCAAGCACGAACGTGAACACAAACAAGGACACGGTTAAAAAACCGCATGCCTCTGTACCTTACACAAGGCAAGGCTAGACACTAACTGAAGAACATTGTTTACTCAAAACTATTAACAAATGTCAGGAAAATACCAACTCAATTCTATTCACGGGGGTTAAAAGAACCTCCCATATTTTATGCATTATCATCTAATAAATATTCATACATTTTATAGAACCAGGAAAATGGCTCTTACAACATGATTGAAGTGTTTAAAATTATGAAGAGAATTAGTACAGTGGATCAAGACTGTTATTTTAAAATGAGTTCATCAAGAACACGGGGACACAGTTGGAAACTTGTTAAGGGTAAATTTCGCACAAATATTAGGAAGTTTTTCTTTACACATAGAACCATAGACACTTGGAATAAGCTACCAATTAGTGTGGTAGACAGTAAGATGTTAGGGACTTTCAAAACTCGACTCAGTGTTTTTATGGAAGAAATAAGTGGATAGGACTGGCAAGCTTTGTTGGGCTGAATGGCCTGTTCTCGTCTAGAGTGTTCTAATGTTCTCATGTTTTTCTGTTAAATTACGACATTCCACACTACCCTAACTGATTCTTCCTTCTACTGTCTCAGCCCTCTCCACACACAACCTTTCACACTTTTTGTCTGCACACTTTCCCATTCACAGTCAAT
Organism: Polypterus senegalus; assembly: GCF_016835505.1. Classification (NCBI taxonomy): domain Eukaryota; kingdom Metazoa; phylum Chordata; class Cladistia; order Polypteriformes; family Polypteridae; genus Polypterus; species Polypterus senegalus. Next base: position 3,788,252 of record NC_053161.1, read on the forward strand.
GAATAACATAGTTAACAGGAACCTGAAAGCTGCTCTGGTGGCACCAGCTGCAGGACAGAACAGCCTAGAGTATATTCACATAGCTTTCTTCTCACATTACATTTGTATCCAGCAGAGGATGTTAGTTAGATATATGGACCTGGCTCAGTGCTGAGTAGTAAATTATGGAAAAGTGATTCCTCTTACAGTACTGACTTAAAGCCACAATGGTGACAATATAACCACAAAAAAACTAAATCAGGCACAACATAAATAATAATTTTATACTTAGATTACAGTAAAGAATTCTTAAGTGTATAGTAAGCTCTCTCAAGGCTTGCAGAAATTGTGTATTTTTATTTCTGAACTACTTAAATAGTAGAATAAAAATGACAATAACAAAATGCTTGTTTTTGCCTCAAAAGTTCAACAGGATTTTCCTTCTTCATTATGTTAAACCGGGCTTGTTTTAAAATAATTGGTGTGATTCCTGCAATTTCACTTAGAAATTCAACCCCTAGCCCAATAGTTCCTTTATGCAATAATCATTAGGATAATTGTTCAGAGAGTTGTAAAATAACTGTAAGAACTATCTAACACAGAAAAATGGTATTGGGCCCAAATGTCTAAAGATCATGGGCTTACTTTTGCAAGAAACTGAAAAGCTTAATTAAACTTATCTCTAAAAGCCAACTCAAGCAAATAAGTGAGCACAGCTCTGAACATACTGCAGATCATGTACATTTTGATTGCCTAAGAGGACTAGAGAATAAAACTGCTGACTAAGTGAACTGTGCAGTTAGCTACTGCATCTTTTTTTCCCCCTGTGTAGTAGTTTGCATTTTTTATTTGGCTGACACTTTTATCCAAAGCAACTTACAACATTTGAAATACACAGTTGGTCACATTTCTTCTGTTTTCTCAGTCAGACCAGAGGCGTGTAAAATGACTTGTTCAAGGTCACCCAATGCCAATGGTGAAATCTGAATCCACAACCTCATCGTTTGAAATCCACTGTGCCACCAGCAGCATTGCATTTTTACCAATCACTAAACTGCATGCTTTAACATCAGATGCCAGCACACACACTGTGCTAACATTATACACATACAGGCATCTGATCTGCAGTCAGTACAAGCTTGGCAATCACAGTGATGACATCTTGGCATCATCTTTAAAATGGTCATAAAGCTACAGATGATAGCAGAAAAATGCTAGCCAGACAAAACAAATAAAAAGATGGAAAAAATACACAAACAAAGCATGGCCAATGTTTAACTGGGTTTTGAATTTGCTGGTGATGAAGATAGTCCAATACTGTAATCATCATTGACTTCCCCTTTTTGGTTTCTCTGATAGCGGACTTGGCCACTATAATTCAATGTTGCTTTAATATATAATTAACATCTGAATAAATGGCATGCATCACCTGGAATAATTTCTTATATTAACAGGAATAGTGCAACAATGTCAAAATATGTACTATGGACATGGATATACATAGAAATCTGTTTGCTCATTTGTATAGTATGGGATAGTAGCAGAGAAAGCACATTAGCATAAGCACCTTATATCATATTAGTAATGAGAGGCAGCTTTACCAAAAAATAAACTTTTACCACTTTTTAAATGACTTGAACCGGTATGTCTGTTTATGATATGTAAAAATATTTGGCCACAAATATCTATAGTCACTCGTTTACAAGCAAATGTCTTGGGACAAAAGCATTGAGGTTAGTACAGTATATCAAAGACATTCTGTTGTAGTACCATTGCAAAAATTAAACACATTGGTAATGTTAACAAATTATTCTGGAAAAAAATCACTGTCTTGTTGTGCTAATTTTTAGGTTTTAGTTGAGTTTACAAACAGCACTGCGGGTAATGCTGCAGTCTAACAGTTTACCTGAACAAGTCATTGTAGAATTTACTCTTAGTGTTCTCTTCAAGTTAGAATATTTAGTTACTTTAAACTAGACCAAAGTGTGTGTATAAGTCCCGTTTACCAATTCTAAGTTTGTAAATCTGCAAAACCTCACTTTTGGCCTCAATGCATGGACATTTACTGACTTCATATTGCTCAACAATTCCATCTCAGATCAAAATTCTTGACTTATTTGTAATAGATCTCTACCCTCATTAATGTTTCCATTCATTTACTGTTGCCAACCTTGGCTGGAAACTCACATCTCCACTGCAGATACTGTATCTTTGTACTGCTTATGGACCATTACTTCAGCCTGACACTTCATTTTCTACTCTGATGCAGAAATGCTCTGTCACACCTTTAATAACACTCTCTTGGATTAATGAAATTCACTATTCATAATTCTTTCCACCTGAAGTATCAGTAGCTTACAACTAGGTCAATATTGTACTGTTGGAGTACTTACTTACAAAGTCACAATGTAATGCACCTATTATATCTCAGTTGGCTTGACTAAACCTGTTTTCAGAGGTGTTGACTTCAGCACCCAAATTACACACCAACGATTCTTATATCTGCCTCATTAGCAGACAAAACTGATGTTCAGTTGCTGGCCTCCTCGCTAAAAGAATTATTGTGCAGCTCTTGAAGAATGTTTATTTGGCTTTTCATCCCTTATTCTCTTCAGCTCTTTTCTTAGCTCTGCTTGGAAAGCTTTATCTGTGGTCACATTCAAATCTCACTTGAAACCTCAGCCTTTCTCTCTTGCTATTCATTTAAGTGAATTGTCTAATTTGAATCGTTTGTACTTATCTTAATTCTACTGTCATCATTTTGTGCTGTCATTTTACCTGTACATGCTTTCAATGTTGTTTTTTATTTATCACTAGCTGAAATACCCAGCGTTGTCCGGGAGGAAAATAAAGTTTCTTTTTAATTGTTTGAGAAAAACATAATTAAAAAAAAAAACACAACTTTAAAAATAAAAATAAATTAACAAACAATAAACCTGGGTTCGCTTCCTGGGTCCTCCGTTCGTGGAGTTTGCATATTCTCCCCGTGTCTGCGTGGGTTTTCTGCGGTGGGCTGGCGCCCTGCCTGGGGTTTGTTTCCTGCCTTGTGCCTTGTGTTGGCTGGGATTGGCTCCAGCAGACCCCAGTGACCCTGTAGTTAGGATATAGCGGGTTGGATAATGGATGGATGGATAAAGACTCACTAATGTGTTTGTCTTGTGGTGTTGTATGTATGTTATCATCCAGTTGATGCTCGAAACCGGCCAACTGAATTTAGTTTGAAAAGCAACAGGGTCGCGGTGGTGCTCAAACATAAAAAATGCTGGCAGTCACCTCCAGTTCGCCTTCAAGTTTTTTTTAATTGTTTGAGAAAAACATAATTAAAAAAACACAACGTTAAAAATAAAAATAAATTAAGAAACAAAGACTCACTGATATCCTTGTCTTGCGGTCTTGTATGTATGTTATAATCTAGTTGATGCTCGTAAACAGCCAACTCTATTTAATTTGAAAAGCAACAAGGGCGCGGTGCTGCTCAAAAATAAAGAATGCTGGCAGTCGCTTTCTATATACGGTATTAACTGTGTATACAGCATGGGATCCTAGAAAGTATATAAATCGTCAGAACTACTCTGGGCATCTCTCTGCTAGAAGGATTCATGTTGCCGAAGTGCTCGCACCGTATGTGCATTAGCAGCTAAGCAACTGTCTTTCTTAGGAGGTTTCCTTTTGCGGGTGTACTGGCCTCGCTTGTGTATCCACTGACCTGCAGCCCTCACCCTGACTCTACGTCTCACTTCCGGGCCAGACAGACACACACACACTTCCACGTGTAGAACTGTATTTCATTTCAAAAGCAACAGGGGCACTGTGGTGCTCAAACATGAATGCTGGCAGTCACCTCCAGTTTGCCCTCTGGTGGTCGTTCCGAGTGTCAAGTGGATGATAACATGCATACAAGACTGCAGGATCACCCCCCACCCTTCCCAGAAGGGGGTGGGTTATGGTTGATTTCACCCTACAGTATTTTTAGTCGACCAATGAGGAACATGTGTACCAAGTTTCATGAAAATTGCTCCAGCCGTTCGGACATGATGCTGGAACATACAAACACACATTGACTTTTATATGTATAGATATATTGAATAATATTGTACTTGTAATTATATCTTGTTTTTTGAAATGCTTGAGGTTTGTTTATTTAGTGCAGAATGCTATATTTAATAAAAATGGATTAATAGCTTGATCAGGCTATCTTATGTTGGTATTGTGCCCAATGTATGTATAGGATTGCTGTCACATGTGCTTCATTGACTATCACTAATGGTAAGAATAAAATACAGTGGATTGAACTTAACAGAATCATAAGCAGAATATTATTTCTAGACATCACTTTAAAAAAATAGGTTGATGAGAGCTATTGTAGCTCAGTCATCACAAATCAATTACAAATGTAAATTATGACCTGTGTGCACTGCAATCACTTGGTAATCAGACAGAATCATGGCTTCTGTATGAATCATAGCTAAATAGTGGCACAGTATAAGATTTTTCTTAGCTTTAAGTATGCATATCATTTTGTACTGTATTAACCTGTATTGTCACAATATTATTTCATTTGAGCATTTTATTTGTTGATCTTGTTTTGTTTAAATGACTGTTATATTGCACACAGCAGGGTTTAAATTAAATCAACCTACCTATATAAAAGAAAGAGCAAATGTCTAACTCAACTCTAAAATAAAGGTGAGTATTCATATCCCATTATATTCATGCAAGGTCTAAACTTATAGCAAATGTCCCCATTTTAGAGCAAAGAACATGGAGAATGCATACTGAGTCACAATATGCAATTATTACTACTTTGGTTGCTTTTACAAAACAGTGAAAATGAAGATGAAATTAAGAAGGCAAAAGAAAAAAATTAGCGCTGTAACGTCAACAATGTCTAGACTAATGCCTTCTTTATGTTCCTGTGGACATGTCTTCTTTTATGCATATATAAAGTATAATAACCTTACACTCAGGGTATAGAGTGAGAATTCTGGTTTAATTGCTGTGGGAGCGCATGGTAGGGATTTTAGATTCTATGACTGAAGATGCACAATTTGGAACTGGCATTGCTCCAGTTTATTCTCTTTGTTCTTTGTGCAGCTTCATGTGTCTTAAGAAATAGTCACATTATATTTAATGTACACGGTAAAGTCAATCAGTCAGCATTAATTGCTTTGAGTAAAGCTTTGTGATGGTGCTAACAATAAAAAAACTAAAATATTAGCACCCACCTGGGGATCTGCTGCTAGCCTTCACAGCACAGGAGCTCTATAGCCCACAGCTATACAAACTTTTTTTTAATTGTCTCATTTTTCTCATGTCCAAGAGTCTCAGTATCTGTACAGTTTATATGTTCTCCCCATGTCCATTTAGTTTTTCTACAAGTGAATGAATTTTATTTTTGTGGGTTTTTAGTTAGACAATGAGCTTGTTTCAGTGCATTTAGTGTAATGTATTTTTTGGCTAACATTTTGTAATTTTGCTTTAATTTGAAATTTATTTTCATTTGAAATTTAATTTCTTAGTTCCCTATATATGGCAAGTGACACTTAACACTGCTATGTAATTTGACATTTTGTATACAATGATTCCTGGAATGGAGTATAGAAATGCCTTATGATACATAAATGACATAGGTCTGCTTGACTTTACCTTTTCCATTCCCATTGTTTAAGTAGTTTTATGAAATTTTGCAGCAGTATTCCGACACTAAGTTGTATATGTGCAGGAAACACTGCATTCCCTTTCTCACCTGGCTTATGCAAGTACTCAAACATCAGGCTAACATCACATTCTCAAATATTTTTAAACCAGTTCAGGCTCACTGGGGCATAATATGGCAGCATCAGGCACAGAACATTAACCAGCATTGGACAGGGCTTCACTTTAAAACTTTCAAGTGTATATACAAATCTGCCAGTGTTTGCTTGCCACTGTGGCTACAGTTCAGCAAGCTGTTCACATGAAAACAAAACACATGTGCCAGTATGTTAAGTGAAAGATTTTGAAGGCTATATTCTGTTATTTTTTTCATGATTACTTTAGCTACTGGGGTAATGTGAAAAAAAATAACATTGGTTGCTGAAAATAGTGAATTTTCATTATGTTGAAGGTGTGCTAGTTTTATACAAATGAACTGTTTATTTAGTGAACTAGATAAGATATTTACAGAACATGTTGTCCTGCATATGGTAAGTGGCACCTTACAGGGTGCTTGTACATATAAAGAGGCCAAGTCTTTTTTAATCAATGATTCATGCTTTTAAAGCACTCTTGTGAAAGGACACTCCCATGTCTGTCATGTACTATTAGTTTAAGTACTGTTTACAAATTTAATAAATGCATGTCTGCTGTGATGAAATGTTTCTTTCTGGTTGATATTCTAAGTGATACCTGGTTCAGTTGTAGATAACAAATTCTTGTATTATACAGTGGAACCTCGGCTCTTTTCCTCTTCCCTGGCATTTATCCTTAGCATCCTTCTCCCAATATACCCATTATCTCTCCTCTGCACATGTCCAAACCAATGCAATCTCGCCTCTCTGACTTTGTCTCCCAACCGTCCAACTTGAGTTGACCCTTTAATGTACTCATTTCTAATCCTATCCATCATTGTCACACCCAGTGCAAATCTTAGCATCTTTAACTCTGCTACCTCCAGCTCTGTCTCCTGCTTTCTGGTCAGTGCCACTGTCTCCAACCCATATAACGTAGCTGGTCCACTACCATCCTGTAGACCTTCCCTTTCACTCTTGCTGATACTCGTCTGTCACAAATTACTCAACAACAACAACAACATTTATTTATATAGCACATTTTCATACAAAAAGTAGCACAAAGTGCTATACAATATGAAGAAAAATAAAAATAAAAGACAAAATGAAAAATTAAAATAAGACATTAGTTAACATAGAAAAGGAGTAAGGTCCGATGGCCAGGGTGGACAGAAAAATCAGAACAAAAAACTACAGATGGCTAGAAAAAAAAAAAGATAATCTGCAGGGGTTCCAGGCCACAGGACCTCCCAGTCCCCTCTGGGCATTCTACCTAACATAAATGAAATAGTTGTCTTTGTAGTTAGGGTTCTCACGGAGTCACTTGGTGTTGATGGTCATACAGACTTCTGGCTTTTAATCCATCCATCATTGTTGGAATATCACGGTGCTTTGACCACCAAAAGGATACCGGAAAAGGAAACAGAAGAGAGAGTAGGGGTTAGTACAGATTTCAGAGCCACCATGAATTGTTATTATAATGAGTTGGATATACAGAGTATCAGGATTTTAATTACAGTGAAGTTATGAGAAGGCCATGTTAAAGTAATGTGTTTTCAGCAGTGCTCCACTGTATTAGCCTGGGGAATTTCTATTGGCAGGCTATTCCAGATTTTAGGTGCATAACATCAGAAGGCCGCCTCACCACTTTTAAGTTTTGTTCTTGGAATTCTAAGGAGATACTCATTTGAGGATCTGAGGTTACGATTTGGAATATAAGGTGTCAGACATTCCAATACATAAAATGGGGCGAGATTATATAAGGCTTAATAAACCATAAGCAGAATTTTAAAGTCAATCCTGAATGACACAGGTAACCAGTGTAGTGACATCAAAACTGGAGAAATGTGCTTGGATTTTCTTTTCCTAGTTAGGATTCTACCAGCTGCATTCTGCACTAGTTGCAAACGATTTATGTCTTTTTTGGGTAGTCCTGAGAGTAGTGTGTTACAGTAATCTGGTCGACTGAAAACAAACACGTCAACTAATTTCTCAGCATCTTTCAGTGATATAAGAGGTCTAACTTTACTTATGTTTCTTAAGTGAAAAAATGCTGTCCTAGTGATCTGATTAATATGTGATTTAAAATTGAGATTACAGTCAACAATTACCCCTAAGCTTTTTATCTCCGGCTTGACTTTTAATCCTAATGTATCCAGTTTATTTCTAATAGCCTCATTGTATCCATTATTGCCAATCACTAAGATTTCAGTTTTCTCTTTATTTAACTTGAGAATGTTACTATTCATCCATTCTTAGATACAATTCAGACATTGAGTTAGTGAATCAAGAGAATCGGGGTCATCAAGTGCTATTGATAAATGATATTGATGACTCCTGACATTCTTTTCCACCCTGCCTGCACTCTCTTCTTCACCTCTCTTCCACAATCCCTGTTACTCTGTACTGTTGATCCCAAGTATTTAAAGTCATCCACCTTTGCCAACTCTACTCCCTGCATCCTCACAATTCCACTGACCTCCCTTTCATTTACAAACATGTATTCTGTCTTGTTCTTTCTGACCTTCATTCCTCTCCTCTCTAGATAATATCTCCACCTCTCCAGGGTCTCCTCAACCTGCTCCCTACTATCGCTACAGATCACAAAGTCATCAGCAAACATTACAGTCCACGTGGACTCCTGTCTAATCTTGTCTGTCAACCTGTCCATCACCATTGCAAATAAGAAAGGGCTGAGAGCTGATCCCTGATGTAATCCCACCTCCATGTTGAATACATCCATCGCTCCTACTGCAGACCTCACCACTGTCACACTTCCCTCGTACATATCCTGTACAACTCTTATGTACTTCTCTGCCACTCCCGACTTCCTCATACAGTACCACAACTCCTCTCGAGGCACCCTGTCATATGCTTTCTCCAGGTCCACAAAGACGCAATGCAACTCCTTCTGTCCTTCTCTAAACTTCTCCATACATATCTGCCGAGCAAACATTGCATCTGTAGTGCTCTTTCTTGGCATGAAACCATACTGCTACTCACTAATTATCACCTCACTTCTTAACCTAGCTTCCACTACTCTTTTCCATAACTTCATGCTGTGGCTCATCAATTTTATTCCCCTGTAGTTACTGCATTCCTACACATCCCCCTTATTCTTAAATATCGGCACCAGTACACTTCTTCCCCACTCTTCAGGCATCCTCTCACTTTCCAAGATTCCATTAAACAATCTGGTTAAAAACTCCACTGCCATCTCTCCTAAACACCTCCATGCTTCCATAGGTATGTCATCTGGACCAACGGCCTTTTCATTTTTCATCCTCTTCATAGCTGTCCTTACTTCCTCCTTGCTAACCCGTTGCACTTCCTGATTCACTATCTCCACATCATCCAACCTCTTCTCTCTCTCGTTCTCTTTATTCATCTGCCTCTCAAAGTACTCTTTCCATCTGCTCAGCACACTCTCCTCACTTGTAAGCACGTTTCCATCTTTATCCTTTATCAGTCTAACCTGCTGCACATCTTTCCCAGCTCAGTCCCTTTGTCTAGCTAATCGGTACAGGTCCTTTTCTCCCTCCATTGTGTCCAACCTCTCATGCAACTCATCATACACCTTTTCTTTAGCCTTCGCCACCTCTCTCTTCACCTTGCGCCTTATCTCCTTGTACCCTTGTCTACTTTCTGCATCTGTCTGACTATCCCACTTCTTCTTTGCCATCCTCTTCCTCTGTATACTCTCCTGTATTTCCTCATTCCACGACCAGGTTTCCTTTTCCTCTTTCCTCTTTCCAGATGTCACGCCAAGCACCCTTTTGCTGTCACCCTTACTACATCTGCTGTAGTGTTCCAGCTGTCTGGTAACTCTTCACTGCCACCCAGTGCCTGTCTCACCTCCTCCCTAAACTCATCCTTGCTGTCTTCCTTTTTCATTTGATCCTTGGCTCTGCCCTCACTCCTACAGACCTACAGACCACCATCCTATGATGCTTAACTACACTTTCCCCTGCCACCACTTTGCAGTCTTCAATCTCCTTCAGATGAACTTTTCTGCATAGGATGTAATTTACCTGTGTGCATCTTCCTCCACTCTTGTATGTAACCCTATGTTCCTTCCTCTTCTTAAAATACGTATTCACCACAGCCATGTCCATCCTTTTGGCAAAATCCACTATCCTCTGACCTTATTCATTCCTCTCCTTAACACCATACCTACCCATCACCTCCTCGTCTCCACTGTTCCCTTCACCAACATACCCATTGAAATCTCACTCCAATCACCACTTTCTGTCCCTTGGGTACACTGTTCATCACTTCATTCAACTCACTCCAAAAATCTTCTTTCTCACCCATTGCACACCCAACTTGCGGTGCATATGCACTAACAACATTCATCATCACACCTCCAATTTCCAGCTTCATAATCATTACTCTGCCTGACACTCTTTTCACCTCCAAAACACTCTTGACATACTGTTCCTTCAGAATTACTCCTACCCCATTTCTCCTCCCATCCTCACCATGATAGCACAATTTGAATCCACCTCCAATCCACCTGGCCTTACTACTCTTCCATTTAGTCTCTTGCACACACAATATATCAACCCTCCTTCTCTCCATTATATCTGCTAACTCTCTCCCCTTACCAGTCATACTGTCAACATTCAAAGTTCCTACCCTCAGTTCCACTCTCTTTACTTTCCTTCTCTCCTCCTGCCTCCGGACACGCCTCCCCCCTCTTCTTCTCCATACACACATTTACTGAAACCACTTAATCCAGTTTCAGGGATGTACCAAAGCTAAGTCCATCACAGCAGCATTGGGCTCAAAGCTGGAAGCTACCCTGGACAAAGTGTCAGTGCATTGGAAGGCTAATTTAGAGACACCAATTAATGTAATGTTCAATCCATGGGATGTGAAAGGATGATATTCCAATATGCTTTAAAAATGTATTTGTGAAGCAAAGTATTGATTTAGACATATGGATTAATACTCAGCACCTCACCCTTTGTCTGTGAGGAGTCTGCATGTTCTCCCCATGTCTGTTTTGGTTTTTCACCAGGAACACTAATTTTTTTTCAACATTTCCAAATACGTGCATATTAGTTAAAGTAAAAGATTACAAATTGGCCCCACCAGTATGAGAATGGTATGCTGAATGACTGATAAAAAGCTTGGCCACAGAGAGTGCGTTTTTGGTCATAGTTAGAAAAATGAATGTAGTCTGAAGCCAGCAGTCGGCCTGATTGGTATATTTTTGAAAGGAAACATATAACAGATTTATCTCTCCATCTGTTCATTTAAGAATATGCAAATGGTTGCTTAAAAGTGACCCCATCAAAAGAAAGGATGTCAGTATTTAACTTGGCTTCCAAAGGCCAGAAAATCCAATGGGTAGTTGATATGAATTAATGATTAGTGTGTTATTTTTTAGAGTGCTATGAAAGTGTTTTTGAGACACATGTGTAGATGGGTGCTGTATTCATTTAAATGGGTTCTTATGAATATTATTAATGTTAATTAAATGGAAATAATGATGATTTATTCTTTATTTCATTGTCAGTACTGTCTCTCCATCCATCCATTTTTCTTTATACAGGAATGTTAGGAAGTCAGTTGTAATGTGTACCAGGCAGAAACTAAAGTTTTATTGCATGCCCATTCATCATAGGACACACTCACAGACACACCCACCCTCACTCATTCAGGGCCCATTTAGAGTCAGCAAGCAACATAACAGTTGGAATGTGGGAGGAAATTGGAGTCCCTGGAGGAAATCCACACAAACATGCAAATTCCACACAGAAGGCTTCCCAGCTGGAAATCAAGTTGATGTATCAAATGAAATTACAATACAATCAAACAAGAATTTTATGTACATAAGACCCTCTCTAGTGCCATCACAACCCACTTTATATGATATATAAAAAGCCTTTGTTCAGTGGCATCCACTCTGATGTTTGATCTGTTGTATGAGGCAGTTTGCTGTAGGTCTGTCATTTCCACAAACAGTAGATTAGTTAACACTACTCTCTGCTCAGCCACTTACAGATACGAAGAAATTGAATTCCATTGTGGAATCTCACGACAAACCTTGTGTGCCTTTGTTTTTTTTGTCATATATTTTTAAAAATTTATGACTCAACTAATACCAAACTCATCACTTCATAAAATATTTATCCTAGCCCTCCAAAGCAAGTAGACAGTATAGAGTAAATTGTTCTTTAAAGCATCTTAGATGATGGACATGTAGAGTACCTTTGGGAGTTAAGTGAAAAATAAAAACACGTCATCTTGAAAACAGTATGACTGGTCTTATGGCATCTGCATACTTAGTCCAACGAAATTCCAGGTTGTGTTTCTTGTGATCATCTGACTGGTTCAGGGTGACCTGCTGATTTAGTGTTAATAAACTGATTAATTTAATTAGATGGAATTGTAGTAGACTTCACCCAGTCTCTAACTGAGACCAGAACTGTAATGAGATTGCAAGTGCTGATCTGAGCAATGAAAATGAATGTAGAAAATATCTTAGTTGATAACAATCCCCACAGTGCATGCAGTGTTTACCTTCACTATCTTAGGTAGGTTAGTTCATCTTAAAGACCCACAAAAATGGTTCCAGGCATTCTCACCCTCCAGTAGTATTTATCCAAAAACATCATTAATAACACCAAGAGCAGAAAGAGAATTGGGTGTTGGCAAGACTTGTGAAACTTGTGCAACTTTTATTTAATCTTGGTATTTTTCGGTGCATATATGGTTTGTTTTTGTTTGTTTATTTTCTTTAAACAAAAATTAACAAAAGATTAGGCCCTTACTACACGCACCTGGATATGTTTTGAACTAAGCAGTTATACTAAGGATTCAACACTACCAAATATAGGTTATAGGAAATGAATGGGTCAGCATGTAATGCTGTTTGCCTTGGTTAAATGAAATTTCTACCTGCTCTTCATTATTTATACACATTAGATAAAACTGTGATTAGTTTGTGCGATACCTGCATTTAATTACTACAGTTGCTGATTTTGTCAGTCAGTTATTTCCCAACCCGCTATATCCTAACACAGGGTCACGGGGGTCTGCTGGAGCCAATCCTAGCCAGCACAGGGCGCAAGGCAGGAACAAATCCCGGACAGGGTGCCAGCATACCACAGGGCACACACACACACACTACAGACAATTTAGGATCGGCAATGCACCTAACCTGCATGTCTTTGGATGGAAATCAGAGCACCCGGAGGAGATTATTGAGAGGCAGCAGCGCTACCACTATCCCACCATGCCGCCTGTTCTGCCCGTGTTTATTAACACACCAGTCAGTCATGTCCCACACTCACAGTGGTGCTATAAAAGTCTATAAAACTCACATAAAGCTTGTAGGTCCCATAATAAACATTTGAATTCAGTACACCCCATGTGTCTCATGTAGTCACCCCTTTATCTCTTGTTTCGGTCACATCCGAAGGGTATCTTTAAGGTATATAAACCCCCGGGTCTGGTTAGTTGTGGTACGCAGCAATTTGAACCTCTGTTTATGCGCTTCTCTTTGTCTTGATCCAACTGTGGAAATCATTCGCCTTGTAAGTATCTTTTAAAGCATTGTTGTTTAATGTATACTGTCTGTTATGTATTCCTTTGTAAATCATTCTTTATTGTCTTTGGTTATACACCTTTATATACCTGTGTTTCTTTTGTATTCAGTATATTTCAGTTTACAACAAGGTACATCCAGTAAAAGCCTTCAAGAAAGCTCACCCCCTGTTGTTTTTATGTGGATGTGCCGAGTTGTTTAAGCTCTCTGCAGCCACGTTGCATGGAAAGCGCAGAGTGAGGCAGAAAACCGCCCACTGCTAGTTTTGTCTAATCCTAATTTATGGAAATATGAAAATGGAGACAAACTGTTGCATGATCCTCATGAAGTTAACATTAATGTATGCAGTGTTCCCTAAAATGAGCATTACGCTGTTTTAACCATTTGTAATTAATTATAATAGGCGAGTTAAGCTTGATCTTCTCACCGGATCACTAATTAATTCAGCCTGACTGGACTGAAGTTTTAAAATGGCGGTTTGAGGCACACCAATTTCAGGAGAGAAGTCTAATTGTTTATTTAATTAATTAATTATGTCATTCTGGAATTATTTATATTGATTTTAATTCTATTATATGCAACGTAAAAGCTGCACTCTGACAATGGGATTGGCTCCAGCAGACCCCCGTGACCCTGTGTTCGGATTCAGTGGGTTGGAAAATGGATAGATAGAAGTGTCTCAAAGACAATTCTTAAACTAATTAAAGATTTAGTAAATTTTAGGGTTGAGGTGGCTAAAGCCTATCACAGCAGTACTGACCACAAAACAGTAGTGAGGCCTGGTGTTTTATCACAGGGTACACTCATGCACACAACTAAAGTACACTCATTCATAGAGACTCAGCAGTAGGTTTAAAGTCAAACCTCGCTGACCATTATTTTAATATAACTCACAATTCAGAATTCAAAGTTCCTCTTCATCCACCACAATTTCACACTGCTTTGCTTATTTTCTTATTTTTTGGATTATTTTAAATAGAGATCTGCACATGATTGGGATATTCCGTGCATCAGACATTACTGAGTAATCACAGGATCTCAAAGTGTGAGTGCTGAGAGGGCAATGAGACAGCTGATTTTGTCATAATTTACATACTCCTACAATGGGATGCCCTATAGGATATACAGTATATAGCACTTGAGGACACCCCTCAAGTAAGCTTAAGGAGGACGCCCAGGGACTGAAGGAGGTCACCTTGGTTGAGCAACCTAGGAGCTGAAGGGAGGCGCTGCTCGGTTGTAGCAACTTGATACATAAGGCCGGAGAGAGGCTGTGCTGCTGCAGGGTAATTGGAAGTGGGAGACATAAAATGCAAGGACGCGAGCTTGACAGCGGGAGTCAGAGGATTGGCGTAGTGCCCTGTTGGAGCCACAGAAAGTAAGGGTCTGAGCCTAGGAGCAGATGCAGAAGGTTGGCTGATCTGCTGACATGGCACCTCTTTGGCAGCAAGAGCCCGTATTGGGTGAAACTAAGGAGATGTCCATTTTTAATGGATTGCACAAGGGTCATATTTTTATGTACAGTTTCCTGCACCGTGTTTTTAATCTCATTTTAATGGATTATTTATATGATTGTTTTTAGCATCCACTAACACTATATTTTATTGGATTATTTATTTATTAAACATTTAGAGCACTGCACTTTTGAACACTGTTTGATTTTGGCAGTTTTTAACAAAAGCACTATTGCACTTTTATACACCTACACCTTGTTCTGTTTGAGCATCCTAATCCACTGGCTCATCCCTTGGTTGCTTTATCAGGGGTAGCGGGTTTAAGAGACTTCTGGGTTGCAACCGGTAACATGGAGCCAACCTTCACTGCCACACCTGCATAATGAAATGGGTGCCAGCGTGACTTTAAGCAATGAAACACAACAAGCTTTGTTCCCCGGTAACACCTACACTGCAGTCCAAAAAAAGATGTGCCACACAGATAAAATTGCTGCGCTACTGCCGCAACCACTAGCAGGATAGCTGGCTTGAGTGTAATCAGCAGGTGTTATATCCAGATCAGTCCCCCTTGTCTCGCCTTGCTGAAAATGACAGTCAAATCTCAAAATTGGTGACATTTTTATGATCAAGGCTTGCATAGAAATCAATCCTCGATCTCACCCTTCTGTCCAGATCATTGCATGGACCAAATTCAATTTTCTTAAAAAAGTTATTCACCTTTACAAATGCTCCACTCACAGCAAGGAACCCACAAGAACACTAATTTCTGAAGCTCATTCAAAGGTAACAATTGTGCACACAATGCTTGATTCCTTTCATGCCATAGAACAGGGGCATTAACTAATAAATGACCAACAAATTGCACCACACTGCAAGACACTGACTTTCCCATGATAAAGTGGGACAAAGCACCTCACTTAATTCTGGGTAATCTCTTTGTCGAACACCCTGAAATAGCATCTTGCACCCCCTGGTGGTGCAGGAACCCCTGCTTGGGAACTCCTGGTCTAACTGATGCAAAGATGCTGGACATACATAATTATCTACCTAGTAAAACTGTCATGTAAAGGAATATAATCTGGTGTTAAAGACAAAAACCCCTGAGACTTTTTGCACATGCTAATAACAAAAACATCTCCTTAGCATTGAAATGTTAGAATTCTTCTTGGATGACATCTTTACGGCATGTTTGTGGAAAACATTTATTCATGCATTCTAGAGCAAGATTTTTCCATTACAAAGCTGCAGAGAGCTGGGGCATATCCAGGCAGCATCTGAGAGTGGGCAGAAATCAAACATGGTCTGTTGAAGGGTACACTAACACTCCCATTCTCTTTCATACTGATCTAATTTACATTAGAGTTACTGTAGCCAACATTCACGTTTTTGGGATTTGGTAGAACAAGATTGCACTTGGAACAAATCCAATTAAGCATGAAGAGAACATGAATAAACACACAAGCAGTGGCAATTTTAAGAATTGAACACATGTCCCTTGACTGATGAACAGCAATGTCCATGTTTTCTGTACATAATATAAATAACAACTAAAAATAAAAGAATTGCTCTATTGTCTATACAGCTAGATTCACAAGGCGACTTTTTATAAAAATCTTCACATTTATCATGTTGATGTCTGTGACCTCCGGCCTTTGTTTTTGTAATTGACTTTATATTCTGCTTGTGCTTTAACGAGGCTTTTTTGACTCTGGGTCAGGACCGACATTGCATTATTGTGCTGCTGCTGTGGAAGCAGCTTAGGCTAGCAGGAAGGTGGGAGGTTTTGCTTATGGGCAGCAACCCCCAGGAGATTTTTACTAGATTGTGCTGCTTGGGGCTGCCATTTGTTTAACTGCATTCATTTCCATTACTCAGCTTGCTTTATTTTCTCATGGTGTTTAATTACTTGTACTTTATTTTTTAATAGCATTTCATTTATTCATAGGGTTTTGCGTATTGTTCCATGATATTTAGTTTTGTGCATCTTCCCATAAAGTCTAACATGTCAAAATGCTGCTTTCTTTATTGCGGAGTTGTGCTTAAATTTGGACAGCTGATACATTTTTAATGGATTATATGCACAAATTATAGCAAGACCCATTGAGAAAGAGTCCAAGTTAAAAGTATCTGTATTTTATTAAGCCCATTTTGGATTTAATAATGTGGAAAAATTACTATTAGATAAGATATAACTTGTACAGGGTCAAATCTTCAGTTTTTATTTTGTGTAATACCTTTTAGAGTGAGTGTTGTCCCAACTTTTCAGAGGTGTGTATCAATATATTGGGAGGAGGAAAACACAATTTGGGATGATTTCATTATGATCATGTAGTTCATTTTTATTTTCTAGTGCTGTCTAGGGTAAAACCTGTCCAATACTTTCTTGTTATTGAAAAATAGAGCGAGTTATTAGTAGTAAACCATCCCTTGTCTTACGCCTTAAGCCTTGATTTACAGTCAGAATGTGACTACTGTACCTTTTGATGTATTATCATGTTCTGTGAGTGTCTGAGATTCCAGGGAATATTTTGTTTTTGTTTGTTTATTTATTTATTGTTACCTCTTTTTATATGCAGAACAAGCATTTCTTTCAAATTTAGTTTGTACCTTTGTCCCTAGTGTGTTCTGATGCATATTCAGGGGCCAGCCATTCTTCTTAACATTACAGAGAAGCACTGTGAGTGGGCAATATCATTAATGGTGTGTGATATGGTCTTTTTCCTTTTCACGTACAATTAAAATTGACTGAATCAAGAACATGATTGTTGTATATCTAGTGTTTTTGTGGCTTTTGCAAGTGCACAGTGAGGTTACTTGTAGCTTGGTTTGTCTTTCATTTAGCTTTCAGTTAAATGATGACAAATGCTTTCTGCTACCATTGGCTCAATCTACTGTTTAACGGCTATTGTCCTGAGATCATTTCTCTGTGGAATTTGTCACTTTGTCAGTTAAAACAGGTGAAAGGTTCAAAAGCATCATTGTCAATGGGAAATATCATCCAGATTGTCTAAACATGCCTTAAACAATGTAAGCTGTATCAGGCACAGACTGCTGACCAGTTTTTAATGGAAAGGTAAACTTCTGGTATCTCTTATGGGGGCATGCTGGAACTACAATTGGTGATCTACCCTGTCAGGCAAAATAGGCCAAGGAGTCAACTGTTCTTTTTCCCTATGAATAGAATTGTTTTTAAAATAAAGGCTTCGTAAGAAACATTCTAAACAAAAAGAGAAACAGCATTTGATACTAGCATTTGTGTAATGATACATCTTCCTTAAAAAATTACCCTTGGCTTTGAGAATGGGATACAAAAGACACTTTCAGTTAGTTGATGATATAATTCTCTGCTCCTCAGTAACATATCAGTCACAACAGAACAATGCAGATGGCATGGCCAGGGGTTACCATCTGCCGCTGGGTTGTTTAAGCTGGTACAAGGCTTCAACACAGCATTTTCAGCTATTTATTAAAGTAATACCTTATGTATGTTAAAAAGAACTTAGATATTTGGCCAGAATCAACTTTTTTATACAGAAATCATATGTAATACTGACAGAGTTTCATAGGTTTTCCTTTATGTGACAGGTTTAGCAGACCAGTGGAGACTGATCTCCTTAGAAGACCTGTATAAAAGTCTTTTAGTATTTACCACAATTACTGTAGACACGTGGGGCCAGACATGATTCTCAAGTGAGAATATGATTCTGTGGGCATCTTGTTAAAAAGTGTGTAGTAAATAGTGACAAAATCCTATCCTGTAAAGACTACACGCACAAGGCATCTTCCTAAAACACACTTCCCCAATTTCTCCAGCCTGTGCATTTTAAACTGCCACTGGAGTTTCAGGGAGAGAGCAAAGGATACCGAAGAAAGGACTTGATGTTAAGAGAAACTAAAAAACCTAAAGTTGTTATCTATTCCGGAGTTGAGTAGAACAAGGCATCTGAAGTTTAACATTAAATTTGCACGTTGTAATGAGTACTGCGACAGTGGAAAAAGGCACACACACACACACACACAGACAACTGCAGCTACTGGGCTGCACACATTTCAAAAGTGCCTCTGCCTGCTCTGAAATCTTTCTGTAATTTTGACAATCAATTTACTATATGACATAATAACAGCAAATAAAGATTAAATAAACATTGTCAGTGGGTATACAGTATGTTAAAGAGCTGTGGCTGTATTGTCAAGGGATGTTTGCATTTCCAATTACACAGTAATATTAAATTTCTTTAGTTATTCATTTAGAGATGCAGCCAGAAGGTGGATATTGTTCAGCCTCATCTGTGTATCTACTGGTCTTGTTAGGTGGATTTGATGATTCAGGTGTGTTGAGTATTGAAATCTGCATCTTCTGTGGCTCTTCATTATCAGCTCTCGTAATAGCAGTCCTTTTAATGGAGTGTGATACACCAGTTATTTCAAATGCATATTCTGAAGCTTATATTTTAAAGAACATAGCTGCCAATTCTTTCAAGCTTACACTAACTTTTACGTTATCACTGTAACACTGAACAGCACAGAGCAGCCACAACATATCCTTCATGTTTATCATTCATCCATTGATGCCGTTGAATGCCAATATACAGTATAATCTGATTTGCATCAGGTTATGTTTATTTTTAAAATGTGAAATAAGCTTTCTGCATACAGAACAGACATTAATGTGTCTAATACGTTATTTTTTTTAGAATATTTTTCGACTGTTGATGCTTCATCTTGCCCTATGTTGGACCAGGTTAATGAGAACACCTCAAATCTTTGCATTTCAAAATCACTGCCCCTAACTTCAGCGCTGCCTTCATGAGGTGTTAGATTGGTTTAGAAATGTGACACTCAATGAGTTGTCTACTTGCTCCCATACAGTTTTAAACAAAATTCACTCATAGATGTTTTTAGAAATACTGTGTATATTACAAGTCTGGTTTCACTGAGAATACACTAACTGTGCTGATTATTCTCAGAGTTCAAGTCAAAGTCCAGAGGATTCAAAACTATAATACAAATATATGCAGAAAAGCTTATTGAAAGTGATGTTTTAAGTGTATTTTTAGATTCACAACACTAACTCAAATTGTGCAGAGTGTGAGCACTTCCTAGGATTTCTATCACAATACCAAGGTAAAAATAGAGCTGTGTTCCAGAGTTTGACAGTTGGATCACTATATTCTGTAGGACTGTTTTCTGTCAAGTTAGAATAAACAATCTTTCCTACAAAGCAAAGGTTGAACTGTGTGTGTAAGACAACAATTGAACATACAAGACTGTCACCATTTATTTATTTAGGAAATTAGTCATTATATAGAGTAGTTTATTTTATACCTAGCTCTCCAACAAAATTACATATCTGTTCACTCAATAGAATAGGATAGCTTATTGAGTGAAGATAATCTGGCATGATTCCAAAGAAATAAAGAAACATAAAATTGTGATACCCTGAAACTTCTGGTAATTGAATGTTAATAAAACAGCATTTTCTTATTGTATTGTAGTTTAAGGAAGATTCACATGACAGTTACAGATGACCAATGCAAGGTATAATTGTATAAAACTGCTTTTCTCTCACTGGGGAATGCATTTTTTGTTGAGTTAGATCTTACACTTGTTTTTTACTAATTTTTGGGTGGTGAGTCCAGAAATTACCCCAGTTTGTTGCTATCACATCCAGTTTTTACGATACAGGGTACCCTTCATTTTCGTCAAAGAACATACAAATTTTACATACAATGAAAAAGTAATGAAATAATAACTTGAATGTACTGTTTATTTAAATTTCTTTTGTTCATACAAAGGATTTATTGTTACTCTATGTCATTTTTTTTACAGTAAAATATTTGAAAATTAATCGGTAAGTGGTTAAGGTAAAAATTTACGCTTATAGCTTTTCCTGGAGTGTTCAGTGTTAGGATAATCCTGCCGGATGCTCCAACAATAGTCAGCCATCACATGTACATCCCATCTACCCTGATACCTTGCTTCCATGACCTTCAAATCTTGGTCAAATCATTCACCTTGCTCATCACTGACTGCACTAAGGTTTTTCGGGAAGTTAGAAAGACGGCTATGCAGAAAATGCACCTTGACGCTCATATTGCAACCAAGCATTTTGTAGCTCTCCAATAGTTTCTGGACAATTTCTGTGTAATTATTTGCTTGTGTGTTTCCAAGAAAGTCCTTGACAGTGGCTTTGAATGATAACCAAGCATTCTTTTCGATTTCTTTTTTTTTAATTTTATTTATTTTTTATTAATTTTATTACAATCCATACAAAGCAATCAAATTTTTACAAAGAGAAAAATTAGTTAAGAACAGATCGATCCCCACCCTGAGAGAGAGAGCAAGCCAAGCGTGTAAATTTAAGGCTTGTAAACATACCTAAATTAATAAATTCTCTGTGCTTTATGAACTTATTTTAAAATATTACTGATTAGATCCTGCCATGTTTTGAAAAAAGTCTGTACAGATCCTCTAACTGAGTATTTGATTTTTCCAATTTCAAATAATATAACACATCGGTTTCCCACTGACTTAAAAGAGGAGAGTTTGGGTTCTTCCAGTTTATCAGAATAAGTCTGCGCGCCAAAAGTGTAGTGAATGCAATCACAATTTGTTTGTTTTTCTCCGCTTTAAGCCCATCTGGAAGAACACCAAACACAGCTGTTAATGGGTTAGGAGGGATTGTGAGTCCAAGGCTGTCTGAAGGTAATTAAAATTTTGTCCAGAATAATGTTAATTTGGTGCAGGCCCAGAACATGTGACCTAGTGAGGCTGGGACTTGGTTGCAACGTTCGCAGGTTGGATCATGCCCTGGAAACATTTTGGAGAGTTTTAGTGAGACAGA
Organism: Polypterus senegalus; assembly: GCF_016835505.1. Classification (NCBI taxonomy): domain Eukaryota; kingdom Metazoa; phylum Chordata; class Cladistia; order Polypteriformes; family Polypteridae; genus Polypterus; species Polypterus senegalus. The sequence continues at coordinate 3,809,855 of NC_053161.1, forward strand.
TGTGCTCGATATATAATTTTGAGTTGTATAATTGTATGCTTTGCATATGGAGCTCGAGTGAATTCTCTGCATTGCTACTTTCCACTCCTTTTCTGATATATTAATTGAGAGATCTTTTCCCAGTGTCCTCTTGGATCTTTGAAAGGAGGGATTGTAAAATGATTTTATATATTGTAGAGATGGAGTCTAAGTCCTTGAGATTGAGCAATATTTTTCCAGCATGGATGAGGGTGCAAGATGAGGAAAATCTGGAAGGTTCTGTTTAACAAAGTTCCTGATTTGAAGATAGTGAAAGAAATGTGTAGCTGGAATGTTAAATTTGGAATGTAATTGTTCATAGGATGCAAAGACGTTGTCTATATAAAGATCTCTAAGCAAGTTAATTCCAAATTTTTCCAGATATTAAAACTGCATATGTTTGTGAAGGTTGAAAGAGGTGGTTCTCTTGCAGGGTGCCACAGATAGAAGCTTCTCCGTCTTAAAATGCTTTCTACATTGGTTCCAGATTCTAAGTGAGTGGAGCACAATTGGGTTATTAGTGTATTGCCGATAGCGTGTGTTTATTGGAGCACAGAGCAAGGAATACAAAGAAGTACTGCAGGATTTTACTTCTATTGCGGTCCAAGCCTGTGTATGTTCTTCTATTTGTGTCCAGGTTCTTATCGCCTGTATATTTGCTGCCCAGTAATAAAACTGGAAGTTAGGTAGAGCCATGCCGCCTTCTGCCTTTTGTCTTTGTAGGGTCGCTCTTTTGATGCGTGGATGTTTTGAATTCCAAATAAATGAGGTTATTGTTGAATCTAATTGCTTAAAAATGAATTATTAATGTATATTGGGATGTTTTGAAATAAAAAGGAGCTTAGGAAGAATATTCATCTTAACAGTGTTAATTCTTCCAGCTAGTGTGAGATGAAGGGTTGACCATCTATGCAAGTCTTGTTTAATTTTTTCCATGCAGAGCGAAATTTTGTTGATAAGAGCTTTATGTTTACTTGTGATGTTTACCCTAGGTATTTAAACTGTTCTGCAATGATAAAAGGTAGGGTATCTAATCTAATATTATATGCTTGAGAATTCACTGGAAAGAGTACACTTTTATTCAGATTAATTCTGAGACCAGAGATCTTTTGAAATTCTGTGAGTGCTGCTAAGACTGCAGGCACAGAATTTTCTGGGTCGATATATACAGTACCATGTCATCTGCATATAATGAGATTTTCTGTTCCAGTCCTTCTCTGCTAATCCCCTTTATCTGATCAGTATTTCGACAATGTATTGCCAGTGGTTCAATGGCAATGCAAACAGCAGGTGACAAGGGCATCCTTGTCTAGTGCCACGTTCTAGTTTAAAGTAGTCTGAGCAAATGTTGTTGATGAAAACTGAAGCTTCTGGGTTAGTATACAGTAATTTAATCCATGCACAAATGTTGGGCCAAACCCAAACTTCTCCAATGTAGTAAAAGGTATTTCCATTCAATCATGTCGAATGCTTTTTTTTGCATCCAATGATAATAATATTTCTGGGGTGTTTGATTTAGTTGGTGAGTATATTACATTAAACAGGCGTCGAAGATTTGAAGATAAGTGCGGCCCCTAATAAATCCAGTTTGGTCTTGTGATATTACGAGGGAGCACTTTCTCCATCCTTCTAGCTATGATTTTAGAGAGTATTTTAACGTCGTTATTCAGAAGTGAAATTGGTCTGTATGATGCACATTGTAATAAGTCCTTATTTTGTTTTGGAAAGACAGTGATTAGTGCTTGGCGAAAGGTTTGTGGAAGAGATTGGTTATCTCTGGCTTCTGTAAATGTTGCTAATAGGAGTGGAGCTAGCTGAGCGGAGAATTTCTTGTAAAATTCTGCAGGGTAGCCATCAGGGCCTGCTGCTTTCCACCTTGGAGTGACTTTATAGCATCTAGTAATTCTGATAATGCAGAGGTTTATCAAGTTCCTCCACACTAAAGCGTCTATTTGTGGTATCTGTAATGTATCCAGAAATGCATTAGATTGTGTATTGTCTTCTTTAAACTCAGTAGTATATAGGGATTTATAGTAGTCTCTGAAAGTGTGCATTATATTTTTGTGTTCGATGATTTTATCTCCGTTAGTGTTAGTGATTACGAGATTGCGTTGCACTTCTTGCTTGTGAATTTGTTGAGCTAAAAGCTTATTAGCTTTCTCTCCATGTTCATAATAATGATGTCTGGATTTGTAAATTAGTTGTTCAGTTTCTTTAGTTGTCAAGAGGTTTAATTCTGAATGTAGAGCCTGCCTCCTCCTATGTAGAGTCTCGCTTGGTAGTCTGGCATGTTCTTCATCTATTTTAGTAATTTGGCTTTTTATCTCTGCTACTTTCTTGGCTCGGATTTATTTCTGTGGGAAAGATATGAGATAATCTGTCCTCTTAAGAAGGCCTTAAGAGTTTCCCAGAGTATTCCTGCAGAGATCTCAGGGGATGTATTTGTCTCTAGAAAGAATTTGATTTGTTTGGATATAAATTCAGTACAATTCTCGTCAGCTAATAGAAGCGGGTTGAGGCCATCTCGGGGTGAGTGTATGGGGCTTAGTAATTTTAGCTCCAAGATCATAGGTGCATGGTCAGAAATAACAATAGCATCGTATTTGCAAGATTTAATCTTAGGCAAGAAGTTATTGTCTATAAAGAAGTAATCAATCCTTGAGTAGCAATGATGTACTGGTGAGTAGAAAGAATATGTTCTTGAATTTGGGTTTAAAACCTCCAGGGATCTGATAAGTTGTGATCAGTTATAAACTTTGTAATTATCTTTGCAGTGTTAGATGCGTTCCCCTGTGGAGGAAGTCCTATCTAAAAGTGGATTTAGAACACAATTAAAGTCCCCAGCCATTATAACTTTATGAGTGTTCAGATTGGGAATGGATGCAAATAAATTTTGTATAAATTCCTTATCATCAACATTAGGTGCATAAACATTTATCAAAATCATTTTACAGTTAGATAAGTCTCCCATGACCATTACATATCTCCCTTCAGGATCCAATACTACATCTGATGCTACAAATGGTACTGTTCTATGTATGAGAATTCCCACACCTCTAGTTTTCTTTGTAAAACTAGAATGGAACATTTGGCCAGTCCAGTCTTTTGCAGCGGAACTGATCCTTGCTTAGTAAGTGGGTTTCCGGTAAAAATACTATTTTAGCATTTAGACCGGTTAGGCGAGAGTACTTTCTTTCTCTTTAATTCGTGATTCAGGCCTTTAACATTCCAGCTTACGAAGTTAACTGTCCCATCACGGAGACACTGATTCTGAGTTTTTGATGTCATTTTTATCTTATTATAATTATAAAGACTGAGAGGATAGATTAGGTATAGATCAGGCCTGCTCTCTTTCTCTCCCCTTAACCCCCACCCTCCTTTTGCCTCCCAAGTGAGGCTAAAACCCACTTCACACAGTCCCAGTCCTCTGACATACCCAGAGACAGAGTACGTCCAAAGCAAAACAAGCTCCAATGCAGCGCGCTTTAGGGTTAAAAGATAGAGATATCTCTAAAAAAAAAGGAGTTTTGCACTTAAAATATATTTATAGTCTTCAGCAATTTTAGTGCATTAAGATGATACACCCAGATAATAAACCCGGGGATGGTGTTAAAAAGTGTCCAGAAGAAGCATAACAAATCTTAATGCAGTAATAGCAATTACAGTAAACCAAGGGTATGATATTGAACAGTCTCGTTTAGGGTAGAGATGAAATAATTAGAAAAGACAAAGAGAAATAAAAAAGAATAATCAAGCACAATAAAACATAAACAGATTGAGCCCTAGTAATACTAAGTAATAATGAGAATATATTAGAATATATGCTGATAAAAACCCGTATTTTAAAACGAATAGATCAGACAAAAGATTATTAATCTTTGCTTTATCATTAACCGCCATGACTCACTATTATGTATCAGAATAGTCCCGGGATCAGCTTTCTTAATTCCTTTTCTGCTGCTTCCTTGCTAGCGAAGACATAGAATTGACCCTGCCATTCCACTTTCAGTTTTGCCGGATACAGGAGGCTGTATTTGACACTGGCTACCGTAGCCGCTGTTTAATATTATAAAAGCTGTTATAATATTATGTAGCTGTTACTGGAGAGAAGTCAGGGAAGATAAGAATGTGGTTATTTTCATATATAATATCTTCCTTGTTTCTGAGGAGTGCCATCACCTCTAGCTTAAATGATAATCGTTCAAGACGAACTATAAAAGATCTTGGTCGGGGTCTGACGGTGTTTGATCTGCGTACGCGGCAAGCTGCTGCTATCTCAGATTCTGCTTTAAAGTCGTCCCCGATTATTTTAGAAGATAGTTCAGCTGCGAATTTCACAGGGTTTGAACTTTCTCGATTCTCCGGCAGACCTTCAATTCTGACATTATACCTTCTACTCCCATCTTCTAAAGCAGCCAGTTTGTCTCCAAGTTTTTCTCCAAGTTTTTTGCATTCGGAACTGACATTTACTGCTTTTTCCTCAGCACTGGCAGCTAAATGTTCGGCCATTTCAATCCGATTCGTGAATGTCTCCTTGAAATGCTCCAATTGATCAGTAAGCGTGCTCAGTTTAACCGAGTTTTCCTGAATGCGCTCTTCAATTTTACCCAGCACCTGTCGAAGCTCAAGTTGCACCTCTTGACGCAGCCTTTTATTTGCCTGTTGGAATTCCTGTCGCAGTCATTCATTGGCCTGTTTCATCTCCTGTTTCAATTCCTGTTTCAGTCTCTCATGTGCCTTTGCCCTTGCTTTCTCATTAGCCTTCTCGCTTTTCTTTATATCTTGCGTGAGCTCAGCGAGCAACACCTTCAGTTCAAATAGTTCAATTGTGCTTTCTTGTACCGTAGATGAAGCAGCAGACTTTGCTGTAGCCGATGTCCTGCTGCTCCAGGCTCGCGTAATTGCGTAATTGAAGCCGCAGACTTCAAGGCCCTTTCCAGTTTCATGTGATCTTCTCCAATCGGCGAGCTATCCAGATCTGAACTCAGAACGCACCTTTGCTCCCCTTTTCGCTCTCAGCCGGTGACTATGTAGCGGACCGTGGTCCCGAGGAGTCTGTGCTTTCGCCCATCTGAACCAGGTCTGTGTCTGAAAGGCCGTATCTAGAACTGGGGCTTGCAGATCGCAGCTTGGGTGTAGCTTTAGTTTTTGATTCTTTCGAACCCCCCTTCTTGTTGGCCTTGTTTATATGTGCTTACATATACTGTAGCAGTCCCTCTCGGGTTGAATAAATACAGGATATCTCAGGATAATAAGCAAATAATATGAAAAATAACACCACTGCTAGCGGAGCTCCACTTCAGATGTCCATCTCTTGCATCGGACGAGACCAACTCATTCTTTTCGATTTCAGACGTTGTCCTGATGAAATGTTCATCTTTGATGAGCTGCCGAATCTGTGGACCATCAAACACACTGTCCTTTATTTTTTCAAATGACAGGCTAGGAAATGCCAAAATGAGGTACTTGAAACAGTCTCCTTCAGTTGGCAAAGCTTTAACAAGCTGCTTAATCAGACCCAGTATAATGTGCAGAGGCGGGAATATAATATTCTTTCTATCAACAAGTGGCTCATGTAGAATGTTTGGATCACCTGGTTTTAGGGCAGATCTTGAAGGCCAATTACTTTCCACCCAATGCCTCTCATGAGCTCTGCTGTCCCACATGCACAGATATCAGGGATACTTGGTGTATCCACGTTGCTGACCAAGAAGGAAGCATACCATTTTAAGGTCAACACAGATGACCCAATTGTGTTGGTGATATTGGAACAACTCAATGACTCTCTTTATGTCTGCATATTCTTCACAAAGAGAAACTGAATGGCCAATTGGGACTGACCCAGATATATTGCCATTGTGAAGGAGGACACACTTTAAGCTCATCTTTGAGCTATCGATGAATATTCATCTTTCAGTTGAGTTGTAGATTGAAATTCACAGTTCCTCCATTAAACCAGGTATGTTATGGCAATACACAAAGCCACTGTCAGTTCTAAAGTACTGCAGAAATGCAATTTCTCTGGTTCGAAAGTATGATGCCTTCGTTCCTTTTTCAAGTAAGTTTTTCTCACGCAGTCTTGATGCTAGGAGTTCTGAAGCCTTCTTCGATAGTCCCAAATCGCATGCCAAATCACTCAACTCATGCTGGTCAAATCCCTTCTGAACAGAGTCCTCTTCAATTTCATACTTTTCATCATTGTTATCACCTAGTTCATCACCATAATCATGTTCTTCAAGAGAGGGGTAGTGTAACGAAAACCGGAATTGGGATTTAATCTGAATGAGCCACTGGGCGTATAGCCGATGGTAAACTAGGATACTTTATGTTAGATTTACTTTTCTTGTTATATCCTTGCTATAAGTTTTCACTATACAAAAGTAACAGTCACTGAAATGATCTCCTGGCTCTCGCCAAACCATAGGTATACCAAATGGCATCTTATCACGTGTTTCCTTTGTCCACATCCGTAAACCGTCAACACATTGTTTGCACTCCTTAAGAGGGACCCAAGACTTATCTTGATCACCAAATTTAACTTTGAAATATGCCAAATAGGCTTGCTCTACAAATGTGCTGATGTTCACCCTTTAACTGGGAATGGTGAAACTGCCACAGATATAACAAAATGAATCAGGGTTGTTTAGGCACTTACGACGAGAAACAGCAGAACCAGACATGATCTGAAAGAAAGGAAATACGTGTGCAAGTAGAAAATTTGATTTTGCTTATTCATTGCGTAGAGCAGCGCACAACCTCTGACCACACTATCTTGCGTGTAAATGAATAGCCTATACAAATCCATGCTACAGTAATCACACTAATATAAGCGGCAGAGAAAAAAACTGACGTGATAGAAGAAAACTAACTGCACTTTCAGAATCAGTATGCCTATTTTAGTGTAAATAAGCTTAAAAAACAACACAAAATTTGTTCAAAATTGTTCCCCAGTGAATAATTATTCATCAGTATTTTGTGTAATCCCATTTAAGTGAATAGTTTTTAGAGACAGTTACATTATGTGGTTAACATGAAGCAGTGTGTTGATTTTACACAACATAGACAACAACAACTTTCAGTTCAAGTTTTTAAATTTGTAAATTATCAAGATCTTCAGTTGCAGTCTTTATATGAAACAGGTGCTAGGTAACAAGGATTACTTTAATTAACTTAACATAACATTCTCAAGCCTATTTAGTCCAATGCAGAGTTGCAGTGGTTGCCAGAGCCTATGCTAACAGCATAGGCAGTGGTTGCCAGAGCCTATGCTAACAGCATCAGTCACAAGACAGGAACCAGTCCTGGACGGTATGCTGGTCCATCACAACTCTTTCATTTGTTCATTGTATTTGACAGAGCATTTCTGAGGATATGCATTGTCACAAATTTCTTACAGAGTGATATAGAGTACTATAATACAGGAGAAGTGAAGCAGTGCATGTTCTTTTTTGGGTATGGCTTCCAAGAGGAATTTAAGAAGTTTAAATTGGAATGCTGACTAAAGCTGGGTAAATGGAGACCATATTATCCAGCAGCTGAATCTCAGCATCTGTCCCTGAACAGGATGCTTAACCCACTTGTGTTCTAAGTATATTTTTAATCATATTAGCATAAAACACTTTGGAAATGTTTTCATTGTGAAAAGTGCTATGACATAAATGTTGCTTTACACTGTAATGTGTAGGAAATGAAAAATATATAAACTGCTCAAAACAATTAAGGGAACACTTTGAAAACACATCAGATCTCAATGGGAAAAAAAATCATGCTGGATACCTATACTGATATGGACTTGGCAATGTGTTAGGAACGAAAGGATGCTACATCGTTTGATGGAAATGAAAATGATCAACCAACAGAGGGCTGAAATCAAAGACACACTGAAAATGAAAGTGAAGAAATGATGTGGTAGGCTAGTCCATTTTGCCGAAATTTCCTTGCAGCAGCTCAAAATTGTACTTAGTAGTTTGTATGGCCCCCATGTGCATGTATGCATTCCTGACAATGTTGGGGCATGCTCCTAATGAGACGATGGATGGTGGACTGGGGGATCTCCTCCCAGATCTGGACCAGGGTATCACTGAGCTGCTGAACAGTTGGAGGTGCAACCTTGCGGCATTGGATGGACCGAAACATATTGTCCCAGAGGTGTTCTATTGGATTTAGGTCAGGCAAGCATGGGGGCCAGTCAGTGGTATCAATTCTTTCATCCTCCAGGAACTACCTGAATACCCTCGCCTCATGAAGATGGGCATTGTCGTGCACCAGGAGGAACCCAGGACCAACTGCACCAGCATAGGGTCTGACAATGAGTCAAAGGAATTAATTCCGATACCTAATGGCAGTCAAGGTGCCATTGTCTAGCCTGTAGAGGTCTGTGTGTCCTTCCATGGATATGCCTCCAAGGACCATCACAGACCCAACACCAAACTGGTCATGCTGAATGATGTTATAGGCAGCATAATGTTCTCTACGGCTTCTCCATACCCTTTCATGTCTGTCACATGTGTTCATGGTGAACCTGCTCTCATCTGTGAAAATCTCAGGGCGTCAGTGCTAGACCTGCCAATTCTGGTATTCTATGGCAAATGGAAATCAAGCTCCATGGTGCTGGGCAGTGAGCAGAGGGCCCACTAGAGGATGCCAGGCCCTCAGGCCACCCTCATGAAGTCTGTCTCTGATTATTTGGTCAGAGACATTCACACCAATGGCCTTTTGTAGGGCTCTGGCAGTACTCATCCTGTTCCTCCTTGCCCAAAGGAGCAGATACCGGTCTTGCTGATGGATTAAGGACCTTTTTATGGCCCTGACCAGCTCTCCTAGAGTAACTGCCTGTCTCCTGGAATCTCCTCCATGCCCTTGGGACTGTGCTGGGAGATAAAGCAGACCTGCTGGCAATGGCACATATTGTTGTGCCATCCTTCAGAAGTTGGACTACCTTTGCAACCTCTGTAGGGCCCAAGTATCTCCTCATGCTACCAGTAATGACACTGACCGTAGAGAAATGCAAAACTAGTGAAAAAACAGTCAGAAAAAATGAGGAGGGAAAAATGTCAGTGGACTCCCTCCACCTTTTAAACCATTCCTTCCTGTTTTGGGGGTTGTCTCATTGTTGCCCCTCTAATGCACCTGTTGTTAATTTCATTAACACCAAAGCAGCTGAAACTGATTAACAACCCCCTGTGCTACTTAACTGACCAGATCAATATCCCAGATGTTTCGCTGACTTGATGCTATGCTCTAATTAAAAAGTGTTCTTTTGATTTTTTTGAGCAATATATTAAGGAGAATTCAAAATTAGACACTTCACTCTCTGAACACTGCTACTGTGCTCTAAGTCACATCTCCTGTTTTCAAGGTTGCTGTCTAGCCAACAGGGAAGATGAACTGAAATTCAAACTACATCTCATTTTTAAAAATGTATAGACATTTCAGGTACAGTATATTGTCTATTTCTAGTAGTATAACTTTATTTCCAATTGTGTTAATTGTACTTTTTAAATGATTTTATTTAACTTGACTCCTCTGTCTGTTTGTTTGTCTGGGTCAAATCTTGCAACTGATTTTAAACCCACTTTTGGCAAAACAAATTTTGCATACGTGTTCAGTATCGATGACAATACAAATAATCTGTCAAAACCGATGCAATTACATAACAAATTTTGCTGTAATCAATGGTAATGCTATTCCAATTAACGCACACACAACAATAACGGAGGGAGAATACGGAAAAATATTGGAGCATACTAGTGAGAGATGCATCAGATTGCCTCCACTTGCCTCTTCCAGTGACTGGAGTGGGTAGATAAATACTTTACTTGTTTACTCTTGCGAAGGAGTAGTCTTGATGGTCATGGTGAGGAAGTATTGGCGTAAGCTTGCCGTTCTGTTGTTGATATTTTTTTTTCACAGAGACCGAGCACTAATCCCATAACAGCCTGATCAGAAAAAAAGATATATTATGTACTACTTATGTACTTTTAAAGAAGCTTCCCATTCATGAAAAATGATTAAAGAAAAATCATTTCAAAATACTCAAAAACTAAAAGAAATAAAATACATTAAAAAACAATTTTATCTACTTTAGTTATAAATGCACTAATAAGCAAAAGGTAATTTTATCTTTAACCACAGTTTTTGTGGTTATATGTGACTAAATAAAATTGTGGGGTGCACATAAATGTTATAATAAAAAATTATAACTAAAGAAAATAAAATTGTTTTACCGGTACTTAAAAAAAATTATATATATATTTTTTGCTGTTTAATTCATACTTCACTCAGATTACATTAACATTTTCAGTGGCATTCAAAGTATTGTCTTCCACTCACCAATCAATTTAAGTGGTTGGAAGGCTATTTAAATCTTTAATAACTTTTCGTCAGTTTTCTGTTATGCTCATTTTTACCTCATTCAGAAATCATTAAGATTAGTCCTAACATCCGATGCTATATCACAGTTAGTGGAGGTAGGAATTAGTTGTTTAAACACAGCTCGACACTCACTGCCACACCATTTCCCAATACTTCTTTAATACTGAGAGTAATCAGAAATGTGGAGTTTCTGTGGCAGTTGGTCAGTGTCTTATGATGAGGTGTACTGAACAGCTTTAGCATAACACTAGGTCTAAGAAAAATCTAACCAAGGCTAATATACAGTATTTTCAGCCAACATTTCATGCTGCACATGGATGTTCATGTCAAAACACATCCCAGGAAACTGCATTCTGTTATGTACAGCTCAATGCCATGTTTTGGCCTTTGGTATTATTTAGGGTGCCTCACTTATTTGCTTCCTCTATCTAATCTTTCACCATAAGGCTGGTGAACAGGCTCTATTTTATAGCAGTAATTATTCCGGGCAGTCATTGTACTCATGGGTGCACTACACCCACATTACTACAAATCATCACATCCAGGCTTGTTTGGCTTAATTAATCGGTTCTTTTTTACTTCTAGTAGGAATCTACAGGAAGGAATGTAATCATCTTTAGCTGATCTGCACTATTGCATAAATATAACTAAACGTGTACTGCTTTTATTATTATTTGGTTAATGGGAAGTTTTTTTTTTTTTTCTCAGCACACTGTCACAGGCCATTGTATTTCTTTTGATAGGTTTCTGCTTCATTAACAAAACACATATTTAGATGTAAAATAAATTGAATAAGTCTAAACTATCCAAGTAAAAACAAGGAAACATTTCCTAGATAGAGATAATAGAGATTTCAAATGTAATAAATAGTATTTAGTAGTAGTAATAGAGGATATCCTGCCAGCATTTATGTAGTAAGTAGATAGAGAAACAGATTTGAACTAACCAGATGAGCTAGATGTATTGTATAGTCTCTTCTCATTTAGTGTTTTAATTTTTTTTTTTTTAAAGAATCAGATGTTAGGATCTCCTGTGTTAAACTGCTGCCCACATCTTCTAAAGCTGTGTTGCTCACTGAATAACAAGCTCTTCTCTAATTAGTTTGAAGCATCACGTGAACCTGGCTAAAGTAGCACATAAAATGTTCTTCAAGGAAAAATGTACATGAGTTAAATTATTCAATTATTCAATCTAGTGATTTTCTTGTTCACTCAATGCCAGCATGCCAGTATTTAAGCATTCCCAAAGGCAAACAAAAATCTATTGCCATACTTGTGACTGTGCTGGTATACTTATTTATACTTTACACATTGGGTGTCATGCTGCCTTTGCTCATGGTTTCCTTGAAAAAATGAGGCAAGATGGTGGTCTCATAGCAAAGTACAAGAACACTTTAAAAACATCATGCCAGAAATATGCATGTTTCTTCAATGGAAGGGGAGAGTTTAACAAGATTTGGGAAGTCTGGAGCCTATTATTGGACTGGCCTTTTTCACTGATATGCCAGCTGAACCCATTGAATGTTAAATTCCTGGTGAGAGGGAAGCATTACATGACATGCTGTATGTGATGTACAGTCACAGCATCATACATACCTAATAAGGAGCATGTTCACTTTTCAAAATTGACACCACAGTTAACTAAGAACCTGCAAATAAAATAGGAACTAATTGGTAAGTGGAACTTTACTCTTAAATCTAAGATGTGATGGATATTTTCCAGGGCATGATGTTTTTCAATTAAAATCAATGACCTTTCTCAAATAACTATATATAGTATTTACTCAGCTGTGAAACTGTTGAGCAGCAGGTGAGTGACCACCTGAAATCAGAACTCAAAACAGACTTGGGTTACTGCTGGAGCATGATCTGTGAGACAGTCTTTACAGAAAGTACAAAAGGTGGTGTCCTTTTGTTTAGCTTACATGTTTGTAAACCTATTTTTTCTATAGTGACAATGATAAAAACAAAACAGAGTAACATAATGACTAATGCACCTCTGGGCTGACCAACAAAAAATGCAGAAGCAAACTACAAATGCAACATTATGACGATAAGAACATGCACACACCGTTCTGTCTCACATAACTATTAACTATCATCCTCTTTCAGTTTAAACTGTTCTTTGTTACTACATAGGCATGTTATATTGGTCCGTGGTAAACATGTAAGAGCTGGATATTTTCTGATGTGGGGAAACAAAAACTGTCACATTTGGTAAATTTTATATGATGATTTGTGGGGTGTTGTCTTTCACTAATTTGGCTCCTTTGAAAACAACATTTCTAAAGGAAGGTTATTCCGATATAGTTGGGTAGATAGTAAGATCAATAAAAATCATATTAGGGAAAACAAGTAAAGCATTCCTTCTCCATTAAATACACTAAAATTGAGTTTCTGTGCTGTGCTCTCTGACAAACATGTCTCTGAACACTGGGGTCCTGCCCTTCTTTTTAAACTAATCAGATGATGTCTGCTTTCATTTTGTTGGGTATTTCATTTTTTTTTTCTTTTTGTTAACAGTAAATGCTTTAATTATTCTGTTAACTGTACACATATTTTATTCTATTGATTGTGCATGCCTGTTTTACTTCAGAAGAAAGAAGCATTACATATTGAAACAATGATTTTCCTACTTTTTTATGTTGTCAAACTCTTTATCCATTCAAGCTGTGTGCCACAGGGACAGTTAGCTTCATAGATAGATCAGGTTCAGTGCTTGGAAATGCAATTTGAACAAATCATTCCAATAACAGTACTGCCTCAAAGCCATAAAAGCCACAAAATACAAACAACACAAATAATCGTTTTCTACTTAACTTGCATGAAAAAGTCTTTCAGCAATTAAATTCACAATCAGGCCCTGCCAAATTTGTCTGAGGTGAACACAAGCAATTAGCTGTGGTGGTCCTGGTGCTCTAGCCATTGTCTTCTACAGATCATGTCAGAACATGCTGAAGTTTGTCACAGAGTCTCAGGATTGAACAGGTCAGCAACTGTAGGGCTCCAGTACTTGTGAAATGCAGCAATAGTAATTTGTAATAACACTTTTGTACAGTACCTTTAAGATATTACTATTTTGGTAAAAGAAACCAATCAGTGTTTTACATATGAAGAAAGGATCTAATCAATGTTTCTCCTGGCTGAGTTAAAGAAATATTTTCTTCAAGACTATTATTAATATAGTGTAATAATGAAAAGAAAAGCAAGAATGTATAATAAAAAGGAAAAACAAGCAGTGTAACATCATAATGACAAACAGGAATATATGATATTTCAAAATATTACAGAAACAGGTTACATGAGCACAAAGTTATTGAATATAAAGACTGCACTGACAAATTGAATATCATATGAACTTCATGGCTACCTACACAAGCACATTTTAACAATGTTTGATTATTTTTGCTATTTATTTGTTTGTTTTCTCTTGATGTTTTTTGCTTTTTAGGATCTCCTGTTGTTTGATCATAAACTCTTTACTTTATTCTGCTGACTAAAGTGGACATTTTCCATATAAAAGAAAGCATGGTGATACAGTAAAACTGCAATATCCTCTAATTTTGTTTCCAAAGCAAAATTCTATGACTTTCACATTCTTTGTTTAACATCATTGGAATTATTTCTTCTTTTTCATTATTTAGTTTGTATCTCTGTTAAAATTCTTGACAGCTTAGTAACATTTATTTTGTATTTTTGTATATTTATGTATTTTGTGCCAGTTGAGTAATGACATGTCTTCTAATTTGTTATGCCTGCAAATGTTTAACTCTTCCAGTTTTTCATCACAAAGAACATCATTGAAATTCTGTCAGTATTTGTCCCTGTTATTTGCTCAGGAAGATAAGTTGTGTCATCCTTAATAATATTTATATAACTCCCATTGCAAGTTGAGACTTCACAATGGAAACAATTAATTTTGTTACAAACACTGTAATGATGAATCATTCTGACCCTTCAGTTGTAATAAGTGGCGAATTCAACCATGTGACATTGGAAGGAACAATGATTAAACTTCCATCACTTTCTGTTATGCTCCACTTGAGGAAATAACAAGCAGGACTTGCTCTATTCAAATCTTAAAGGTGCCTTTATGTGTAAACATTTGGAAATGTGGGCATTAGACCAACAGGCCCTATGCCCACTCGCTTTTAAGGGAGTGGCAGTAGAGGTAGTGTAGTCCTATAAGTACTTAGGGATCCACATCAATCACAGGTTTGCCTGGTCTCAGAACAGAGTGGAAAATATAAGAAAGGGCAGAGGGGGTTTGTTTTTCTTAAGAGACTATGTTCCTTTAATTAATGTAGTGACATACTTCACCTCTTCTACAGCTCTGTAATGGTCAGTGCAATTTTCTATATGCTGTGGTGTGCTGGGCTGGTTATATCATTTCAGGAGATGTCCACTAAACCAACAAGTTAATTAAAAGGCCAGGACCAGTTATGAGATGCACTCTGGACCCCTTAAATTTAGTAGTTACTGATAGAATTAAAACAAATCTATCTATCATCCACTTCTGAAATGTTTATAATCTTCTGTTTTTAGTCCTTTTTGCTATAATTTCTACTACCCCAATAAACATTTTAAGCTTTTTTATTCAAATGTATTCCTGCATATATCTTTATATGAAAATTGAACGTTAACATTGTGAGTATGCCATTTATGCAACCTCCCTAAACCCACTTTGAGTATGGGGGGCTATTTCCTTCTGCATTCCTGATGAGAAATACATATACATACCTATATTTACACATTTAGGGCCAATGTAATATTACCAATGTAACTAATTTACATGTTTTTAGAATGTTGTAGGGAACCCACATTACCCAGAGAGACATAGAGAGACACAGAGAGACAGACCAAGAAATCTGTAGAAAGTCCATGACCATACTGAGTTTCAGACTGTATTGCGGGTATGTGGTAGCAGTTTTCACTATTGTGTCACCCTCTCATACAAGATGAATATAGTTAAAGAACTGTGATTGTTTTGTATGGTTCATATTTGTCAGGCGCACTCTGTCCAAATTAGCCCCCTGAGGTGACACTGTGCAACCCCTTAGTGCTTCCTTTTCTATTAAAAAAGCTGCGTTATTGGACTGCAGCCCAGCACACTGCACTTTAGAGCACGATTGGCTGTATGAATGAAATCAGTGTGCGGAACTGAACAAAGCAAGTCAGAACCCCATGGCAAGGTGGTAAAAGGCAACATACATTTTACTTAAAAAATGTGATGTAATATGTCTGATATTTTTCAGATTGTGCAATAAAAAACAGCAATGAGACAATCAGAGTGCCCCAGCTGTTGAAGATATATGATTCTAGAAACATTTTTTTAAATATTAACCTGTACATTTAGTTTCAATCCCATGGGTATCTAAATTATATGAAAGCAAATAAATGTGAATGTAAAAATATTATTTATAGGGATTTACATCATTTTAGATAATGAACCTGAGTGAGGTTTAATGAAGGATGTGAAAGTGGTGTAAATAATAATTTATCTAATAACTGGCAACAGTACAATACCCAATATATCAAAATGTGTATATTGTAATTTGATTTTCAAGCAATTGCACAAACAGTTTCCTCAGTCACTCTTTATTTTACACATCTCCCCTCACAGTAGTTACCATCAAGCAGTTCTTTAAACAACAGCAGAAATCCCCTTAAAGTTAACCTTAGCAAATGAATATTCAATTAAGTATCTTAGGCTAAGTGATATTTTGTGAAAATATGAAGGTGTTCTGGGGGGATCTTACAATATTTTACACAACCAATCAGAAATATGAATGTTGCATGTATAGAGCCAAAAAGATGATGCAACATTCTTCTGCTATGCAGATATTCTCAGCATTGAGATATTCATTCCATTTCTAAAGATGCAGAGCCTTTATGTGTCATGTTGTATGGACAACATACAGCTCTATTAGATATTTATGGAATATAATACCTTGCCAGGAAAGTCTTTATGACTCAAGCAGAAAGTCTGAGGTACACACTGTAACTGTCTCTTAAAACAGTTTCCTGATGAAAGGCTAGTCTTATTAGGTTCTCTGGGACTATTTCATATTGTAACAAAACATGAGGTAAAGGAGCATACATAAAGCCAAGTATTAAAATGCCATCGGCTTTAAAATAATGACAAAATTTTACATTTTTCAGCATTTTATGTCAGAGCCGATTCCTTATATGTTAAATTTGTAAAGAATGTTGCTGCCATTTCTGAAGGGTAGTCAAATGCTTTCTTCAAACTCATGTACAGTGTGTCATATACAGATCCTTCTAGATTTAAGGTAACGAGTACATGGAATATGGTTACGTTTGTGTTACTATGGCAACATGGTTGACTAGCTTTAAAGAATGGAATAAATCAAACTTATATAAAATCAAATTGATCTAAAAGCTGTCCAATAAATTATTTCAGCAAAAAATGTGAAGAAAGAAAGTGAATTTTAACTTAAAGTCTTTGTCCTAACTGTTAAATTACAATTAATAGCTGTTGGGATCAAAATAATACTTATGGTTTGAGGTAAGTGGTGCTTTGTTCCTTTCCTGTTTAACCTTCTTTAGACACTGGATGAATTGTCAGTGCGCTTTGTTTCTTTGTTCAGTAGATTATCTTCTTCACCTTTGGTCGCATCTTCTGGTTGTACTGCAGTTTATTAGTTAGTTTGGAAGCTAGCAAAGTTATGCCTGATAGGGCAACTGGTTTCCATCAATAACAAGCCAATGCGTGGTTTACATATGGTGTCGCTCTCCTACTCATGCACTGGCTATTCCTCAGGAAGGTTGGACTAATGACAAACTCATCCAGACTCCAATATGGACAAGTATTCCACTTTTCCAGTGCTGCACAGCTGCCCTCTGAAGTAGAGGGGCTGCTTCAACCTCTGTTGTGGCTACACTCTATTAGATGTGTTCTGGCAATGGGCAGCCAAAGTTGGCCAGGTTGAGTTGTACATTCGTGAGAAGAGAAGTTAATTAGGGAGTGGTTGAGGTTTTTAAAGGAAAAAATAGAGGTCTTGTCATTGGCTTCTTGGGTACACATATGCCCATTCTCTTTGTTGACTACTAGTGCAAAGTTCTGTCCATTAATGTTGCTCATCCTTGTTTTATGGTCTCATGTTCAGAGTTTAGGTCTTCAGCTCATAACTTTGGGTGATGCCCCTCCTAATGTTACAAGGCCTGGTATCGTTCATCTTATCAGATAAGTTATAAAGGCCCTGTTATTCAAACTGAGACTTTTTAGATGGCAATAAGAGTGTCTGACAGCAGCTCACTGGATTCTATCCTGGCAAAATGGATAATGCTGGTCTATCTATAAATCATGGGAATAGTTATCGTAACATTGTTTTTTTACATACTGTATATGTTTTTTACATACTGTATTTTTACATACTGTATACATCAGGCTATTTAATCTAATCAAGTGTGTCACTTCAGCTTTTAGCTTCATGCTGACATTGTACCTAGATGACTTTGATACACCTAATGCATTATATGAAGCATGAATGCCACTTCTTGGTTTGTATTGAAATTCGGACATTTTTTAGATAAGATCTCAGCCAGTTTAGAATCAAATAGATGTTTGAAACATTTGAATGGCTTCTCTGGATACTTAGCCTGCAGCAGCCAGCAGTCCCAAGGAACAGATGTTGTTCAATGCTCAGAGGTGGTAATGTCATAATTTATGTAAATAGTGAGTTATATGGGTGGCATATATGTTTTCTAAGTAATGTATCGTCATCTGTAAACTTCCTACTTTTAAGGGTAGAATATTTCAAGTGGTAAATTTACAGCAGAACTATATGAAATCATTTTAGGTGATATACTGTAAGTACAGTATGTGGAGTATACAGCTTTTTATGTGTATTCGCATGTAATGCACAGAGCACCTTTTATGATAGCCATGTCTGTCTGTCTCCTGTCCGTATGAGATAACTTAACCCCTGTGGACAAGTTTTGTTGAAATGTGATACACTTATTCTTCAATGAAATTTGTTGAAATAGTTCAATTTTCATCGAGATATTTTAAACAAATCACGTTGTACACAGTTTAAAACTTCAAATCTCCCTTTGAAAAGCATAGGCAGAACTTGTCTGTCTTAAAAAGAGAAAAGTTAACGAAACACCAGCAGACTGTGTGCGTGGAGTTGGAAGTCGCAGTCACTAACTGCTTGCAAACTATCATTTATTGGCAAGTCTAGCTGGGCACTCACAGAATTCTATGCATGCATCTCTTAATACTTTACTGTAAAAGTATAACGTGCAAGCAAGGGAACAAAGAGTTATCTAGATATGAATCAGGCTATACATTCTAATAAATAACTGACTGAAGAATATTAACATGTTTTAATAGTGTGGTCAAAACACAGATGGGAAAACTTGATTAAGAACTTGCGTTAATTTGAACAGCATCATAGGATGATGAAGTGGATAAAAAGAGACAGTACTGTCATTTATTTGTTTACATGTCAACCACTGTGTGAAATCAATTATGTTCATTTGTGAAAACATACTATACTACACAAATGTTCTGGTTTGGGACTTTGAAAATCTAGTCATCCTATAATTTACCATGTAGTACATTCATCTGATATCCATGATGGTCTGTTGCTGTAGTTTATCTTTTACTTCTGTTATTCCCTAAAATTTGTCATAATTGAAAACTTTTGCAAATCCCAATTTTTTTAGGTTATGTTAATTGCCAATTGCAAATTGTCACTGTGTATTAATATAGTGTGTGTGTGTGTTGAGTGAGAGTGGTCTTTGTGACAGACTAGAGTCCTCTCCAGAACTGTTTTCATGCTTTTGCCAAATCAGGGTGAGATAGTCTTTGTCCCATACAGCCCTGAAATGGACTGAGAAGGTTCTTGAACCTGTCCACTGAACTCAGTCCATCGGGGGCTACAGTGTCTGCACAGCCTTTAAACACATCTGAATGTTACACTATTCATAAATGGTCTAAATAGCTTTAAAATTATAGTTTTCAAAGTAAAAAGTAACATTTATCAATGTGTTTTTGATTCAATGGATATGTGAGAAGTTAATCTAATGTCCCTATATTGAAAGCAGAAATATACATAGATTGATAGCACTTTGTTTGTCTCAAGGGGGAAATACAACTTTTACAGAGGCTCAATAAATAAAATAAATTTAACAAACAAATACAACCCACACCAGAATTACTAAGAGGTAAGAAAAACCTCTGCTTTGGCTAAAGATAATGAGAGCAGTCACTGAGCATTAATTAAGGCATACTGTATTGCCATTGGTATAATGGAGCCTAAGAAACATTTATTGATACACTTCTGTTGAATAATTTGTTGGACAAAAGTGCTCAGTGTTAGAGTATCAGAGAGAGGATGTGTAGCATTGTTCATAATGGCACTCAGTTTTATTTTCATTCTCTTGTCCGCTACTACTTCCAGCAGGTCAAGAGTTCCATAACTGAGGCTGAATTTTTAATTAGCTTGTTGAGTTTTTGTGAGCCTTTGTTGAAGTGATGTTACTGGCCTAGCACACCACAATGTAGAAAGTCACACTGGTCATCATAGAGATGTTCAGTATGTTAAAGATGCCATTACACATATTAAAGGAGTGCAGTCTCCTATGAAAAAATGAGCTGCTTTGTCCTTTCTTATATAGTGTCTCTATGTTACTAGACCAGTTCTATGACCAGCCTGTCATTGATGTCGAGTCCCAAAGTACTTGTAGCAATGCACCACCTCTTCCTCCACTCTCTGAATACTTATGGATGTGGAGTTTGGTGTGGCGATAACCAGTTCTTTGGTTTTGCTGACGTTAAGTTGCAGACAATTCATTCCGCTGCAGGAATGGCTGGGTGGTATTGAAGGCGCCGAAGACCTCAAAAAGCATAATCTTCACAGTGCTGTTAGCTTTGAACAGATAGGTATAAGCCTTTCAGAGCAGATTAATAATTGCATCCTCCACTCTGGTCTTTGTTGAATAGACAGACTGCACTGGGTCCAAATGGCCTTTCACAAGAAGACTCATATAGTCCAGGACCAGCCTCTCAAATATCTTCATTATTTGGGAAATAACAGCCACTTGTCTGTAGACATTCAGTAAAGAGATGGTTGCCTTTTTGAAACTGACACAGTATAAGATGTTTTCCACAGAAGCAACATTTTCTGGAGCCTTTATGACAGACCGAATAAGTAAGAGAGGAGACTACAAAGTTGGTCAGAACAGGCCTCAAAAACTCAAGGTCTAACTTCTTTTAGATCTGGGGCTTTTCCTGTGTGTAGCTTGACTTTGTCATCAGTTATGGACAGCCCATAATGATAGCAGTGGGTGGACTCATCACTGAACTTTTCTGTTGAAGTTTTAGGAGTTGTTGAGGCAATAAAGATGGTATGGGAGGACTGTTACCTGGAAGAAGATGGTGGCGGAGTTACAGAAAATCTATTACAAATTGGTTCAGGATGTTAGCTTTATCTACATTTCATTCTAGCACCTGAGCTCAGGACTGAGTTCACTATATATGACCAGTCCATTCCTGACATATTTCATGTTATTCTGAGTGATTTTTTTTTGTTTAATCTTTGTAAGCTCCCTTTCCTTTACTCAGATTTTTTTTCAGCACTCACTGTATACTGTTTAATGCTTATTTGTCATCATATTTGAATGGTCTTTTTTTCTCATTTGGGAGACTTGTTAGCTCCTTAGCAATCCAGGGCTTGATGTTTGAAAAGCTGCACACTGTCTTTGAGAGAACAACAGTGTGGAGACAGAAGTTCAGAAGTTAATATAGTCTATTATGCAGTAGCGGAGTCCCTTGATGTTGGCCTAATGTGACATATACATCATTTCCCAGTCTGCCTTTATAAAAGCAGTCATTCAGAGTCATTTCAATCTCTAGTGTCCACTTATTCACTGTCCTGGGGCCTCATGTATAACGCCATGCGTAGAACTCGCACTATAACATGGCGTAAGCACAAAAGCCGAAATGTGTTTACGCACAGAAAAATCCAGATGCAGGAATCTGTGCGTACTCCAACTTCAACGTTCTTCCGCTACATAAATCCCGATCAGCGTGAAAACTAACGCTCGTGCACGCGCATTATGTAACGCCCCAAATCCTCCCAGCATTACACCTATTTGAATATGCAAATCAATATAAATCGCCCTTAAGCGCAGCCTTCTGTGAAAAGACAATGGGAAAAGCACGGGGGAAAATATAAGAATTTCAGCGAATACCAAGTGGAGGCAAATGAAAAACATACTATTTGTTCAAATAAACCGTGGTATAATCAACAAAAGGAAGTTGATCGAGTGACATAGCGTGTTGGAGAAACTTGAAAGCTCACATTCACAAATTGCACAGTGCGGGAAATAAAAAAGAAGTCACATATCAAAGTCGCCGTGAAAAGCCGAGTTGTAAGCCCACTGTCTGAGTGTCATATGAAAGCTTATTAGGATACAGAGAAAAAAGGCACACAGTGAGGAAAAAGCACAAAATGTCAACTTCAATCTTGACATTTCCACTTTAATCACATAGTTTATTTTGTCATTAAAGTAGAACATCATAAACTTCATCTTAAAATCGTTTAATTAACCAGTTTCTCAAATCACATCGTAATTAAAGTAGCATGTTAAATGCTTTGTTTTGTATTTGATCTTCTATGTGCTCTATGTGTGTGAATCACTACTTGCTTTTTAAACCGGCTCTCTTCCTCCGACTGGACACAGAATCAATTACATTCGTAATATTACAGTTCTCTGAATAACTAAAATACTGAGATGTATACGTGATATCATTTTCATGATAATAGGAGTTAAAGCACGTTATTAAACATGTGTTTCACTTCGATTAAATAATTTATTGCAGCAGTACAATCAGGGGCAGCTCTAGGCTTGTGGTGGCACTGGGCAGAGGAAGAATCGGTGGCTCCTTCGCCGCCCGTCAGTAAGGTAGCTTATGCACAGTGGATGGCCACGTCCGTTGCGGACACTGCATAGCCGCCTCGTGCTCATGACACAAGCATTTAACTTTTGCCGAAATTTGTCGCTGTGTTTTTAGCTGTGTTATTTTCTCTTTCTGTTTTATATTCAATATATATTGGCGTAGCCGTCACTGCAGTCAGTGCTTTTCTTTCCCCAAGTAACTGATCGCCATACAATCAGCTCTGTAATAGACGTTAAGCCATCTGTAAGCTTAGCCGATTCTTCAAAGCGTTTAAAGAACATTGAAATATCTTCGTAGTACATGTTTAATTACTCTATCATACGACACTCCCAGTGAAGAATATAGATTATTTAAATGAAGTTAAAGTTTTATCTGTATAATTTAATAAACATATTTTGCTGAATTTCACCTTATAAATGATATCGTTTCTGTTTCTGAACCGCGAGGTCCGTACAGGAAAGGCTTTAAAACGTTTTGCCGTGGCCGAGACAGCGTGTCCTTGAAGCTGTATACCGATAATTCCCTTTCCGATCAGCTGCTGCTGTGATTCACACTCAGATACAGTGATATAAATACTCTGAGTGGTGCAGTGAGAGAAATATTGAAAAAGATGATCCGCTGTGGCAACTCCTAACAAGAGGAGCTGAAAGAAGAAGAAGAAGAAGAAGTGAGAGTAACAACGCTAAAGCAGTTATGGTATTTGGAATACTCTGGCTGTTCCCTCTACCATTATATTGTTACAAGTTAATTACAATCTGATGCATTACACTAATAAACAATATGCGGTTAGTTTCGGTGTATTTATAAAGCCGCGTCAGGAAAACAAGGTGTAACCACACAGGAACAGTAGCACTGCTTTGACGCTGGGTGCCGCCAGTCTGCAAAACCGAACGGAGAACTTGCGTACGACAAGGTATGAGGTACCGTGGAAAAGTGCGTGGATTTACGCCAAGTGTAGGTTTTATACATCGCGATTTGAACATGGAAAAGTTCTTACGCAACGTTTCTGTGCGTACGCACCGTTTATACATGAGGCCCCTGGTGATGTTGTGATTCAGTCAATCAAAATGGCCGAAGTATTGTGAAGCCCTCAAAATGGTCAGGAAAACAGTCCAGAACCTCCACTAGTCTGCCTAGAGGGGGTGCACACAAAGGCAGCTCAAATTACAAAACAAAACTGGATGGCTTCGACCTATACCACAGCCAAAATGAACTTCTAAACCAACAGTAAAAAATATTTTGTTAAATATTCCTATTATATCAAAAATCCCTAACCAAAACAGGGATGATCATAAACCCTTGGCTCAGAGATGAAAAGGGTCAATTTTGAATATATATAAATAAAATGTATTTAAAAAAATGCTCTGTCTAATAAAGAAAGCTCAATGGGCAGAAAGGTACAAAAGGACATGCCTAAAAAAGGAAAGCAGAATCGGTCAGTCATTGTCTAACCCGCTTAGTCTTGAACAGCGCCTATCCCAGCTAGCATAGGGCACAAGTCAGAAACAAATCCTGGACAGCATGTCAGACCATCTCAGGACAAGAAAACAGAGGCCCAAAACACAATTTGAATAGAGTGGTATAAAAACAGAACAAGAAGGTCAAAAATCCATAATTCAATAATAGAAATAAGAGAAACACGAGCAAACTCACCAATATCAAACACATATTAAATGCCTATCTCCTCATCCAAGATAGGGCTGGGGGCAGTCCCTAGAGGGAGAAGGACAAATGGCCCTGCCTCTTGGGGAACCACCCACAAAATACAAGGAACATAGTAGAACCAATTCTCACATATAGAAGTTAGATTGTAAACAAAACCGAATGAAAATGCCATTAATTAACACTTGGACTTGAACCCAGTATATGCAGGCTTTAAAAGAAGAACATTAAAATAATAAAAAAGACTTTATGACCAACACTTTCCAAACCCTACCTTATTAATTCACCCCTTTACAACTTCCCAAACTCACTTGCTATATATTACCTGTGATTCTTGTACGTTTAATCATTTTCCTCTGATGATGACAGCTGGTAGGTTGTCGAAAGCTTAGGAATGAAAAACTATTTTACAATACGTGACTCATTTTCTTCCTTTGTGGATCTCTAGCTACAAATATATATATATGAAGCTAGTGACGTGTGTTTTGAAATTGAATTGGCACAACACAAAGCAGGTCTGTACATGTGAATTTACTTATATGTTTCAGAATTAAAAACTATTCTCATCTGATTATAAACAATATGAAACTATTAAGAGAATCTCGTTAAAATAAAGAGACAGAATAATGCAAATAGCAGTTTGTTGAACATAGCTGATAGCACCTGTGAGCATGTAATCCAGGCTTTAATGGTGTGCAGTGAAGTCTTGCATTTCCAAAATTGTATTTCACTTACAGCTTTAGCTGTAATGTTTTAACCACATGGATTGGGGTGCAGAAAAATGGCAGCAGGTGCTCTGGACTGCTGGGTCCAAATTTAAAATTTGAACAGAAGGCAGTTTGTTCACCTGGAGAATGGTACATTGACAAACTTCTGCAACATTAGCACAGTGGAGATTCCCTGCACATTTGGAGTTGCATTTCTGTAAAAGGATGTGGTGAGTTGATCAGAATTGATGGCCTCCTCACCCCTGAGAAGGAATAGCAGATTATCATTCATTATGCAATACCACAAATTTTGTGACATGACAATGAGACCATACACATGGCCAAAATCATAAAAAACTATCTGCAGCAAAAACAAGGTAAGTCAGTCCTGCAACAGATGCTATAATCTAAAGAGAACCCTAATCTCAACATCATCAAACCAGTCTAGGATTACATGCAGAGGCACATGCAAATAAGGCAATCTCAGCCAGTAGTACGGAGCTATGTCAAGTTCTCCAATAATCTTGGAGCAACCTATAACACAATCATCTTAAGAAATTACATACCAGTGGAGTGAAGATAAATACAGCTGTTTTTGAGGCAAAGGGTAATCATACCAAATACTGATTTAATTTATGATGTTTTCTGTTTACTGCACTTTCTTGGATATTTAATGTATAATAAAATAAATTATTTTTGTAAGCATTTCTGCTTTACAACATTTCTTTACAAGTGTATAAGATTTCTGCACTGGACTGTATGTTATATACCAGTATAATATACCATAGTATTTTTTTATATATATAAATTAAAGCCTGACTGCTTAGAGATTTTTGCAAACTAAACTGATTCTGATAAAAGCAGTATATGATTTCTTATTACTGGTAATATTGGCCAATAAATAGCTCTACCCCAAGGCACTGAAAAAAAGCAACTCATGTCAATAAATATTAAAATTTATGTTTTATATGTTATAAAAAAATGGAATACTAATTAGTATAAAAAATAGATATGCACAATCAACAGCAGCAATATTCAGGCAAATTAATATCCATAAAAATAAATAACAGCAACAGTACATAGAACAATATCACTATTAATCTGAAGTAAACAATCATAATTAAATAAGACAATATTTAAAATTAAGAAATAAAATAATATTTTTGTATTCTGTGTCCTTTACAACACCAAACTCAATTGTTGTAAAGAGCAGCTAATGTGAGTAACATGTTCAGACTATTAGCATCCTTAATCTAAAATTTCAAAATGCTCCAAAATCCGAAACTGAAACTGCTGTTGTTCAGTTTTAACAATAGCGAAGGGGACGATGTTTGGTTGAAAGAATTGGCAGTTTTGTTTGTGAAAAGTGTAGTTGTAAAGTATGCAGGTGGAGTAAATGAAATGTTACATCCCATTTTAAAAGATATGAAAAGAACTGTTGTTAAAGCTGATAATGAAAAGTCACATGAGATGAGATTTCAGTAGATAATAGCTGTTTTAGATTGTTTTCCTCGCAGTATTAAGTCTTTTGTTCAGATTTCTTTGCTCTCTCCCTGAAACACCCACTGGTTTAAAGTGCATAGACTGGAGGAATTGAGGGTGGGTGTTTTAGTATGATGGAAGTGTGCAAAATATGAAAATATTCAGAAATTCTGAAGTATCCAAAACCTGAAATATTTTTGGCCCCAGGCATTTCAGATTAGGGATGCCCAACCTATACTCCTGTTCCAGTAAACAGAAGTTATAATACATGCCATGGAAGGAGCGTCGCTTCTCCTTATAAACGTTGCCCATAACACAGAATGTCCGCTCACTGGGAAATGATGATAATAGACAAGCCAAATATTGCTTTCCCTGAACAGAGAGGTACTTAAAACAGTTCCAATTCACCACCCATAATACCATCAGGTAATTTTGGCTTCCTGTTACTTCACAAATTATGTCTGTATTGTGCATGTGTCCTGCACATCACTTCCATGATCAATGTTTTCATAATTTTTGTTAGTATGTATCATCATATATACAAGTATAACTTGCAGATCTTTCAACTGCTTTGCTCTCTGCTTTTTGGTTAATGGGTATACTAACAGCAGATCTGAAGCCCTTCTCCTCCACCCAGAAGTATTATTTTGTTCCGAATCCTTTTGTATTTCACACTTGAGCATAAAATCCCCTGAATTGCTGTTGCTTTGTATTAAGTTATTATTATTGATTATTAACATGTTCTCCTTTCTCATTAAATATACTATGAAATAACTGCCATATTTATGCTAACCAACATAATTTCCTAAACAAAGTTTTAATGAAAATAAGTATTATGGTTACTTGTGTTACAGTGGAATGCAATAATATTAACTCCTCTTAAAAGTCATCGTAATTTTCTGCATGACGGAAGATTTATACACATATTTGTCCATTCAGTATTTTTAATGTGAACTTTTACGTCGAAATAATAATACATTTTCAAAGTCAAAATAAACAATTTTCTGTAGATATTTAACTGAAGAACAAAAACTCAAAAGTTAGTGTTTTGAATAAGTATTCAAGCCCTGCACATTAATACTTTGTTGAGAGCCCTTTTACTCTCAGCCTTAATTCTTTTAGGGTAAGTATGTACCAGTTTTGCACATCAAAAATACTGAATTGATACATTTGTGTACAAATCTATTGTCATGCAGAAAATTAGAATGACTTTCAAGACAACTAAATACTTCTGCATGCCACTGTGTATTTTTGCTGAATCTGTAAAGGGGGAAAAGAATCCTGTTTAAACCTGTATGTGATTCTTTAACCATTAAACCCCAGTCACAGCACTGTATTGGTGCTCTGCTCTGTAAACGTAATCAAATCAGGCTGCTCCACACACTTAATCAATGTTCCACACCAAACAAACAAAAAAGCAATACTCATCACAAGAAGCATAAGTTATAAACGTCTTTCTTTATATCATTGTGGTATAGCCGGTCCACTGCTTCCCATAAAAAGCCCAGGTTTTAAATCCGTATAGCCGTGCCGTTCACCGTGGGAGCGATTGCATGATTGGGGAGTTAATGAGGTAGCAGGAGCGAGTCGCACCTGCACTTGTGGGTGCGGTCGTTCTTGATTGCCTCATTGGCTTCCTACTGTGTGTGATTAAGGCGCTGCGCCCACGGAGGCGCGCGGAGATATGTGTATATATACGGGTCGACACCAGTAAAGGTGGATGGGTGGAAGAAAAAAAAAAAAAAAAAGAAGAAGAAGGGAGGGGGGAAGAAGGGGTTTAAGGACGGGAAAGAGCAGGACGATCTAGCCATCTGGAGAGTGGAGGGGGCCCCGCGAAGGAGCGTTAGGCTGATTCGCTGTGGGGGCTAGTTTGCCCCCCCTGAAAGTTTTGAATGAGTGAGGTGAACAGAGCAGGTATCCTCCCGAGGGATCCGAGGAACGACTACGGATGCGCGAAGGATGAAGGAAGGACAGCCGACCTCGTAGGTCTGGCAGTGAAATCCGTAAGGGGCCCAAGACGGAGGTAGGAGCTAGTAGCTGTTGGGTGTCCGCCGGCTGCGAGAGCAATGGGTGAGCCGGGTAGAAAGAATGACTGAGGTGGGCAGGAGAGTAATGAAAGAGATTGCATTAACTTATGATTTTTTTTTAACCTCGAGTTTTAAAGGATTTATTTGATGGTTTTTTATTCCCACTGGACACCTGGTTTTATGGAATATTTATTGGAACCTTGAACACTGCACTTTTTGTTTTGATTATTGTTTAATAAAAGCACTTATGCACTTTTTGGAAATATCCCCTGGCTTCATTTGAGAATTGTCCTCACTTGTAAGCTCATCTCGGAGACATTACCGACGGCGCCGTGTACAAGGGCTCCCATAAGGACGTTGGGAGCGTGGAGCGAGCCCGCATCGTCACAATCATATATATATGATTATTTTTTACTTAGTAGGAAATG
Organism: Polypterus senegalus; assembly: GCF_016835505.1. Classification (NCBI taxonomy): domain Eukaryota; kingdom Metazoa; phylum Chordata; class Cladistia; order Polypteriformes; family Polypteridae; genus Polypterus; species Polypterus senegalus. Next base: position 3,838,484 of record NC_053161.1, read on the forward strand.
CTGCTTACTTATTTTTAACAGGCTTATTCAAACGCAACGTTTTGTGTAATATGACAACGCTAGAACATCTTAGGTCTTTATTGATAGATAAATATTGTGTAGTGCCTTACAGAATCTTAACATTAAAATTGATCAATATCTATCACCTCTCCCTACCCCAGAGTGAAGCTGTTTACCATGTATGTTCTGAATAGCAGACTATAGTCTACATAGCCTCTGAGCAGTTTATATTTAGTTTAGTAGTTTATATTTCAGAAGTTCTTAATGCAAACATACACCTATCATAACATTGAATTTGACAAAAACAAGGGCAAATGCACATGTTTGGGATGTGCTAATACAAACTGCAGGCACAGCACTACATTCTGATGCAATTTTTTAATTTGAAGAATGCAAAAGTGCAGTCATATACTGTATAGTTTAGGAATTTCTGTTCCCTATCTGTCAGGTAACTGCTTTTGCTATTAATGAGTAGTGTTATAGTCATATAAAGAAAAGACAAAGCACAGAGTATTTGCTAGCTATGGTAAAATAATTAAGCTAATTCTAATTAAGCTAAGCAAACACTCTTTTGACACTGGCATTATGCACAATGCATACAAAGTATTTATTCCTAAGAACAAATAAGGCATGGCTACTGTATGAAATCAGGGATTTTCTCAACTGCTACTGCCAGTTTGACAATTGTGCCATTTGTGTATGCACTGAATCCCATGGATTTTGACTAGCTCCATCTCTAAAAATGCTGGCACCTGATCAGTGTTGCTTGCACAGATGCTAAAAGGTTTTCTTTAAAATCACATCAGTGACCAGTCTGATCTGCCATGTGATTAATCATTCACTCTTATGTATAGTGAATGCTAGGGGCACTGCAGAACCCAAAACCCCGAGCACAAACACAAATAATTCCAGTTCCCGTTAAGCCCTGTGGGAAACTGTGGTGCTGCCTCAACCAAAGGAGCTGCCATCTAGCATCCTGCAGTCCAGGGACGATAATGACCTGTGCATGGTGTCAATCCCCCCCGCCACACCTGAGGGTGCCCCAGCCATTCAAGGTTCCCAGGTATCCCTAACATGATACATAGCTACATTGTTCATATATACACATGCATAAATGGGGGAGAATGAGATTTTATCCTGACAAGAGGTATCCTGTGGTGCTCATTTTGTAAGTTGCCACAAATTGGCTGCTGTTTACTGAAGTATCTAACTTATGGATTTGAAGTATACAATCTAAGTCAGTTAACAAAAAAAGCAAACTCAATAATTGTACTATCATCATCTCTATATATAATCTTCCTTTGGATCTTGATCTTTGTTTGTCCGTGAATGAATTAGAAGAAGCACTAGATGGCAGTAGAGAGACAGCTAAAACATAGGCATTGCATTAAGAATTTCCTCCAGGCTTATACTACTGAAGACTGTAGTACTCCAGTCACACCTCAAACCATAGACATTCAAACTAAACAAATTGTTGTGCTTTAACTAAAGAGATCTTCATTTAGATCTTGATCTTTGTTTGTTCGCGAATTCCACGCATGCGTAGACCACCTTCCAGTTTAGTACGTTGTTGTTACTCACGGATGTCAACAATGTGCCAGAATAACAAAAGGGGTGGTGGACAGTGTTACGCTGGTTAGCTCCTGAGGCCTGGTTAGAGAATGAGATTGCCGAAGATAAAAGGGTACGTGCCTACGTAACATATGAATGAAAGAAAGACAGTGGGTAAAATGAATGGCAACGTAACAGCACGTTCTGGAAATTATTATTGTTAAGTTGTAGCCGGCGAGTGCTTGCCGTCTCACAGTTGTAACATGGCTTGCTCACATGTCAGTGAAGTGATCCCTATTTATGCTTTAAAGAGCCTGGATACCTGTGTGTCCCCCTTTTATAACCATTGCTCCGTGTATATTGCCTTACTCTTTGGATTGCCACAAAGCAACCTGCGAGACTGGAGAAAGGTTGAGAAGACATCGTGAGAGGAAACGAAAGCATCGTGAAAACGAGACGGACTGTGAATGGACAGAAGCAGAAATGCTGCTACACCACCACATAATTACGATTCAGACAATGATTCCGAGTAGGCCATTCCTATCGAATCAATATCCAAGGGTTTTCTTTTGTAATTTTGTTTCCCTTATAAGAAATCGTAATGCTGTGCGACGAAGGGCCCAGTTCACGACTGGCAGCCGCATTTAAACAGGGAGCCCTTCACAGACCACTTTAACACACACATGGCTAGTTGATATATTATGCTAGAGACCACTAAACCCTTTAACCATTAATTTTTGGGTACTCAATGTGCACCAGTACCACTCTAAGAAACTTAGGTACAGTGTTATGACCCAGAGTGCAAAAAACAAAATAATGGAAGCATGTTGGTTCTCAAAAAAAAAATAAAAAAATTCAAGGCTGAAATTTTTTTATTGTTAAAAAAAAAATTACCACAATAACCCACCAACACCCCCCATGGACAATATCAATATTATTATATACTGCCAGTAATTTACTTAATCTTATTTGTTTAACTAAAAAAAAAGTAGAAAATTGACACAAGACAGTTAATTTATGCTTTTGATACTGGTGGTGGGGTGTTATTTAGATGCATACTGTAGCAAAAGTGTAGTTTTTTTAAGTTTGACAGACAATGCAGATTACATTTAAATATACTGCTCAAAAAATTAAAGGAACACTTTTTAATCAGAGTATAGCATAAAGTCAATGAAACTTATGGGATATTAATCTGGTCAGTTAAGTAGCAGAGGGGGTTGTTAATCAGTTTCAGCTGCTTTGGTGTTAATGAAATTAACAGGTGCAGTAGAGGGGCAACAATGAGATGGACCCCCAAAACAGGAATAGTTTAACAGGTGGAGGCCACTGACATTTTTCCCTCCTCATCTTTTCTGACTGTTTTTCACTAGTTTCACATTTGGCTACAGTCAGTGTCACTACTGGTACCATGAGGTGATACCTGGACCCTACAGAGGTTGCACAGGTAGTCCAACTTCTCCAGAATGGCACATCAATATGTACCATTGCCAGGAGGTTTGCTGTGTCTTCTAGGACAGTCTCAAGGGCAGGGAGGAGATTCCAGGAGACAAGCAGTTACTGTAGTAGAGCTAGACAGGGCCATAGAAGGTTCTTAACCCATTAACAGGACCGGTATCTGCTCCTTTGGGAAAAGCAGAACAGGATGAGCACTGTCAGAGCCCTACAAAATGACCTCCAACAGGCCACTGGTGTGAATGTCTCTGACCAAACAACCAGAAAGACTTCATGAGGGTGACCCAAGGGCCCCATGTCCTCTAATGGGCCCTGAGCTCACTGCCCAGCAGCATGCAGCTCGATTGGCATTCGCCATAGAATACCAGAATTGGCAGATGCACCACTGGTGCCCTGTGCTTTCACAGATGAGAGAAGGTTCACCCTGAGCACGTGACAGAAGTGAAAGGGTCTGGAGAAGCCATGGAGAACATTATGCTGCCTGTAACATCATTCAGCATGAGCACTTTGGTGGTGGGTTAATGATTGTCTGGGGAGGCATATCCATGGAGGGTCACACAGACCACTACAAGCTTGACAAAGGCACCTTGGCTGCCATTAGGTATCAGGATGAAATCCTTGGACCCATTGTCAGACCCTATGCTGGTACAGTGGCTCCTGGTGCACGACAATTCCTGGCCTCATGTGGTGAGAGTATACAGGCAGTTCCTGGAGGATGAAGGAATTGATACCATTGACTGGCCTCCACACTTTCCTGACCTAAATCCAATAGAACACCTCTGGGACATTATGTTTTGGTCCATCCAATTCCACCAGGTTGCACCTCAGACTGTCCAGGAGCTCAGTGATGCCCTGGTCGAGATCTGGGAGGAGATCTCCCACAACACCATCTGTCGTCTCATTAGAAGCATGCACCGATGTTGTCAGGCATGTATACAAGAACACAGGGGCCATACAAAGTGCTGCGTACAATTTTGAGTTGCTGCAATTAAAATTTGGCAAAATGGACTAGCCTGCCACATAATGTTTTCACTCTGATTTTTGGGGCGTCTTTGAATTCAGGGCTCTTTAGGTTGATCATTTTCATTTCCATCAAACGATGTGGCATCCTTTCGTTCCTAACACATTACCCAGTCTATATCAGTATAGATATCCAGGAGGATTTCTTTTTCCCATTGAGATCTGATGCGTTTTCAAAGTGTTCCTTTAATTTTTTTGAGCAGTTTAAATACTTCACTGCAAATGGTATTTTATAAAGAACAAATAACTATAACTCTACAGATACTTTTAAAAATAATCATAGTAAAAGTGAAATGAAACATTTTTAAAAACCTGTGATGCATGTCTTGACTTGGTATTGAAACAAGTCTTTGATCTCAAAGAATATTTCAAACACCACTTTAAGGATTTTGAAGACCAAGGAATTTAGTGGTTATATTTGTTTTTTGATGTGATTTTAGCATAATTTAAAATCATGTTCTCCTATGACACTATTTTGGTTGTTATGCATTTGTTAGGCAGGCTGCCCAGGAGCATGTGACACATGACATCATTACCTTGATTGTGTAAAGGTGAGCTTCGCGCACTTCCTGGTTGCCCATATTTAAGGAAACAACCCATTGCAGATGTATATTTGCAGATTTAGATGTTGAGGCCTACAATGAATAAGTGGAGAGCAACAACTAAGCAAAACCTTTGGGATGACTGAATTTTACGTGTCTGCAAATTGCTCATGTTCAACTTATTGACTACATTTCTGAACCAAAATGTAAGCAAATAGCTTCTTTCAATTTTTTTGAATCACTTTTATTGTTTGTTTTGAAATCAGAATAAGTCAGATTGGTCTTTGGCTTTGAAATATCATGCATCTTTAACGTCACTCATTTTTATTATTCTGACTTAATGTCATTAGGGGTGCCGCATCTTTTTTTCCCCATGTCACTTCTGCCAAGCACACTAACTTTAAGAGCAGAAAAGTAAGAATCTCACTGTACTCTGTGCTTGTGACAATAAAACTAATAATGCCAAACTGTCAGAATTGTATTATGCAGTGGTGAGTTTTGGAAAGACTGCAGAGAATTTTGTTGATCCTGATCGCTTCATCCAATTGATCTCAGTGTTTAGTCTTCTAGTACAACTACTCATTTTTAATTTAATATTTTAAGTACTGCTGCTTGACTCCAGTTTTCCAGTGCAAGATTCCCTGACTCTTTTTTTTCAAATTTGAAAAATGTTAGTAAATCAGATTTTACTTAAATAAGATCAGTCACTACAGTGAGTCAATTAACTCACTATCCCAACACATCCTTGTACAGATGGCTACTAGAATTTGTTACAGTATATTACATTAATTGAGTTAGCCTCTGCTTTTAGCCAAAGTAAGTTACAAGTCAAAAACGTATAGTGCAGTTGTTTTATTTCTGCCTTCTTTACATGAAGGTTAAGGGGCGTATTTAGGATAATACTGGCAAACTTTTGTTGTAGTTCCTGATATTGTCACCATAATGGCGAATATTTTGCCCTTGCTCAATGACCAGGGATATAATTAACATGTAAGTACTAGTAGCAAAACTTCTATTATAGATTAATGCTAACACATGTGTTTTTTTCACATTTATTCACAGAAGGAATCCGAACCAGTAGATTAACTAAAGTGTTTAGATGAGTAGCCCATGCTTGGTACTAAATGTAGTTTACTGTGAGTAACATTAGGACTTCTAGATTCTTTGAAAGATAGTGGACATTAATATACATGGACTTATGACATAAATTGTTATTGGACAGGTTCAAAGTAGTTGTTCACGTGCCATTAAAAGGGTGCTGCAGAAGTTTATTCTCGTGTTATGTTAAACATGCAAGTGAATAAGCAGTAAAGTGGAGACAACTCCGGTCTTTAACGTTTGCAGTGATTACAGTTTTTCATTGCAGTTAGTCTCTTAATGAGTAACTAATTCCTACTGTTAATATAATGTCCTGCTTAATAACACTAATGATTCATGTGGGCAAAATAAGGAAACAGCTTGCACATTATTACAGCAAGCATTTCAGAGCCATTAGGATCAAAGACCTTTCCAAGTCTATTGAAGTACATTTTACTTTTGTTGATTAAAGCCCAACTGATTTGTCTGCATTCCGTCACATCACACACATCAAAGCAACTCACCTTTTTTCTGAACTTTCTTAATTTTAAAGTTGTATTGAAAGTAATCTTTTAACCTCACTGTTTAACTTCTCAGACTTCACTTGAATGTCACCAATCAGTGTGGTCACACCCTTTTTATCATCAATATTTTCGTTCATTAAAGTCCCCAAGTCCATCCAAGCAGAAGAAAAATTCCAAGTATGTCCTAACACTGTTTTAATAAGTCATCAGAACCATTTATTTAAAACTGGCCTTGAGGAGCAGTTTGTACTATATATTTCCATCCATTTTCTTTAGGACCCTATAGTTGAAGAGTTCCATCTCTAGTTTTAAAAGACATGCAGAAATTTGCATTCCTCATCAGTAAAATTCATAAGCCACATAAACTTACAGCATAATAAGATAAGACATTAGATAAGGTATTTAATGAAGTTAAGCAAAACTGTGACACACCTCTCAAGGACTGAGACTGATTAATTCTGATGTAGACTATTAATTTCATTGAAAAGAAGAGATGCAAGTACCCATACACCATGGTGAATACATTAATGTACATAGTTTGAATAAATAAATGCATAAAACCTTATGGTTAATCTCAACTTTGGTTGGAGGTTTTATGTTTGTTTTGTGACCATGGGACCTTCAGGTTAAATTTTCAAATCTGCAAAGATTATCTGTGATTCTGCAAATTATTTGCCAACACTGAAAGTAAAATCGGAATATCAGCTTATTTGGATCATTCTTGTACTCTTCATAGTGTCTTATTTCACATTTGCAAAGTCACCCAAATAACGCCAGGGACAAGAACATCTGTTTGATCAATAGACAAAATGGGGTGGTGTTTCAGGAAGAGTTGTGAGAGCAGCAGACAGCATACTCGTAAGAGATGCTCAGGACGGGAGTTAGTACCTCCTGCAGAGTTCTGATTCTGACTTCTAGCATTTTGCATTTCTGTTGCACTGCTGTGGTTTCAGTATTCGTTGCCAGTGTGTGTCTGACCTTCCATATCTGTGAATGACAGTCAGAAGCCGAATGAAAGGAAAATGACCTTATGTTTAAATGACCATCTAAAGTTTGCTTTTATGACAGAGAAAGAAAGGGAGTAGACTTTGAACCTCAAAAATCAAAGATATCTAAATAATCCATCAAAGTGCATTCAGTTTAAATAGAAGGTCATTGAGTTTATTTTGATTCCTATAGCTATAGTTGGACAGCAAGCATATACGCCAGAGTGTGTGGATTCACAAAAAAATCTAAGGCTCATGAGTCTAAAGAATTAATTGTCAGCAAGTTGAAGTTGTTCTAGGTGGCAGAGAATTTATTCAGAAAACTGCTCTTTATTAAACTTGTCACAGTTTGGATGTACTTCTGGCTATTGTAAAAATCAAAATATTGTGTCAAAATAATTCACTTTTGTCTTCTCAGTTAAGAGATAATATAATCATGGGCATCAAATGTTTTCAGATGAATAATTATCAGGAATTCATCCCATGTGTACATGCATTTTCTTATATATTGTATTAAGGCATCAAGTATTTAACATCCCATCATCCCATCATCATCATCATTATTATCATCATCATCCTTTTTTAGTTCTCCATTTGGGGTTGCTATGCAATCCTGACCTTCTAGAAGCAAGCCACTAAAGTCTATTGTTTCATATCAACAAATGGATCCACATTGCTCCTTTTGAGCCTGAGGTTCAGCAATCTCCTGGATTTTCTGTTCCACTACCCTGGCATAGGCTTTCCTAAGAGGATTGGGAACTATGACTACTAGGTAAATGGAACACACCCTCATGTCTGTCTCTTTGTAAATGGGAACCATCACTCTAGTCTGCCAGTTTTAAGGCAATTTTACCCATTTTCCACACAAAACCAAAAACACACTGTATAACGCTTTCTTTATTTCTGGCTGAACACCCTTGTGGTTTTACTGTTATGGATCTTTTTAATCTCTGCAAAGACCTCAGTCACAGAAGTGGTCCAAACCATGCCCCTCTGAGGAGGATGTATCCTTTGGGTTTACGAGTTTATCAAAATGTTCCCTCCACTCCTCAAGGAGATCCTTAGTTAAGATCAGTGTCTGCCTGCCTTCATGGAGATCAGCCCAAGTGATATACCTACTACCTTTTCTGAGCTGTTGACAGTTTCCTTACCATCTGTCCTAGGATTTCTACCAGGACTGGCATTATTAACCTTTTGGCCACATCTACTTTGCAGCATGGTTACTTGTTGATTTATCATATTTATTTTATTATACTCAAACTTTCTTTTATTATTCATCTTCTGCTTGTTCTTTTAATTCTGAGCTCCTATTTAACTTTTCATGATTTCTAAAAAAAGATGTTAATAACTCTGTAATCTGTATAACAATTGAAAGTGATTGGTTTTATGTTCTTATTATTCCAGTAGGGGTTTATTATGTGTTGACATGTACCTCATGTCATTTTAATTGCATTTTCCACTCTTTAATTATTGAAATGGAGACATATGTAATATTCATAAGGAAATTTTCCAAACACTGTGTCTCTAAAATTTTCTCCATGGTCCTAGCTGGCCTAGCTTATGTATTTTACTTCACTCTAATTAGGTAGCCAGAACCACAAATTTTATACAGTCAGAGGTGAATTTGGTTAAAATAAGTAATCTGCCAGAGCACGCCAAAGTTGTTTATTCCTCCAAAAAATCTAACATTATCTCCCACAAGATACATGGTATGATGTTACTATCAGGTACAGTAAATCACCTCAGCTCCATGTGTCCATCATTGTAAGCAGTGAACCATAGTAAGCAAATCGCTAAGACATGGATATGTCTCATTCATGTTATTTTTACCCTTGTGTCCTCAAAATGTTGAACTGTGTCTCTGTTCCTAAATGTTGTGCATCTGAGCGCAGTCATTTTTCCATCTGATACATTTCTGAGTTCTCAGTCTGGTCCAGCTGGCAAACATTTTTAAAAGAGGATACATCCAGTGTTAATCGCAGTTCAAGCTTGTGGTGCTTAATTTAGCCAAGTCCATGCTGCTTGTTGTTGTAACTCTTGATGCTGTGTAACAAAGTTGGTGCAAGCCAGAGGTCAAGGAGTTGAAATGAAAAATTCAAAGGTTCAAAAGTTAAAATCTTTCCCCTCCTAGTGCAATCACAACAACATACAATATTTGCTAGAGTTTCAGTTATACAAGTGCGGTTTTTTAAGATGAACCTGCCCCAGGTTTGTTCCTGTCTTCCACCCTGTGCTGGCTAGGATTGGCTCCAGCAGACCCCCGTGACCCTATGTTGGGATATAGCGGGTTGGACAATGACTGACTGACTGACTGACTAAGCAAGTAATGGGCAACTTGGAATGTAAAATGTCTCATAAAGTAATGGTTTTCTATAGTAGAAGGGCTTGCTCAGCTTTAATTTGACACAAATGAATTTCCAGTTTTATTTGAGCATTTTTTGCAGTTGTCAGGAGAAACACATCATTATGTTTGGCGCAGCACTATCTATCTTTAACAAGCCTTGATTTCTAAGCATTGATAGGTGTAAGTATATGGTTGTCTCTGTTGCTTAAGGTTGGGAGGGTTAGTTACAGTAAAATTGAAAGTTACCCATAAACTTTTCACTTAATACATAGGAGTCCATTTGTCAATTGATTCTCTCATGTCCAGCTCTTAGTGCTGTACCTTTCTTCTCTTTTTTGCTAGGAGGAACAGTGAGTTGCAGCTCGTTTCCCACAATGGCTACTGCTGAATAAACATCTTCACTCCTCGCACATGTACATGAGGGTGAAATGATGACCCCATCAAGCCGTCAGTCCTTCAACATCTTGGCTGTCCTTTTTCTTCTGCTGTCTAGTGCAGGTATGTATAATATCCAATAAACTCAACCCTTCATATGTTCACTTTAAAAGGCGGAAAAGATAAAAAATAGCGCCTCTGTGGTATGCAGTGAAAGTCCACGCAAATGGGAATAGTGTATCATGGTGCTAGATGCCTTGCAAAAGTAGCCAAGTGAGGTGCTATATCAAATGTTCATGTCTAAATTGTCACACTAGCAAATACACATTGCATTATTTCTTTGTTCTGTAAACCAGGTGCTTTTGAGACATATGTTCTCTTTATAGAGTATGATACAGTTTAAATTCCGTTACAACGAATATCTTTACAACAAAACTTTCATTACAACAAAGTATTTTATATATGGTCCCGACAGTTTCCCCATATGACGCGAGTCTGTATAAATCTCGTTTACAGAGTACATTCAGCAAATACTTTTACTACAACGAAGTGCCCAAAAGACCTTGAAATGCCTGAATGAATCATCCACAGAGCAGTTAGTTCTGTGGTCACAGCTTAGTTCTGCACAACGATCCCTCAAACAGAAACACTAATTTTTTTTTTCTTTCTTTGAACTTTCCTTGGTTTTCAGGGATACCTTTTGCTTATTGCTTGTCAACATTTGAAAAACATCCATTGAAATTTAACTCATTGTCACCCTCCTATAGAAACGGCAGACACAAAAAAATGATTAAAGTTCATATTAGAAAAAAAAAAACCTTACATATTTGCAGCTGTCGATTGCGGCAAAAAGAAAAAAGATGTTGCCAGTGAATTCAGAATTTCCCCATCAACACCGTCAACTTTCTAGAAGACATCGAAAAAGCAGTTTTTATGTGATTCAGTGATGCTCATCAAGAAACATTCCTATTAATGTGCCACTCATTCAAGAAAATGTGAGGTTTGTAAACTCTCTTGGGACCTCCCACAACTAGACAGTACACCCACACCGTGTCTGTGGAAAACTGTTTATCTGTTGCCAGGGCAACAGCATGCTCACAGCTATGCTGCATCTCTCCGCCAAAGCAACCAGAAAAGATATCGATGGGTGATGCAATATTACTTGGTCACTGACCTGGCCACGACCCTGCCTGACTGCTGTGTCTGTGTATAGCAGAATGGCAGATCACGCTCCAATAAATAATTGTGCCATTACTGTTTCAAGCTGAATAAAGCTGGTTTTGCTAAAGTACTGAGACCAAGCCTTATGTTTTAGGGTGCAAGACAGGGACTTATAGCACGACCCCGATCTTTTATGATTTGCTTCTGTGTCGCTTCACTGCAGAGCTATGAGCCTGCTATTGCCCTGCCCTGGCAACGGACAATCTCCCACAGATGCTGCAGTCTCGCTTCAGGATGCACTTTAGCATGTCGTTCCCGTTTCTCTAAAAAGAGTTCAGAAACCTCACAATATGAAGTTAAAAAGGATGATTCGGCTCCTGATTGATAACTGTGCTGCCCACGAGATGCTTCCACATTTAGATAATGTTCGCGTTGAATTCCTCCCATTCAGTTGCACAGCAGTGCTTCAGCCATTGGATTTGGGCATCATTTACACCCTGAAAGTGTATTATCGCAAGGAAATGCTGAGAAAAATTCTCGTCAGCAAGAGGAGATTAAAATTGACGCGAAAGAAGCCATTGAAATGATTGCAAACGCCTGGACGCAAGTTAAAGAAAGCACTATAGTAACAATTTCAGAATCTCATTGCAACAAAATATTTTTCAGGTCTCTTGTATTTTGTTGTAACGGAATTTACCTGTATGTTTTTAATGCTGTATTTCATCATATTTCATCATAATATTTATTCATAACAAGAATGGTATAGTTTAAAACAAAAATGATATCTCACAAATGCATCATTTCTTTTAGCTTGGCTTTATCACTGAGCTGAACAATCACATTAATACCCTTTCTATATGCTGTGAAAGATCAGCCTCGGCACAGACAGACATGGACTCCAAATGTACAAAACACGCACCATTTATTTTCCCCAACACAAAACACCAACACAATGCAATACAATATCACACTCTACTCAGCCTTTCTCTTTCTTCAGGCCGCCTCCACTCCTCCTAGTAAGCTCTGTCCTCTTCCACCTGACTCCGGCTGTCGAATGGAGTGAGGTGGCCCCTTTTATCACGCCCTGGATGTGCTCTGTGATGGTCTTCCAGTAGCACTTCCTAGTGTGGTGGAAGTGCTGCCCTTACACCTGGAAGCACTCCGGGCATACACAATTCCTGGTTCGGCAGCACTTCCTGGTGTGGCAGAAGTGCTGTGCTCTAGGACCGTCCAGGTGCCCCCTGGTGGTGGCCATGGGTACCCACAGGGTTGAGTATCCCAGCTCCATTTCTGTGGCCCTGATAGAATGCAGGGGGGCTGCCCTCTTGTGCCCAGGGAAAGATAGTGCCCCTCTCCCGGTCCGTCCTTCCAGGCATCCTGGTGGGGCAGGATCCCTGGTCGTCTGCCACAATGCATATTTAATGAATTGTATTGATTTGATATATTCTACCTATCTTGGTTGTACTTTTGTTACATGTCTACTTTAGGCTATACATATTCTGTTTATGCCAGTTTCGTAGGTTGCATGGTTGGTAAGGTGTTGTCAGACAGTAAAATGGCCCAGCAGTGCCCTAAAAGAAAAAAAAAAGTGCACCCTGGTAGGAAATGTGCAGTACTTCTCAAAGATGCCGTATAATAGGTGACTCAGAAGATGGCTAGAGTTGGGGGAAAAAAGTCTAAATTTCAGAATGTTTCTTTAAAAAAAAAAAAACTCCAAGACTACAGAAAGGACTCCTTTTTGCTCTCCGCGGGAGTAGTTCTGCTGCAGCCACCCATAGGAAGGCTGCTCACATCATGAAGGGGATGGGGGAAAGAACTTGGGAGCTCCATCCCTGGAAGAGTCAAAACTGTTGGAAAGCCAATGGGGTCAGGCCTTTTGTGGATTGGAACTGGTGTGGTGCTGAGGCGTCGCATGGCAGCATTTGGGTCCCAGTTTGAGGCAGCCATACGGGTGGGCGCATGGAACATCTTGTCTCTCCTGCTAGATGATCATCTTCCTCTGCTGTTGGAGGAGCTACGTAAACTCCGCATTTCTGTGGGAGCACTCACTGATGTGCACTGACCAGGGACTGGCCAGATCAATCTTTGCTTCCATTTGGAACACTGGCATCATCCCAACTGACTGGAAAATGGGACTTGTCATCCCTATATAGAAAGGGAAGGGTGATCACCTGGATTGCAGCAACTACAGGGAGATAACACTGCTCTCTGTGCTGGGTAAGGTCCTTGCTAGGGTCGTCCTCAATAGGATCCATGATCATTTGCTCACCTACCAGCAACCGGAACAGTCTGGTTTTACGCCTAAGAAGTCTACCATCGACCGCATCCTGGCACTGAGGGTTGTCATGGAGCGCAAACATGAATATCGGCAGAGTTTCTTTGCAGCCTTTGTCGATTTTCGCAAAGCATTCAACTCAATTGATCGAGCTGCCCTGTGGAACATCTTGAGGATTCGCGGGGTCCCCTTGAAGTTGCTGGATATCATGGCCAGCCTGTACACTGGTACTGTGAGTGCTGTGCAGAGTGGAGGCAGGACCTCTGCATTTTTCCCAGTTGGTTCTGGGGTTCATCAGGGGTGTGTTCTCTGTTCAATGCTTATATGGAGTGGGTGTTGGGCAAGGTTGTGGGGTCCAGCGGCTGTGGGGCATCTGTTGGTGAGGAAAGGTTCATGAATCTTGACTTTGCTGACGATGCTGTGATCTTTGCGTAAACAATGGAGGCTGTGATCGGGGCGCTTGAGAGACTGAGCAAGGAGTCTGAGTGTCTGGGCTTGCGAGTTTCCTGGATAAAAACCAAGATCCAGGCCTTTAATGACCTATTGGGCACAGCCATCAGCAGTGTGTCTGTTTGTGGAGAGAGTGTTGACCTTGTTGAGTGGTTTACTTACCTTGGCAATGACATTCATGTCTCTGGTGACTCTTCCTATGAAGTCAATAGACTGATTGGAAGAGCGGGGGGGTCATGAGGTGGCTTGGAAGGGGTGGGGTGTGTGGTACTCCCGATATGTATGCAAAAGGACGAAGGTCCAAGCCTTTAGAGTCCTGCTGCTTGGACGTTATCCAGTAACCTGAGACAAAGACTGGACTCTTTGGTACTGTGTCTCTCTGGAAAATCCTTGGATACCGTTGGTTTGACTTTGTGTCGAATGAGCGGTTGCTCATGGAGTCCTGAATGAGGCACATTACGTGCATTGTGAGGGAGCGTCAGTTACTCATTGTTGGGGACCCGAGTGGCTGGACCAGGCCAAGGGGTCGCCCACGTAACACCTGGCTGCGGCAGATAGAGGGTCATTTCCGGAGGGTGGGATTGGACCATGTGTCTGCCTGGGGGGTTGCCAGCCAGGATCCCGAGTTGTTTCGTTGTGTAGTGGGAGTGGCAACGCACTGTAGCAGTGCATGCTCCCAAACTTGACTTGACTATTTTCTTAGATAGCTAGAAAGAAAGAAAGCTGAGTTTAAGGGACTGTTTTAGGAGTAAGGTGAGAAATTGGTGAGTCACCCCATTAAGGCAGGTTTGGAGAGGCTTCACAGTTTGTCATTTCCCTTGGGTTTGCTTGGTACTTGTGTATTCTCTACTCATTATCACTGTGTGTTTATTTGTAAAATAAATATGCTCTTTTTTGATATTTTAAATTTCTTGGTTTGAGTATGGATATGCAAATAATATGTGACATATACAGGTACACCTATTTAGTTTATTACATGGTTGCAGCCAGGTGAAGCATATCATGGTAGAAATAGACACAATGCAAAAATCAACATTGGACATGGCGCTAGTCGATTAGGAAAGCTAAACATACATCTGTTAGTTTTGCATGTCTGATAAAATAAAAGATATACAGTATATTCCTCAGAGTTGTAAAACAGCAGTGACATGTGATTGTTTGGATGTAAGACCAAGTACATTTAACAATGACTAAAATAAATGGTATTAACAATATAGTGCTGGTTTTCAAATATCATACATAACACAGAGAAAGAAATGGAGTCAGATTTGACCGAGTTTTTGATCTTATTATGTTTGTAGGCACTGAACAAACACAATGGTAGGATCCATTTTAATGAAATGTGAAATTGCACTTGTTATTAAGATTGAATTGTGAAGGTCAGGTGTCTGTGGTGAAAAACGTCTTTCATTATCAAGTATTCATGCTGCTGATTTTGGATGGTCTCAGCCAGTCATTTTCAGTTAATGACGGCGTGTCATTTCTCTGGAACTTTCAGAAATCATATATTACAAAGTAAGGCTGAAAACAGTTAAATAATGGAATGTGACACTATTAAACTGTGTTCCCTTAATTCATAGCATTGTTTTGACAAAGTACTGACTTAATTTGTTTTCAGGCAAAAAAAAAAAAAAAAAATCTCAGCAATTGCTTTTTAAACAAGTTGAGAACAGCTCATGAAAATGCTGTAGAAAGAAATAAAGTAAATTAAGTTGAAAATCTTCATCTTAACTCATTATTTACAAATGAGATTCATACAATATCATTGGTGAACAATCTAGTAAAAGAGCAAAATGACAATATATTTAAATGTGAAAATTTATTAAATAACATTTTATTTTTAAGTATTCAATTCAGTTTATTCTTTCACAACCTTCCCTGCAGAAAGATGGGTGACACAGATTATCAAATTCTAAGGAAATGCAAGATAATATTTTCCAGTATTAAGACACAAAAAATACATGCAACCTAAACATGCTGTAAATATTTACATTGCTAGTGTCATAAAATGGCTTTCATTAAAAGTCTTAAAATTCCAAAAGGTTTTAATTATGGATAGGTAACTTTGAGGAGAACTAAAATCTCAATTTGATTAAAATATTTAAAGAAAAACAAAATGCACAGAAGTCTTTTTTTTTTCCTAAGAAAAGGATTGAAAAGAATATTAGGAAATTTAAAGGCAGACAGATATGGTGAAAAATGTAAAAAAAAAGTTACTGAAAGAGATTCTTGCAATATTTCATTGGCAAAAGAAATGTCAAGGAGAAAGTGATATGCTTTAGGAACAGTGACAACAAACTAAAATGTACAGGTGGTTTAATGGCAAATACTTTAAATTTAAATTTTTCAGAAGTTTTCTCATATGGAGATGTTAATAACTATAACAAGCTGTTACAAAGACTATTAAGGAGGTACTCAGTGCTTTGGAAATTATAGATAAAGAATTTATATTTTGATAAAAAAAAATCACTGGGACCAAATAATATTCTTTCTAGAGTGTGCAAGGTTAGTGACAGTGTACTAGGACAATTCCTACAAATTTGAAACTAGCAAAGGTTGCCCCATTATATAAGAAGGTGATTGGATTCATCAGAGTAACTATCATTAAGCTTAACATACATCATGGGTATATTAGTAAAATGATTTATTATGGAAAAGATTAACCTTCACATGTCAAGCACAGGTTTGTTAGTGAACAACCAGCATTTGTTTAAACAGATAAGATAATGTTTCACTAATATGCTAGAATTCTATAAGTGAGTAGCAAAAGTATATGATTATAGGGGTGCATATGATATTTATTTTAATTTTCAGATGGCTGTTGATCTCACTTGAGGCTTGTAATCAAACTAAAAAGTTGGAGTTCAAGACACAGGGCCTCATAAACGGTGTGTATGCACAAAAATGTTGCATATGCCCGTTTCCACGCTCATGTATAAAAATGAAACTTGGCATATGCCTTGCATACACAAGTTTCTGCTCGGTTTTGCAAAGTGGCGGCACCCAGAGTCAAAGCAGTGCTAATGTTTCTGTGTCATTTCCTTTCTTGTTCATATTTGCATTCGTGACAAGGGATTTATCAAATACACTGAAATTAATTGCATATCGTTTACAAATTTAATTCACTTGATTGTAATCAGTCTATAACAATATAATGGTGCATGGAATGGCCAAACTATTCCAACTACCTGTATTCAGCAAGGGTCATTCTTTCTCCTCTGGAATATATGTTTCTTGATGCAGAACAGACTAGAGCCAATACCATCCCTTTTTGTAATGATGGCAAAAATAATTACAAGAGAGAAATAATGTACAAAAAGAGATAGCATTAATTCCCAATAATACAATGTATAACTATATATACATTTATATTCAGGCCAGAAAGAAGCCAAGGGACATCACAGTCAAGTGGGGGGATGCTGACAAGTAGATGCCCTCTCCAACGGGAATGTCGATGGCATGAAGGCGCTTCTGATTTTGTGCTGGATCCTCGTCATTACAACCACTCAAATATTTACAAATTCATAAAATTCTGGTCAGATATGGACGGGCTGTTTATTTGTGGACTGAAACCAAATAACACCTTCACCTGTTCTCATCATTTATGGAAAACTATGTTTTTGGTTCTGGATCCTCGTCATTATAACCACTCACTTATTTATATATTCATAGAATTCTGGTCAGATATGGGGACGGGCTGTTTATTTCTGCATCATCATGTTCTCATCATTTATGGCAGACTGTGTTTTTTTTAACCATTTTGGTCAAGCAGACATCAGCATAGCCTGGTTGTGTGTCCTTCACATGTTTTCTGTCTGTTTGTTACTGTCTCTGTCTGCCCTCCAGTTGTCATTTGCCTATCCCTCTGCCAGTCTCTCTGTTTCAGCTGAATAGTATGACTTTGAAATACATTTTACAGATTATAGTGGCACAAAATAACCTTCTTGCTTCACTATCATTGCTGAAGCAACTTTGTTAGAAGACATTGCAAATGGAAGATTTAGAAGAGAGATTTATAGATCATGATGGCTGGCTTTTAAGTCAATATTGATTTTCAAGAGCTGTGCTCAGACTTTGAGAAATTGTGCTCTACCTGCACCTTTTCAAGTTCTGTCCACTCTTGGGTTTTTAGCCACAGGAGCTTTTCAACGTGAACTTACTGATGATTGTGGATTTCACAAACATCACTGACTCATGCCATGCCAGCTGTAAAGGATAGTATTATTCACTTGTCATCCAGATATATAAAATTTCCTTACACTGTGGTTGAACTGAAAAAAATCAAAGCACAATTCGTAGCAACATCAGGGTTTCAAATGTAATAGGAGTGGTCAACTGCACGCAAATTGCTATTGGAACGGTGCTGGACAAGTTATATTGGCCAGGGATGATGAATCAAAAGAATGAACTGGCATTACATCATGTATGGTGTGGAAACCTATAAAAATGGCAACTCTGTACTATCGCACGCACTTTTTTCCAACTAGTGTGGTAAAAGGCAAGCAGTTCTTTTAAGGATGGCGAGACACCTCAAAGAGCAATGTAAAGAGAATCTATCCTTTATACCACTCGGTGCTGATGCTACACTATAAAGCCGTCTTCAGAGAATGAATTTGCTTATGTTAATAGAAAGCATTTCCACTCTATTAATCTGCTGCACTATCCATCCATCCATCCATTTTCTAACCCGCTGAATCTGAATACAGGGTCACGGGGGGTCTGCCGGAGCCAATCCCAGCCAACACAGGGCACAAGGCAGGAACCAATCCTGGGCAGGGTGCCAACCCACCGCAGGACACACACAAACACACCCACACACCAAGCACACACTAGGGCCAATTTAGAATCGCCAATCCACCTAACCTGCATGTCTTTGGATTGTGGGAGGAAACCGGAGCGCCCGGAGGAAACCCACGCAGACACGACGAGAACATGCAAACTCCACGCAGGGAGGACCCGGGAAGCGAACCCGGATCTCCTAACTGCGAGGCAGCAGCGCTACCACTGCGCCACCGTATTGTGCAAACATGTAGCATGCTGCACAACGTGACACACATTTATGACTTGGCCATACCTAAAGAGATGTGGTATGATGATACTTGACCCTGACCCACCAAATGATCAGCCAAATCAGACAGCGTTACAATTTTTAGTTTGAATGTATTTAGCAGTGAATGTAAAAACAGGTAATCAGATGCAGCATTTATTTTTTAACCAGTTCATTTAATGTGTTCTGTTTCACAGCCTTTATATTCCTTAGTTCATTAGTCACATCTTTTACTGCATCCTCTGTTGCATTATGTGACTCCAGAATGGCATCAGTCAGCACACAGCCAGATGGTTGCCCCATGTTTTCTGAGGCAGAGGTGTGTGTGTAGCTAGGGTGGGAAGATGTGCTGGGGGTCAGCTTTTGTAGTACTGTCTGAAACAGAATAAACAGATGGTGGGCTGAGACTTGCCTTTTCACATAGAGTTTGATATCTGACCAGGTTTTTATTTTGGGCACTGTGCGACTTTCTGAACTTGAAGTTTTGAGTGTCTCCACCAATTTCCTTTTGTTGCTTATACCACTGCTTAAGCCTCCACTTCGCATTTGAGAGTGTTTTTAACCTGTGGGGTTTGATGTTCATCCTTCATTGGAAGTGCGAAATATGGATCAGTTGGCTTTATTAGACTTGAACATTGACCTCCTTGTGTTAAAAATCTGATACGGCGATATACGCAGAGAAAACATTGCTGCTGCTACTGGTATATGTAATCTATGAAGGAATGCGATGAAACTAAACTAAAGTTGTCAGTAGTACAAACCTACAAACTGTTTTGAATTCTCCATGATTGTCATTATTATTTTGTTGATAATGTGTGTGTGTGTGTGTATGTATGTGTGTATATATATTTACACACACACGTAATCATGGGACATATCCAGTCCTTTGGTATGTGAAATGAACAACATGTAAATGCAATACAGATGTTTTCTTTGCGCTCATCGGGATTTTGGCAGAAATTGACACTAAGAAAAAACTTCATGCAACGTTTTTTTCATGCCATCCAAACACCAGTGATGAAAGCCATTGTGGATGGTTTGATTTGCTGAAATGAGCAGAGAAATACTCTGCATATGATTCGTGCTCACCTGATGCTACAGAGGGGAGAAAAACGCTCAGTTCAGACATTCCTGTGGACAGGCCCTTAAGGAGGCTAATAGGATGTTAAGGTTATATAGCTTGATATGTGAAATAAAAATCAAGTAAGATTATGCTTTAGGTATATAATGCACTAGTTAGGCCTTACCTGGAGTTTTGGTCTTCATCTTGCAAAATAGACATAGCAGTACTTCAGAGAAAGTTTCAAGAAAATTGACTGGGGCTGCTTTTAGGACTGCAAGGTATGAGCTATGAAGAAAGATTGAAATTTGATTGTTTTCACTTAAAAAAAAAAAAAAAAAGGGCATTAAGAAGTGACATAACTGAAGTGTTTATCATTATGAAGGTAATTTGTACATTGGACCCAAGTTGTGTTTTTAATCAACTTATTCAACTAGAGTTTGGAGATACAGGTGGATAATGCATAGGGAAAACTTCACACAAGTTCATTTTTTTTGGTCCACAGAGAACGACACGTAAATGGAATAAGAGACCATATAAGTAATATGGGAGACAGTGGTACTTTGGGAACATTCAAAATCTGACACAAATAGGATTGATTAACTTTGTTGGTCTCCCTGCATACCTATAGAAAATAATGCAACACAGACAGCCTCGCTAACAAAAATGGGACTTCAACAGTTGTTTAAATGGAGGGAGATCACTTCAGAGTTTGGGTATGCAATAATTAAAAGCTATGTCACTTGCAGTGATTTTATGTACGTATCTTTTGAATTTGCCAGCATCTTGAAATAAAAGTGTGCTCACTTGAGAATATGTATTAAATGCTAAATTAAGCCATTTATGACTTTATAATGAATGTCAGAAGCAAGATTTTGTAATGCATTTTCAACTCTTCTCTAGTGAAATGTAAAGATTTTGAAATTTAAAGCTATAGGACCATATTGTTTAGTTCTTGTAGCAAAAGACATTGTGTGGTCATCTGTGTCTGCATGTTTCCTCTTATTGATCATTGTGCTGTCCAGGTTTGATGGTCACATGCCCTATACTACTGGGATTAGTTCTCACCCTCAAAACGTTAAACTAGAGTAACTGTATTTGATAATTTATGGATGTATTGACTTTGTTAATTTAAGTTGTAACTTTGCTGCAGTATTGAATTTATTAAAGGGGTTTGAACAATTTGAACAGATTAGTTATAAAGTTCTACTAGGTATGATTGAATGAACTAGATTTCTTGGACAGTTCATTTCAAGTCTCCTAACATCACATTATTTAAAATATTTATAAAGCAGGTCATTGACAGTACATGTTGTGAGATATCAACTATAGAGTTCATAGTACTGAAACACCTTCATGCAATTTCCACCCAATAGGAAAAATTCACTTTTGCTAATTGAATGACAAGGATTTTTCATCTGTTTTTCATTTCAGCTAACTTAATTAATGGTAATGATTTGGAGACTCTATTGAATTTTTCGAGAGAAGTTATGAAGACTTAGGAAAGCTCTGGAGAATTTTTTGAAGAGCTTATCCAAAGCATACAGGAAGCAGAACTAATGTAAAACTGGGTAAAACACAAAAACAACAAAATGGGAGCTTAGAAATTGTAGCACAGTGGAAACCCTAAACAAGTTGTAATATGTGGAAGAGAGTTGCAGAATGCATGAGCAAATAAAGATAAAATAGAATACAGTGTTAACCCCTAAGCCAGCTTCACAGTCCTCTGTAAAAATCACTTCTCATAAAAACAAAGCAACTGAACAAATGTTTATGTAGTTTTTTCATGATCAACTGTGTCACCAAGCCTTTAACAAAGCATTGTTAGTGGTGTGTAGCATCTTAAATATAAAGCACTTCACAACACTAATTACTGTAATTTTATGCAGTGCTCTTCATATAGTTACATGGGTCAAAGATATAAAGCTATCTGCCAAAATAGAAAGCACAGATTATGGTAATAGTTTTTTTCATATGCAATATAATCAGAAATTTATAATAGGCAAAATTAGGTTATATATACTGTAATGTATACTGTAGCACTATGCAACTACACAGTGTGCACTGTCACAAAGTACTTTATAAGCAAATTAATCTTATTTGTATTGTATAATGAAAATCATCACAAAACAAATTGAAAGCATTTGCCATAGAGAGATAAAAATCAAATTGTTCAGAACACCAGATGCAAACAGTAAAATAAATGGAACAGAAGAGGGATGAGACAAAATAAGAGGTACTGTACTTAATGCAATATGGATCTAATATGCATGTAAAGTTTGACTCTTAAATTCTAAGAATTGCTTAGATTGTGGTGTAAAGAGCTACGTAAAATAAATGCAATGTATTTCTTAGTCCCAACACTGTGTGTGAGTATTGTATTAGAATAGACTAATACCAAGTAAGAGGGAGATTTATAAAAATAATTGTAGCTCAGGCAGACTCCACACTGATGCAGAGTCATTACTGTATAATTTTTAGGGCAGATGAGATGCTACAGCCTTCGCAGTTTCCACAAATTAGATGAAAAATGCAGGAGGCTTGCAGAAATAGACTACAGTATTTACAGGTACATTTTCTAAGTTGGAGCTTTTAGTATTTATGTTTAAACTGACAATATTAATTTTATTTTAAATTAATGTAAATGTAAGGTTATTATGAAAAACATTTAGTAACATGTTTGTGGTTCAGCTTCATTAAAGCAGCATGAAATTGTATCTTGTTTTTGATCTTTTTAAAAGTCCTTTCTTCATCACAAGCTGTTTGCGTTTGAATCAAGCAATCATTGACAAATTACATCTGGGGTGCATTTCCTTCAGAACCTTTTGTAAATCATACTGTAGGTTAGTTAATCAGAATGTAAAAGTTTGATCTGTGTAGCATTACAAGGGAAGGAACCTATGCTGCTTTCGATTTTGGCTCAATTAAATAAAAAAGCAAATTCAGTTTTATCTGCTTACCATGTTTTGTGGCAACTCAAAACAAGAAAAATAAAATGTACTTTTTCCTTTGAAAAACTTGTCAAATTTTTGTGGAATGGCTTCTTAATCCTTTTTCATGTTCACAATGAAGGAGTGTTGATGTATTGTACCGTGGCCACATGTTTTAAACCCATTCGTGTAGTCGTAACATTTACAAATAAATTAATACAATTGTATAACTAACTCGTTATATTCCTCTGTTTTAATTAGGAAATTTTAATTAAGCCTAAACATTACACATTAGACTTGAAAAGAAAATTTAGGCAAAGGCTTTAATCTATATAAACATATAATGCAAAGTTGACTGACTCGGTCACTTACCGACAAAAATACTACATCTTGTTTAGCTAAAAAGCTGACATTTGGCAGGATAGTATATGTATGGTAGTAGGTGTCCATTAAGTAAAGTAAGGGCATTTCAAAATATGACTATTGATTAAAAAAAAATGTTCAATACCCCAAAATCTCAATATGCATTGACCGATTTGATATAAATCTAGTGACATTATAGGAAAAAAAGTTAGGGTTTTTTTTTTTTTCATTTATTAATATTTGTTGTTGTTAATGCTATAGCAAGTGGGGCATTCTAACACATCACATCCCCTGCTTTGCCACACATGCTGATCGAGATTGCACGGAGAAATAGGCAAAGTGATACATTTCGCAAGCGTTATGAAGCTCAAGTACTTGCTAGGGTCTGTGGCTGTGAACGCAGTCAATTTTGCACAATTGATCAAGTAACAAAAGTATGAAATATATGTTAGTGCTGGCCATTTGTCCATTCTAATCCTAATTACCTCAGGTTTAATAAATTACAAAAAAGTATTTGTAACATCCATCCATCCATTTTCCAACCTGCTGAATCCAAACATAGGGTCACGGGGGTCTGCTGGAGCCAATCCCAGCCAACACAGGGCACAAGGCAGGAACCAATCCTGGGCAGGGTGCCAATCCACCACAGGTATTTGTAACAATCTATTTTTATAAGATTCTAAAGAAATGATCTAAAAGATACAAGGTTTAAGTCAGTAATGATACAGAATTTAAAATCAGTCTATAGCAGTAATTAAAAATATACATGAGTGTGTTTAACCTGGGATTTAGAGTCCAGAGTTTAAATTTTTAAAGAGACTCGGTTTAAGTAGAATCAAAAGGTCTAGGTTTTGTAATTACTGGTGGTTTACTCAGGTGCCCTTATTGCTGGCAGGTTAATCAGTGTTATTTCACACAATTCACGTTTCGACTTGTATTTAAAGTCTGAGTTCTTGTCATATATATTTAATCCACAGTTACTATTGTGAGTTTTGAACATTAAAATCTTCTTGTGGCTTATTTTTATGTGTGTGTCCAGTGTTGCCAAACCCAGAAGATCCTTTTTCTTTGCACACTCCCACAAAATAAATAAATACAACATTTATTTATATAGCACATTTTCATACAATTCATGTAGCTCAAAGTGCTTTACATGATGAAGAAAAGATAAAAGACAAAGTAAGAAAGACAACACTAATTAACATAGAATAAGAGTAAGGTCCGATGGCCAGGGAGGACAGAAAAAACAAACAAAAAAAAAAAAACACTCCAGGTGGCTGGAGAGAAAAAATAAAATCTGCAGGATTTCCAGGCCATGAGACCACCCAGCACCCTCTGGGCATTCTACCCAACATAAATGAAACAGTCCTCTTTGTATTTGGTGTTCTCATGGAAGGACTTAATGATGATGGGCATGTAGACTTCTGGCTTTTAAGCCATCAATGTAAACTCAGCAAAAAAAGAAACGTTCTCTGACTTTCAACTGTTTTTACTTTCAGTAAACTTAATGTGTAAATATTTGTATGAACACTAAAAGAGTCAACACCATAAGACATAAACTAAAAATGTTTCACAATGTGTCCCTGAATGAAGGGAGGCTCAAATTCAAAAGTACCAGTCAGTATCTGGTGTGGCCACCAGCTGCTTGAAGTACTGCAGTGCATCTCCTCCTCATGGACTGGACCAGATTTGTCAGTTCTTGCTGTGAGATGTTACCACACTCTTCCACCAAGGCACCTGCAAGTTCCTGGACATTTCTGGGGAAATGGCCCTAGCCCTCACCCTGCGATCCAACAGGTCCCAGACGTGCTCAATGGGATTGAGATCCGGGCTCTTCGCTGGCCATGGCAGAACACTGACATTACTGTCATGCAGAAACTCGCGCACCGAACGAGCAGTATGGCTGGTGGCATTGTCCTGCTGGAGGATCATGTCCGGATGAGCATGCATAAAGGGTACCACATGAGGGAGGAGGATGTCTTCCCTGTACCGCAAGGCATTGAAATTGCCTGCAATGACAACAAGCTCAGTCCGATGGTGATGTGATATACCGCCCCAGACCAGGACGGACCCCCCACCTCCAAATCGATCCCGCTCCAGGGTACAGGCCTCGGTGTAACGCTCATTCCTTCGACGATAAACACGAATCCGTTCATCACTCCTGGTGAGACAAAACCGTGACTCATCAGTGAAGAGCACTTTTTGCCACTCCTGTCTGGTCCAGCGAAGGTGGGTTTGTGCCCATAGGCGGCGTTGTTGCTGGTGATGTCTGGTAAGGACCTGCCTTACAACAGGCCTACAAGCCCTCAGTCCAGCCTCTCTCAGCCTATTGCGGACAGTCTGAGGGATTGTGTGTTCCTGGTGTGGCTCGGGCAGTTGTGGCCATCCTGTACCTGTCACGCAGGTGTGATATTCAGATGTACCGATCCTGTGCAGGTGTTGTTACACATGGTCTTCCACTGCGAGGATGATCAGCTGTCCTTCCTGTCTCCCTGTAGCGCTGTCTTAGGCGTCTCACAGTGCGGACATGGCAATTTATTGCCTTAGCCACATCAGCAGTCCTCATGCCTCCCTGCAGCATGCCTAATGCACGTTCACGCAGATGAGCAGGGACCCTGGGCATCTTTCTTTGGGTGTTTTTCACAGTCGGTAGACAAGTTTCTTTAGTGTCCTGCGTTTTTAGAACTGTGACCTTAAATGCCTACTTTCTCTAAGCTGTTAAGGTCTTAACGACCATTCCACAGGTGCATGTTAATTAATTGATTATGGTTAATTGAACATGCTTGAAAAACATTGTTTAAACCCTTTACAATGAAGATCTGTAAAGTTATTTGGATTTTTAAAACATCATTTTTGAAATACACAGTCCTGAAAAAGGAACGTTTCTTTTTTTTGCTGAGTTTAGGAACATCATGTTGCTTTGATTAGGTGGTGGGGCGGCGCAGATCACCATCACAGAAAACCAGGAAAAGAAACAGAATAGAGGGTAGCAGTTAGTACAGATTTTAGAGCCACCATGAATAGTTATTATAATGAATTGAATATACAGAGTATCAGGATTAAGTTAAGGTGAAGTTATGAGAAAGCCATGTTAAAGTAATGTGTTTTCAGCAGTTTTTTTAAAGTGCTTCACTGTATTAGCCTGGCGAATTCCTATTGGCAGGCTATTCCAGATTTTAGGTGCATAACAGCAGAAGGCCGCCTTACCACTTCTTTTAAGTTTTGCTCTTGGAATTCTAAGCAGATACTCATTTGAGTATCTAAGGTTACGATTTGGAGTATAGGGTGTCAGACATTCCAATATATAAGATGGAGCGAGATCATTTAAGGTTTTGTAAACCATAAGCAGTGTTTTAAAGTCAACTCTGAATGACACAGGTAACCAGTGTAGTGACATCAAAACTGGAGAAATGTGCTCGGATTTTCTTTTCCTAGTTAGGACTCTAGCAGCTGCTTTCTGCACTAGTTGCAAACGATTTGTCTTTTTTCTGGGTAGTCCTGAGAGGAGTGCATTACAGTAATCTAGAAGACAGAAAACAAAAGTGTGAACTAATTTCTCCGCATCTTTCAATGTTATAAGAGGTCTAACTTTTGCTGTTTCGTAAGTGAAAAAATGCTGTCCTAGATTTTAAAATGCAGGTTACAGTCAACAGTTACCCCTAAGTTCTTTACCTCCGTCTTTACTTTTAATCCTAATGCATGAAGTTTATTTCTAATAATCTCATTGTATCCATTATTGCCAATCACTAAAATTTCTGTTTTCTCTTTATTTAGCTTGAGAAAATTACTATTCATCCAATTAGAAACACAAGTAAGACATTGTGTTAGTGAAAAAACAGAGAGTCTGGGTCATCAGGTGCTATTGATAAATACAGTTACAGGTCATCAGTATAGCTGTGGTAGCTCACATTATGCGCCGAGATAATCTGACCTAATGGAAGCATGTAGATTGAGAAGAGCAGTGGACCCAGGATAGAGCCTTGTGGAACACCATACAGGGCATCATGTGTCTTTGAGTTGTACAGTAATTACCACAACTAACAAAGAATTTTCTGCCTGCCAGGTAGGATTCAAACCATTTTAAGACACTGCCAGAGAGGCCCACCCATTGACTAAGGCGATTTCTAAGAATATTATGAACAATGGTGTCAAATGCAGCACTCAGATCTAAGAGGATGAGAACAGATAAATGGCCTCTGTCTGCATTCACTCGCAAATCATTTACTACTTTAACAAG